>NC_133784.1:5789802-5809718 GCF_003597395.2 Chelonoidis abingdonii
CCAGGCCCCCCAGGGCAGAGCCCCCCGACAACCACCCCCAGACCCCGAGCTGCGGGGTCTCTGGCGCGGGGGCGGCCCTGGGGGCGGGGCCCCCTCGGCACCATGGCGACGGGGGACCAGAGGGCGGGGCCGGGGCCAAGGAGACCCCCGGACCCCCTGCACCTACCGTAGGGCGAGCGGCTCGCAACGCGCAGGCGCCACCGGCCTCTCCGCCCCACTGCGCATGCGCCCTTCGGGGGGGGCCCCTTCAGTTCCGCCTCCTCCCGCGTGCCGCCGGGTCCTAGCGCTCGTCTCATTTCGGGGGGGTGGGGGTTGGCTTCCCCGGACCATTGCAGCAGCGCGGCGGGGGCAGCCCTATTTACCACAGGGGCAGCCCCCACTGCTGTACGGCCAGACGGGCACGGAGCAGGTTGGTGGTGAACCAGGAATGGAACCCAGGAGTTCTGGATCCCAGCCCCTGCTCTAACCATTAGCCCCCACTCCCCTCCCAGAGACACAGCCCAGGAGTCCTGGCTCCCCTCCCAGCCCCCTGCTCTAACCACTAAACCCCACTCCCCTCCCACAGACACAGCCCAGGAGTCCTGGATCCGAGCCCCCTGCTCTAACCATTAGCCCCCACTCCCCTTACAGAGACACAGCCCAGGAGTCCTGGTTCAGTGCAGACCCTGTAGCAGGATCAGGGGCATAGTCAGAATTTCTGTAATTTCTCACGCCAACGCACAATCTTTCAGCACGTCTACTGCAATACAGTGCAAGACTCAGCATTGCATCCGAAAACCTTCACACAGACTAGTGTGTAGCAACCAACCATGCACTTAACATGATGCAGTAATAAGAGTGCCCCTTCCCCCTCCCACCCCATAAGCTATACTGGGCACTAAGCAATAATTTAAACAAAAAAAAATAAAAAAAAATCTGCAGCTTGAGGCAGAAACCTGAAGTGAATGAGGGAAAGAAGCAGCCTTGGGGACAGTTATGGGCCAGAGGCCCCAGGTAAGGTCAGAAAAGTCTGGTCACCACCACTCCCTTCATTGCTTAGGGGAGGATGAGATTCCAGAATTCCTTCTTCTCACTCAATAGCAGGTTCGCAGGAACTCCCCCCTTCCCTCCTCTGATCACAGCTGAGTCATGACTTGAATTACACAGGGTGGGTTGTGTGGAAATGTCAGGCCAGTCTCCTCCATCCGTGAGAGGTGCTGGGGGCAGACGAGTACATGCCAAAGCAAGGCAGCCATTTCGTGACCATCCCACATTTTGCAAGCCAGGGGTGGCAGAAAAGAGATTCGAGAATTGCTACAAATTCTTCCTCTTTAAAACAGAACTGCAGCCTTCAGAGGCTGCATGCCCAGCGTATCCCCCTTCTTGGTCCAAATGTAGGAATTGCCGAACTGGATCAGACCCAGGGTCCATCTACTCCAGTATCCTACTTCTGGTAATGGTGATCAGCAGCAGATGGGGGCTAATCTGCTCACTGTGAAGGTCTCATCCCAACCTCTCTTCATTAGAGCTGGTTTACATTCTGAAGCACCAGGGTTTGCGTCCCCTCTAAAACTTTCATAGCATCAGCTATCAGCTCTGGACATTTCCACATCAACGGCCCACCCCACATCCAAGCTTAATACATTCTTGACCACACAGACCTCCTGTGGCGGTGAGTTCCCCTGTTTAAGAGTGTGTTGTGTGAAGACCTCCTGTGGCGGTGAGTTCCCCCATTGAAGCGTGTGTTATGTGAGGATTTCCTGCGGCAGTGAGTTTCCCCGTTTAAGAGTGTGTTGTGTGAAGATTTCCTGCAGCAGTGAGTTTCTCCGTTTAAGAGTGTGTTGTGTGAAGATTTCCTGCGGCAGTGAGTTCCCCCGTTTAAGAATGTGTTGTGTGAAGACCTCCTGCGGTGGTGAGTTCCCCCATTTAAGAGTGTGTTGTGTGAAGATTTCCTGCGGCGGTGAGTTCCCCCGTTTAAGGGTGTGTTGTGTGAAGAAGTGTTTCCTTTGGTCATTTTGAATTTGCCACCGTTTGGCGTAACCAAACACCCCCTCGCTCGCTGTTCAGAGACAGGAGAGGAGACGCAGCCCGGCAGTTGTTTTACACACTTGTGGGGTGTCCCCTTCTCCCCCTGAAGGGAAGGATCTTCCCCCCTTCAATCGCTTCCCGGGAGGGGTTTCTCGTGCCCCCACCACCCTCCTGCCCAGGTCAGGCTCATAGGGAGAACCCCGGGGGGACCCAGGGGCCGTGGGGAGGTCTGGAGACCCCGGGGGGAGTCCCAGGGGGCGTGGGGAGGTCTGGAGACCCCGGGGGGAGTCCCAGGGGGCGTGGGGAGGTCTGGAGACCCCAGGGGGAGTCCCAGGGGGAGTGGGGGGGATCTGGAGACCCCGGGGGGAGTCCCAGGGGGAGTGGGGGGGATCTGGAGACCCGGGGGGAGCCAGGGAGTGGGGAGATCTGAGACCCCGGGGGTAGTCCCAGGGGGAGTGGGGGGGATTGGACCCGGGGGGAGCCAGGGAGTGGGGAGATCTCGAGACCCGGGGGGAGTCCGGGGGCGTGGGAGGTCTGGAGACCAGGGGGACCCAGGGGCGTGGAGTGATTCTGGGACCCTGGGGGGAGTCCCAGGGGAGTGGGCGGTCTGAGACCCCGGGGGGAGTCAGGAGGCGTGGGGAGGGTTCTGAGACCCCGGTGGGAGCGCAGGGTCGTGGGGGGGTCTGGAGACCCGGGGGGTCCAGAGGGATACGTGGGGAGATCTGGAGACCCGGGGGGCGTCCAGGGGCGTGGGGGGTCTGGAGACCCCGGGGGGTCCCAGGGGTGTGGAGGGTCTGGAGACCCCGGGGTCCCAGGGGGTGTGGGCGGGGTCTGGAAACCCGGGGGGAGCCAGGGAGTGCCTAGGGAGAGCTGGAGACCCTGGGGCGGAGTCAGGGGCGTGGGGAGGTCTGGAGACCCCAGGGGGTCCCAGGGGGTGGAGGGGGTCTGGAGACCCCTGGGGGAGCCAGGGGAGTGGGGCGGGTCTGGAGACCCCGGGGGTCCCAGGGGAGTGGGGGGTTCTGGAGACCTGGGAGGGAGTCACGGGTGAGTGTGGGGTCTGGAGACCCCGGGGGCCCAGGGGATGGGGGGTCCTGGAGACCCCGGGGACCAAGGGTGGTGGGGGGGTCTGGAGACCCCGGGGTCCCAGGGGGATGGGGTCTTGGAACCCCGGGGAGTCACGGGGGTGGGGAGGTCTGGAGACCCCGGGGTCCCAGGGGCGTGGGGGTCTGGAAGACCCCGGGAGGGAGTCACAGGGTTGGGGAGATCTTGGGGAACCCGGGGAGGTCCCAAGGGGGATGGGGGGGTCTGGAACCCGGGGTCCCAGGGGCGTCGGGGGGTCTGGAGACCCGGCGGGGAGTCACAGGGAGAATGTGGGAGATCTGGAGACCCCGGGGTCCGGGGCGTGGGGTGGGTCTGGAGACCCCGGGGGGCCCCCAGCGGGCGTGGGCGGGGTCGGAGACCCCTGGGGATCACGGAGGTGTGGGGTTGGAGACCCCGGGGCCGGTCCAGGGGGACTTCGTGGGGTCGGAGGACCCCGGGGGTCCGAAGGACCGTGGGGGGTCTGGAGACCCCGGGGTCCCAGGGGGGTGGCGGGGGTCTGGAGACCCCGGGGGCGGTCCCAGGGGGAGTGTGGGGGGGTCTGGACCCGGGGTCCCAGGCGGGCGTGGGGGCGTCTGAGAGACCCCGGGGGTCCCAGAAGAGAGGTGGGGGTCTGGAGACCCCGGGGGCGTCCCAGGGGCTGTGGCGGCAGGGTTGAGACCCCGGGGGTTCCCAGGGGCGTGGGGGGGTCTGGAGACCCGGTCCCAGGGGTTGGGGGGTCTGGAGACCCCCCGGAGGCTGTCCCGGCCGCGGACCGTACCCAGTCCGCCCCGCCACCCCTGGGCTGCTGCCCGGCCCCCTTGACTCATGGGCGGGGCGTCGAAGCGGCAGCGCGGGCCCTTTAACTCGGCGGCGGGGCACGACGGGCCCCGCCAGCGCCAGCTCCGGCCCCTTTTTTTTTTTTTTTTGTTCCGGGGGGGGGGCTGCGGCCTCCTGCTCCGGCCCCCTCGGGCCCGGCGGAAGTCAAGGCCGGAGCGGCCGGGCTGGACCGGCTCCGCCCGGAAGCCGAAGGCTCGGTGAGCGCGGCGGGACGGCGACAGGGGCCCCTGGGGGCTGGAGGGGGTCTGCGAGAACCCCAGGGGTGCACGGGGGCTTCTGGGAGTTAGGGGGGTGGAGCCCCTGGGGTGTCAAGGCGGTGTGGGGCTGGGGAGCCACAGAGGGACCAGGGGTGTTGACCGGCTCTGGGGAGCCCACTGGGTGGTCGAGGGGAGTGACCGCTTCTGGGGAGCCCTGAGGGCGGTCAGGGGTACTGTGGGGGCTTGGGAGCCAGGGTGTGGACGCTCTGGGGACCCCTGGGTCAGGGTGTGACCGGGCTCTGGGAGCCCCTGGGGGTCCAGGGTAGTGACCGTTATGGGAGCCCACTGGGGGGTCACGGGAGTTACCGGCTCTGGGACCCCTGGAGTCAGGCGCTCAGGAGCCCGGGGGGTGCAGGGGGTTGTGGGGCTTCTGGGGAGCCAGGGAGTGACCGCTCTGGGGGAGCCCCTTGGTGGGTCAGGGGATACGTGACCGGCTCTGGGAAGAGCCCCTGGGGGGTCAGGGTGGTCGACCGCTCTGGGAGCCCTGGGGTTCAGGGTTGACCGGCTCTGGGTGAGCCCACTGGGGGGTCAGGAGGTGACCGGCTCTTGCGGGAGCCTGGGGGGTCAGGGCGCGTCGGGGAGCCCTGGCGGAGGTCAGGCGGGTGTGGGGCTCTGCGGGAGGCCAGGGGTGTGACCGGCTCTGGGGAGCCCCTGGGGGGTCAGGGGTGTGACCGGCTCTGGGGAGCCCCTGGGGGGTCAGGGGAGTGACCGGCTCTGGGGAGCCCCTGGGGGGTCAGGGCGCTCAGGGGAGCCCTGGGGGGTCAGGGTGTACAGGAGTCCCAGGCCCCTCAGGCAGTGGTGACAGCTTGGCAGCCAGGGCCCCCTCTGCCCCGCCTCATGCCGGTGGGGGCTGCGCCAGGCGCCCCAAGATGAAGCGAGCCGGGGAGCTGCAGCAAGTCTCCGACTTCAGCGACTTCGTGAGCGGGCGACGCCTGCGGGAGCTGCTGAGCCAGCGTGGGCCGGGCGAGGCGCCGCACCACGTCCAAGCCAGCCCAGATGGGCAGCACCTCCTGCTGCTCCTGCGTGGTCGGTCGGCGCTCCAGCCGCAGGTGCTCGCCTTCCCGCGCCTGGGCACCAGCCCAGGGGACTTGGAGAGGAGCTGGCAGCCGTCCCAGCCCCCCATCGTGGGGCTGCTCTTCCTGCAGAGCCCCGCAGCGCTGACCTCCTGGGTGCTGGCCGTCATCTGGGAGCAGGGCAGGACCGAGGTCTGGGGGTTCATGCCAGTGCTGGGCTGGCAGCTACACCAGAGCCTGGAGCTGTGCCATGGGGCCCGGGCTCGGATCGTTTCCATCTGCAGCCAGGGAAGCAGCCTGGTCTGGTGTGAGGAGAGGCCCCCCTCAGCCGCTCATCTGGACCCAGGCAGGGGGGCCTTCAGGTACTGCATCTGCACCAGGGCTTTGGAGGTTGGGGAGCAGGGGGCACACCTGGGCGCCATGAGGATAGTGGTGCACAATAGCCCCCCGTACCAAGTCCTGGCCTCACCCCAGCATGTCTTCCTGGTGCCCACCGTTGCCACCTTTGCCAGCATCTCCACATTCCTGCTCATCTGGTGCCCCTGGGAGGCTAAAGTCACCATTGTGGCCCCATCCGGCGGGTTCGTCCACAGCGAAGTCCTGCACTCCAGTGACTTTAAGAAGCTTGTGTTTGGGTCCGTGGGTCTCCTGCTGTCTGTGGCGCCTCTGGACATTCATACTTGTGCCCTGTCCAGCTGCGGGGGGCTCCTGCTGCTCAGCACACAAGGCACGGTGCATCTAGTTCAGCCAGACGGGACCTGGAGACACGTCTATGATCTGGGGGGCAGCTGCCTGGCCCAAGGAGACCCCGTGCAGCTGAAGGCCTTTGGCAGCACCCTGGCCTGTGTGCTGGCGGGGGTCTTGTATCTCATTGACTTGACCAGTGGGAGGCTAATTGAGAAAAAACTCCTGAGCACCAAAGAGGTGCATTTCCTGGGGTCCCCAAGCAGGGAGGAGGAGATCCAGCTCCTCACCCCAATGGGTATCTATTGCTTCAGCTTCTCTAGCCTGGAGGAGGGTGGCAGGCCTGAGCCCACCCTGGTGGAGATGGTCTTTGAGGAAGCCTGCAAGTACTACCAGAGGCGAAGCCTCAGCAGCTCCCAGCTGACGGTGGAGAAGCTGAAGAAGGGGGACATGTTCCAGGCACCCATTGCTCTCTCTTCCATCCTGCAGCACAGCCTCCCCACTAAGGAGAGGGCAGCCAAGGTCCTCCCGGAGACCTACGCCAAACTGCTGAGCACCCTGAGCATGGATCTCCAGAGCTACCTGAGCCTGGAGCTACTCAAGTCCTGCATCGTCAGCGCTTCGGAGAGTGAAGTCGACAGGTGCTGCGAGGAGCTGGTGGAGCAGGAGGTCAGCCGCCTCCTGCGCTTGGACTTGGACAGGGAGAACCTGGCCTATCTGAATGCTGTCTTCAATTCCTTTCCCAAGGCCTCCTGGAAAGCCATCCGGGGCAGCCTGCAGCTGCAGCAGAATGGAGATGGGCTCCTGGTGGCCAGGACCACCTCAGACATCTGGAAGAAGGTTTTGGGGGGGCCAGTCCCTCACTGGTCCCAGCAGGAGGAGATAGGCCTCAATGGGGTGGTCCCGCTCTTCGAGCTCATCTGCGGCTCCCTGCACAGGTTCAAACCCAAGTGGCTGCCCCGCTTTGTGGAGCTGACCCAGCAGTATGTTGGGGCCTCCTGGACATACAGCACCAAAGAGGGCCCTGAGGGCGGGGTGCCCCTCTACAAGAGAGCACTGGCCGTTCTGGACAGGCAGCGCCACCGCACGGCCAACGAGCGTGAGCTGGAGATTGAGCTGCTGCTGTGTAGCACGCGGCCCAAAGCCGTCCTGCAAGCCGTGCAGCTGCTCATCCGCCTCCGCCGGTGGCAGCGGGTGGTGGAGGCAGCTGAGAAGTTTTCCAAGCTCAGCCCGCTGCTCAACAAAGAGATCTTCACCACCCTCCTGGCGCAGTTCGCCCAGCACAGGGACCTGGACCCGTACCTGGCCGCCCTGTGGGAGCTGTGCCCTGCAGACCTGACTGTCTCAGACATTCTCAGCATCGTCCTGCAGCACCTCCCCAGCTCGGCGGGCGACCCCGCTCCCTTCTGTACCGGGGGGGTCCCACTGACCCTGGCCTTGCTGAAGCCACTGTTGCACAAGGTGGCACAGTGCCAGTGCACTCAGGACGAGCTCTATGCTGACATCTTGCAGGGCCCTCCGTTCCCGCCCCCCGCCCCGCCGAGACAGCACAGGGCTGGCCCCAAGGCAGCCCCAGGTATGCCACAGCAGGCGAGAGCGTGCAGGGCTCCTTTCCCGGGCTGTAACCTGAGCGACGCTGTGTGACCTGACGTGTACGGAATGGGAGTGAAAACCTAGCGAACGGGGGTAGGGGCAGCAAACGCCAGCCTGCCCCCCCCCCACCCCCTTCCAAAGGCAGAGACCAACTCTAGTTACACCTTCCTGCCTCAACCTCACTGCTGAGCTACTGCACTGTTCAGGGGGTGAGGGGGGTGGCCTAGGCTAGACCTGGGGGGGAGCACTGGGGTGACCGGGGGGTTTTACAGTTCCCCAGAGAAGGGAGTGGTGTGAGAGAGAGAGCGCACTGACTGCATGTGAGAGACCCCACTCCTGGCCTGCAGCCCCCCTTGAAGTAAATGCTGGCATCCCGCCCTCTAGAAATGGAGCATGGGGGATAAAGTACAAAGTCTTAACCCAAATTCCCGTTTCACTTCATTTGTTTTTGAAAGTTCCCTCCTGTGACTTGCCTCCGGCCAGGCTGTTTGGAGCAGGCGTGTCCCTTCGCGGCTCAGGATCACTGGGGGCTGAACCCGCTCACGTGGGCACTGCTGGCCTGGCCCCAGTCTCTAAACCCTCCTCCTGGGGCCTGTGTTCTGCTCCTGGCTGGCCGGTCCCTGGGACCTCTGCCTGGGCCTCCAAGGATGGAGGTGCCCCTGGCGGCTGCAGCCGTCTGTTTACCACTTTGCTAGAGTTTCTCTCTCCCCCATGGGATCAGCTCAGCAGCTGCCCTGAGTGCGTGAATGGCCGATTCCCTTACGAAACCACAGAGAAGGAGCGAGCTCCGGCTGCATCCCAGCCTGTCCTAAAACAGACTGCGGCTTTGCCCTGCTGTTCCTGCTGCGTAGGCAGCGCACGCTGGTGTGGCTGTCGCGCAGGAGGCGAACACGACAGACCTGGCCTGTCCTCCTCGGTTCCCAGCCCTGCTACCTTTGCCCTGGGCTCTACCCTTATCTCAGCCTTCTCCGAAACGGAAGGTGCTGTGTCAGGGCTGTCTGGCCCTTCCCCGGCCTTCCCCCCTCCTCTGCTGGCTAAGGCAGGGTAACGGGAACAGCTCTGGGGTCTGGTCCTTCTCCTGGCCAGGTTCCTTCTCTCCCCCCCCGGGGATGCCAGACGTTGGTGGGCTTGGGGCAGGGCTGGCTCTTCCGGTGGAGGGGCGAGTGCCTGGGATTAGAAGAGGAGACCCGGCTGCGCTCACGGCCCCTGTTTGAGGCTGGGTTGGGGGAAACTCGTCTGGTTTGCTCCTCCAAGGGGGGGTTGTTTTTTAAGTGTGTGAGGAAATGTTTTAAAGAAACCTAAACTGCCTGAGGGTTCGTTTTAAACAAGGCTCCTGGGGCAGTGCTGGGTTTAACGGCTGCGGAGTGTGCCCATGCACCTATTTAAACGGGGAGAGGGGGCCTGGCTGTCTGGGTGCTGAGCCCTGGGGTTCCCATGAGCTCTAGCTGGCGTCAGCCGCTCTCAGCACTGCTGACTGCATGGGCTGGGAATGTGCACAAGCGTTCGTGTGGGTCAGCGTGAGTTGGGGGCTGCTGGCTGGCTGGGGCTCGGAGCTGGCTGGTTTCTGGAGGAGGGAGGCATGGGATCGAATGCCTCCAGCCCAGATCCTCACAGGTGGCGCTGTCTGTACTCTGGGCACCCCAGATAACCGCTGGCAGCTTGTCGCGTGGGCCAGGGAGGCGCTTTCCTGAGGGCTGCATGTGTCACCAGCAGGCACAAGGAGTGCTCTGGATAGTGCTTCAGCCAGTCTCCACCCCACAGGGCCAGCTGCAGTGGGTCAGGGCAGGCAGGGCGCCTGGGGGGCAGAGCAGAGTCTGTCCTGCATCAGCTGCTCGCTTGCCCCACTGCTCTCCCATGCCTTCCAGCAGGGCCTTGCTAATTAGCAGGGCAGGGAGGAGAGCCCCCGGAGCTCCTGCCACCCAACAGTCAGAAATCATGTTGACTCAACAAAGGCTCTGAGCCTTCTCTCCCTTCTGCTGGGGGCGTGGGGGTCACTGCAGCCAGCCCTGCCCCAGCCAGAGGAGGGAGGTCATGCTGGTAGGGTGCAGTCAGCTGGACTCCAGTGCTGGGCTCCACTGGGTCCAAGGGGCAGCCCCCTGAGTGACTGCCTGTCCCCCTCTGTGTGGGGGTGTAGAGCGGAGCCCCTCTGTCAGGCAGCCCCCTAAGCTGTAGAGCTGCCTCCTGGTCCCTATTCCCATCTGCGTTAAAGATCAGGAGTGGGAGGTGGGTACTTTGGGGTTTGTCTACACCAGAGCCCTTCACCTGATCCCATGGGTGAGCTGCCCTGGCCAGCCTGGCGCCGGGTTAACCCAAGGACTCAAGCCGTAGTGTAGACAGCTCTCTGGGGTGCAGGGACTGGCAGCTGTGTGACTTCCAAAACAGGGAGGAGCTGTACCTGCCTAGCTCCTTCTGCCCCCATTACTGTGCCTTACGCCCCAGTCCCTGGAGCACGAAGGGGCTTTGCCACCTCAGGTAGCTGCTGGGCCTGCGAATGCAGCTGTTCCCTGGACGAGTGAAGCTGTTTTAAGAGGTGGGGGGTCAAGGAAGGGGCTGCTCCGGGGACCAGCTCAGATCCCTGTCTACCCAGCTGCAGCTGCCTTGGTGGCCAGCAGGCCCTGTGCCAGCTTGCCCTTCACCCGCTAGATTTCCAGTGAGTGTCATTAAACAGCCCCTGTCAAACATCTCTCGGGGTCGAGAGAAGAGAGTTTGAGGCCGAACTGGGCGGATCTTTGTTTGCAGGGAGGAGTCTTTGCAGTTGTTGGCTTTGCATGCCCCTGTCCAGTTGCTGTTGTCCTATTTGCAATATTAAACGGTGTTTAACAAGCCACCGTCCGTCTCCTGTCTTGCCCTGGCTGCGGGCCCTTGACGCAGGCTTGCTCGGCTGGCAGCTGCTGCTGTGGCTTTAGGAGGAGGCTGGGGGCTTTTCAGCGAAGATCGTCCGTCCCTCTCCTGCCTATGCTGCTGTGGAAAGTCCCTGCGGCGGGCAGCATACCCGTGTGCAAACGCATGGCTGGGCTTGGGGAAGAGGAACTGCTGATGCCGTTAACAATCTGCTTGGCTTGTTATCAATGCAGCTTTGTTCCCGCTGCAGGCCGTGCGGGCAGCTGCCTGGCTCTGTGGCAGAGAGGGGAAGTGGGTCACTTTCTCCCCCTGCTACCTCGCTCTGTTCCGGTGAGCCAGGCGCAGCGCTCAGGGGCTGAGACACAGCAGGGGAGAGAGGCTGGTCTTAAGCCGCTGTTTAGGACAGGAAGTGAAGGAAACAGCTGAGGGAATTTTAAGTGAACAAAATTGAGTGGCCTGAGCAGGCTGGTCAGGCAACGCCTTTGGGTGGACGTCAGGGATGGGTGATGGGCTGGGCCTGGTTAGAGAACACAGCTCCTGGCCCGTAGAGCTTTAGGCCAGCAGACAACAGCCATGCAAAGCCGTGGGCTGGGCCAGTGGGGATGGGGGGCACAGGTGGCGTGGACTGGCCCGGTTTCAGTTGGGGCAGAGCTGTTGGGACGACTTTCATTGAATATCAGTGTGGGAAGGGACCTCAGGAGGGATCTAGTCCAACCCCCTGCTCAAAGCAGGACCAACCCCAACTACATCATCCCAGTCAGGGCTTTGTCAAGCCTGACCTTAAAAACCTCTAAGGAAGGAGATTCCACCCCCTCTCTAGGGAACCCATTCCAGTGCTTCACCACCCTCCTAGTGAAATAGTGTTTCCTAATATCCAACCTAGACCTCCCCCACAGCAACTTGAGCCCATTGCTCCTTGTTCTTTTCCCTGCTTGTTGGCTGGTATCCACCTTCCTTCCCACACCACCTGTGACGCCCTCTGGTTCTGGACCCAAACCAAGCTACAGTCGCGTGAGGAGCCGCCTGGGGCTAGCTGGAGCTGTGCCCAAGGGCCGTTGCTCGCCACCAGCCCTCAGCAGGGAGTCAGAGCAGTTCTCTGATCCCAGGGCTCCCGTGTTGCTTGGCCCACTGCTGAGATGCAGCCCCCTCTGAAGCGGCCCAAGGCAGCTGTCTAGCAAGGTACACAACGGTCTGGGACAGGAAGTGCAGCCAGATGAAGCTTGGGGGGGTCCAGGTGGGTGAGGCAAGCCAGGAGCAGGGGCTTGGGGCAAGCGAGCCGGGCCTGCCCATACTACACAGGTGGAGCATGGGTTTGCTGCTGAAACTCAAGGAGGGGAGGTAGGGGTAATGCAGCCTGCTACTGCTGGGTCTATATTACCTGGAGCCAGGCAGGGAGGAGGCCTGGCACTGGCTAGCGCTCAGTCCTGCCTGGGCAGGTTGGCTGGGGCGGGCAGAGGGAGGGCAGGCTCTTGGTACCGGACAGTGATGGGTGGCAGCAGAAAGCGGCTGGGGCTGGCGGCCAGTGGGCTCCACACCCCAGAAACGTGGTCCTCTCCCCACTGCCCCTTACTGGGTCATGCCCAGCGCAGGATGAGAGGCCGGGTGGAGGGAGGGGGTTGTAGGTCTCTCCTTATCATCAGCCCAAAGCCAAGCGGACCCAGTCCTCCCTGGCACCTGCCTCCAAGGGCATCCTTCTCTAACAGCTTTGACTCCCGTGCCCTGCCGCTGGCGGAGCTGGGCCAGCCTGCTGGAGCCCTCTCCAGCCGGGCCAATCCCACCAGGCTAGAGCCTAGCCAGTGAGAGGCCCATGCAATCTGTGCAGGGGGCCTGCAATAGCGGTTTTCACGTCCCAGGGGGCTGGACCCCCCACATCAGGCCAGGGAGGCTCAGCAGGGTGGCTGAAGCTCCCAAAGCTGGGCAGGGCTGTCCCCAAGGCGGCTTTGGGGCTGGGCCCTGTTAGAGAGAATCCCCCAAGGGCCCCCTTGTCCATCCCCTCCAAGCCAGGGTGGCTCTGTGCCAGGGGCTGCCCCAGAGATTCCGCAGGCCAAGGCAGCAGGCAGCTGCCCCCGTGGCTCTGGGGGGCTGTGGAATTCCTGGCTGCAGGGGGAGAGTCCAATGGGCTGGATACTGCTCCTGGGCCTGCTTGGGGTCTCTGGTGCTTGGATGGGTGCCAGAGAGACAGACTGGCCCCTGCCCACACGGGGACTAATGCCTGGTCCTCCCGGGGGCTGTTTCTGATCCAGTTATGGAAAGGGCCGAACGCTGCCAGGGGCCTCCGCACACGTGGGCTCCGCAGCTCGGGCTAGAACAAGCCATGACTCCGGCAGCAGGGATCCTGCTCGATCAGACCTTGCTGCATCCATTACCCGGGTACAGAGGCCTGGGCCAGGCCCTGTGAACTGGAGGCCAGCTGAGGGCAGGCGAAGGGCAGCTCTGGGGCCCGCCTGTTGGTGTGGTTTCACGACCACATTTTCCTCTTCTGCAAGGTGCTCGTTGCTCCTCCGCTGCGATGGGACATCCCCCACCCCACATAAAAGCAGAATCTGCCACTGCCCGAGAAACCCATGCACACAGCCCCCAGGGCTGCCAGCTGCATGGAGGGGGGAAGTCCCAACGCTCACTCGGCTTGGGGCCACGGCGGCGTTACCGCTGCCAATCGCAGCACAATCCTCTGCACCCAGCCCCACGAGGCCTGGCAGGGGCTGGGCTCCAGCACGGCTCTGCCTGGGAGAGGGAAAGCGGCTGGGGGAGCCACTCCCAAGAAGGGACCCAGCCCCCGCCCCCGGAGGCAGTCGGGCACCAGCTTCCCAGGCAAGGCAAGGCAGCGGCTGCCTGTTGCTACAGACACCAGTGTCTCCACTGCCCCAGCAAGGGCTGGCCCCGAGCCGTGCCCCCCACTCCAGGGACCCTGCTTCCAATGCTCTGGGCCAGGCCTCGCCCTGCCACTGCCCCAGGCCAGCCTAGTCTACATTACAAACCTGAACCGAGCGCCTGTGGGCATGGCCTGCGGGGGCCCTCTGGAGCCACAGTCCAGCAGCAGCTTCCTCACCACCAGCCCCCCGAGGGGGGAACATGCGTGGGGCTTGTCCCCAGCTAGGTCGGGCCCAGTCCCGTGAGCCCATGCAGGGCATTGCCTGCTGGGCTACACGGATTCCTCACCCCCACCCCATAGTTCTGAAACCGGGGATGACCCCTGACACAGCATCCCCTGCAGCTCGGACGGGGCTAGCTGGCTTTCCTTTGGCAACCCCCCGCCCCCGGGAATTCAGGTCTGGGGCAGGAAGGGCTCACCCGTTACAACAATAGCCCCTTACCGGGGAGGGCCCTACCCGTGAGCGGGGGCTGGGGTAGATTGGCTCAGCAGCATGGACTGGGGTGTCCTCTGTAATGTAAGGGGGGGGCCTCAGGGGCCCCCCAGACCCCTCCCTCATTCCTCCCGCCAGCCCTTGGGCCCACACGGCTCCAGGGACCCCCTTTGCCAGGCTCTCTCCGTTCGGCCATTGGGAAGTACCGGGCGTCTGTCTGCAGCACACACACTTTATTGGTTCGACAGCACGTCACCGTGTCAGCCAGCGACTCCCCTTGGTATAAAAATAAATAATCAGCGTCTGCACAGCGTGGCCGACCAGGGCATGGGCACAGAGCCAGGGGCTCCTTTCACGGGCAGGCAGGAGGGTGCAGGGCCACCCCCTAATCGCAGGGCACCCGGCCCGGGGCGAGCTCTGCTCCCCAGCCACAGAGCAGGGCACCCCAGAGCACGGGGGGGCTGCTAATATCAGTGCCAGCGATTGCTGCCAGGATGTTCTGCACTTGCCCCCAGTGGCCCTGCTTTGAGCCGGCACCCACCCCAGCCCACTGTGCTCTGGGGGCTAGACTGGGAGGGGAATGGGGCACTGAGGCCCTCTTGTCTGGGACACGGGTGCTTGGGGACACAGACAGGCGCCCACCTCACATAGGACACCTCAGGCACATGGCTGCACACGCAGGGCCTCTCTGGCATGGGGCTGCTTCGAGCTTGGGTGCCCCGTTCCCTCCACCCCGTGGCCAGCCACCTGCCCTGGCCCAGCCCCTCAGTGCTGCTCCATCGCAACGAGGCGTGCCCCTATAGTGGGATTCCCAGCCTTTATGTTAGACCCCCAGCGAACCCCCATGGTGATTGTAGGGGGAGGGGCTGCTGGGTTCTTCCCCCCTTCTCTCCCAGCCGATCGGCTCTGGGTTTGCGGTGCAGTGCAGGGGCTATGTACCACGACATAGCCATGGGGGCGGGAAGCAGGATGGCTCTCACTCAGGCAAGTCTTGTGATTGGCTGAACAAATGAGGGGGAAGGTGGGGCTTGGTGGAGCCAGCACAGCAGATTGGCTGGTTCAGCCCCTGGAGTCCAGGCATCCAATCAGATCAGTGGGTGGCCGCCCCATGATCCCTTCAGCAGCAGCCACGCGGGGGCTCGAGGCCGGGGCCGGTTTGGGTGCAGGTGGGGCGCCTGCTACTTCCTCATCTCCACCCGGGGGATTTTAAACTGCGTTGCAGATGGAGACCTGTAAAACCAAGCAGAGGGGGTGGATCACCCCAGCGCCCAGGGCAAAGCTCCCCTCAAAGCAGAGGGGCCAAGGCAGGACGTCCCTAGCGCTGGGGCTAGGCACAGGCTGGGCCCCGGGCGAAGGCTGAGACAGGCCCCACAGGCTGCAATGCCCAGGGACGTTGCCTGAGATTCCTCACCAGGGCCAGGCAGAGCATGGCCTCTCTGCCCACCCCGACGTGCTGGGCCCTGCCGCGCGGGAGCTGGGACGGTGCCCATGCAGCACCTGCAGCCATGCCCCTTGGTGCAGCCTCCTTGGTGAACGGTGCCCATGAACCTCGGGGGCGCCTGGGGCCTTCAGGTGCACAGGTCTCGGGGGCCCCCTGTCCCCCACACGCTGGGACCAGCCCAGCACCCCCACAAGCCCCCTGCTTCCTGTTGCAAGGGGCTCCAACACCTGCCCGTCGGCCCCGCCACACCCCAGGGCGCCCCTCTGAGATATTCATCAGCATCCTTGCTCTCAGCCCCTCGAGGCCCCCGATCTCAGCCCCTCGAGTCCCCCGCTGCTCAGCCCTCACCCCCTGGCAGCGCCACCCTCACCCCCGGCCATGCAGAGGGAGCCAGTGCAGGTACTTACATCTCCAGGGCTTCCCCGTTGCTCCTAGCGGGAGAGAGGAAGGCTGTCAGTGGGGATGGACGCACTCCCCACCTCCCGCCCCACAGCACTGGCAGCTGGTCAGCACAAGGCAGGGCCCCGCCGACCGGGCCTCGGCCTGGGGCACGTACCCCCCAGCTCTCAGGGAGGGTGGGCTGGGCTGGAGGGACCCAGCTGGACAGCTCCGGGCCGGAAGGGGAAGGGCCTGGCCTCTCCTGCGCAACCTGGGCCCCAGCATCAGCCCCCACACAGCACCTGGGCCAGCACCAGCCCCTGCCAGCCCCACTGGGGCAGCGAGGGCTGCCAAGGGCCAGTCACAGCTGGTGCCCTCACAGGGGCCTCGAGGGGAGGGGAGGGGAGACCGGCCCTAGGAATCCCTGGGGTGGCCCGGCCCCGCCGGCTCCTCACCCCAGACCTGAGCCGTCGGTGTTGGGCTGTTCTGGGCCGTGGCCAGCCGAGGGGTTCTGGTTCTCCCGCCTCGGGCCAGCCCAATACCACATCCCCGTCTGGCTCAGATATGGGGGAAGGAACTCCAGGAGGAAGTGAACCCAGCAAGGTCCCCCCGCCACGTCTCCAGGGGCTGACTCAGGCCAGGTTCCCCCGATTCCAGGGACCCGTGAGCAGGTGCAGGGGCTGGCGGAGGCCAGAGAGCCCTGCCTAGAGAGCGCAAAGGGGCAGGGCACCAGTGGGACCACGGGCAGCCCCACATACAGCCACAGCTGCCCGGGGACTGGACGTGCAGGCGCTCGGAGGAAACCCTGGGCAGGGCTGGCCCCACTCCGTGCCTGCGGGAGGAAGGGTTGGTTCTGTGGCCCCGCTGTGTTGCAGGCCATGGGCAGAAGCCCATGAATCTGCCACTTGCACAGCAGCCACGTTTCCTCCCTCACCCCTTTCCCAGGTGCAGCGGTGAGGCTAGATGGGGGGCCCACGAGCCCTGTGCTGCTGGGGTCACGTGGGAGGGGACCAGCCCGTGGCACGGGGGGGCCAGGGTGAATTCACAGACAGCTCCAAGGCACAGTGTGGGGCTGGGCGCAGGCAGGAGTCAGCCGGGGCGGGGGGGGCGTGAGAGGGGTTGGGGCAGGGGCCATGGCAGGGGCCATGAAGGGGTTTGAGGGGGGGGTAGGCCATGGCAGCGGTGTGAGGGGATTAGGGCGGTGGCTCGGCCGTAGCGAGGGGTTGGCCATGGTGAGGGCACAGCTGTGGCAGGGGTCGGCCGTGGCAGGGCTGTGAGGGATTAGGGCGGGGGGTCGGCCCTAGGGTTTGTGTGAGGGGTTAGGGTGGTGGCTCAGCCGTGGCGGGGTCTTGGCTGTGGGGGGGAGTAAGAGGGGTTGGGCGGGGGGGTCGGCCATGGCAGGGCCTCAGCCATGGCTGGGTAAGAGGGCGTTAGGGCAGGGGCTCAGCTGTGGCGAGGGGGTCGGCCATGGTGAGGGCATGAGGGGGTTAGGGTGGGGGCTCGGCCGTGGCGGGGGCGTCGTCCGTGGTAGGGGTGTGAGGAGGTTAGGGCAGGAGGTCAGCCGTGGGGAGGGGTTGGCCATAGGGGAGGCATAAGGGGGTTAGGGCAGGGGGGGTCGACCGTGGTGGGGGCATGAGGAGGTTAGGGCAGGAGGTCGGCCGTGGGGAGGGGTTGGCCATAGGGGAGGCNTAAAAATCTGTATCTGACCTATGAAGCTCAGACTTACATCTCCCTGATATGTACATGACATCTGCCATCTCATCTGTGAGAGACCAAGTCACGACAAATAATGAGATAGAGCAAGAGAACACTTAATATCAGCTCACATACACATAAAAGCAGCACGATTTTTTTGCTAAAGGTAGTTGTGCAGGAGAACTAGTTGGCAATGGTCAGGTAGAAGGGCAGTTGTGCAGGAGGTCGGACTCCTGGTAGTTGTGCAGGAGGTCGGACTCGATCAAAATTGGACCTTCTTGGGCACATCATAGTCTCGTCTCCTGAGGGCTGTGATACTTTGGTCTCCTTTTGGTTCTTGGATTTAGTGTGTGGCCGTGGGGGTGGCGTAAGGGGAGTTAGGGCAGGGGGTGCGCCTTGGCGGGGGCTTGGCTGTGGTGGGGGGGGTCGACGTGCTCACACGCCCCGGAGTGCAGGAGGCTCCTTACTCGTAGATGTCCGCGATCTTCATGCGCCGGTAGAACTTGGCGAGTCGCACGGCCAGGATGAGGCCGGGGAGCAGGAACATCGTGCACCAGCCCAGGCTGAACCAGAAGCCGTTCTGGCAGGGGAGAGAGACCCCCAGCCATCAGCGCCCACCCAGCAGCCCCCTCCTGGGCTGGACCTCCCCTCCTCAGCTTGGGGCTGGAGCCGTGGGGCTGGGCTGGCTCATGAGCACAGCATGGGGGAGAGGATGGGACCTGCCTCATCCAGCCAGCAGGGTGAGTCAGTGAACAGCTGTGCCTCCTGCACGCAGGGTCGGAGAGCCTGGCACCAGAGCGGCTGCTCTCACCCCCAGGGATGGGCAGGAGAAAGGGGCAGCAGGGCGCGTGAGCACTGAACCCCTCCCAAATCGACAGCCAGGGCCTGGTGCCCAGCTCCCACGGGGGCGGCAGGGCCTGGCCGTGCTGCTGGAGTCAGGGGGCCATTCAGGGCCCCCCAGGGCCCAGACCCAGCAAATCCTGTGGGACTTTCCTTACCCAGCCAGGCCCAGCAGCATCAGGGAGCTGGGAGTTTCACCCCAGGGCACGTCGGGAACGCAAAGCCCCTGTGTAACTCCCCCAGTTCCCTCCGGCTCCCCAGTGCCACACACCCCACACAGCACCCTCTGCCCAGCTCCCACAAAACCGTTGCCCCCCAGCACCACCCCCCAACCCCCTCACCAGGGAATCCACCACGTAACTGCAGGCGACGGTCACAGCCACATCCACTGTCTTAGCCACAGGCCCGCAGAGCCCCACCTCTCCCGTCAGCTGGGGACAGAACCAGACAAGGACGCGGCCCGTCAGCACCATGTCAGGCATGGGCCCACCCACCTCATGCCCCTGCCCTTCCCAACCCGCCACCACGGGCAGGGATCCCCCAGAGCCCCCCCATCACTCCCCCACCCCCCAGGCAAGAGGAGAGCTGCCCTGGAATGAGGAAGGGAAGTGCCAGCAGCCTGGGTCTGCCCAGCTGGAGAGGGAACCCCCGGTGGCCACAACTCGCTGTGTGCCCAGGGCAAGGCCCTGCCTCTCTCAGTGCCTCAGTTTCCCAAACAGCGCTGATAACTGCAGCCCACCCTGCCCCCAGGGCACCGGGAGGCTCAGCTCGTTAGCGTCCCTAAGATGCTTCAGTGGAGTCTGTGGCAGCCTGCAGTGCCAGGCGTCGGGGGCAGCGTGAGAGCACACAAGGGCTTCGGGGTGCACGAGGACACACAGACAGTGAGGCTGGGCAGGGCCCTGGCAGTGCCCATCTCTCCCCTGTGCCCGGGGGCAGGAGAGTGCCCCACCCCCGCAGTCGGGGTGCCACTCACCGTGCTCTTCGCCCAGTCGATGTAGGACTTGAAGTATCCCAGCAGCGTGTTCAGAAAGACCCGGCTCTCCTGGGGGAGGGGGACAGGGATGAGGTGCTGCACCCAGGGCCCTCAGTGGGGAGCCTGGGCTCAGGGATCCCCCCAGGGATTGGGGCTGAGGCGGAATGAGAGTATTAAAAGTTCAGACCAGCTCGTGCTCCCGGTGGCTGGGGGGGTGGGGGCGGTGGAACCCCCCAGTGGGCTCAGGTCTCTGCTGGGACAGGGGACGGCTCTGTGCTGTGACCCCACACATCCCCACCCCAGGGGGTCAGAACCCTCCCAGTGCCCTGCCCCCAAGCTGGGGGGTGCAGGGAGCCCCACGGCAGAGGCAGGGCTTTTCCTCCCAGTCCTGTGTCCGGCTGCACAGCCCTGGGAGAGGGGAGGGCCCCCGAAGCCGTGGGGTGTTCGTCCGAGGCTCCCCTCCCCGGAAGAGCCGTGAGGGGCTCACGTTGCTGATGATCTGTGCAATCCTGGTGTCTAGGAAGGTCTGAGCATCCTCGATCTGCTGCAGCGTGTCATTGATCTGCGCCTGGGGGGCAAGGAACAGGATGGGACCCCGCACTCGGCCAGGCCTGGGCTGGGCCCCTGTGCAGAACAGGGAGCCCCCGGCAGCCCCTCACCCACAGTCCCCTGGCAAGCGGAGTCTCCCCCGGGCATCCTGCCCCCACATGGCCACAAGGTGGCAGCTTCTCAGCAGCGTCGGGCTGGGTCCCCAGAGTCGGCTCAGGACACCTGGCGCTCAGAGCCCTTTGCACAGTGCTGGGGCAAAGCACAGACACTGCTGCCCCCGCCAGCCCTGCCAGTGCCCCTTGCTCCTGACCCACAGCCCCTGCCAGCCTGGCCCTGGGCTCCCCCAGCTCTGCCGGTGCCCCTCACTCCCAACCCACAGCCCCTGCCAGCCTGGCCCTGGGCTCCCCCAGCTCTGCCGGTGCC
>NC_133784.1:5811675-5814345 GCF_003597395.2 Chelonoidis abingdonii
CCTGGGCTGGGCCCCTGTGCAGAACAGGGAGCCCCCGGCAGCCCCTCACCCACAGTCCCCTGGCAAGCGGAGTCTCCCCCGGGCATCCTGCCCCCACATGGCCACAAGGTGGCAGCTTCTCAGCAGCGTCGGGCTGGGTCCCCAGAGTCGGCTCAGGACACCTGGCGCTCAGAGCCCTTTGCACAGTGCTGGGGCAAAGCACAGACACTGCTGCCCCCGCCAGCCCTGCCAGTGCCCCTTGCTCCTGACCCACAGCCCCTGCCAGCCTGGCCCTGGGCTCCCCCAGCTCTGCCGGTGCCCCTCACTCCCAACCCACAGCCCCTGCCAGCCTGGCCCTGGGCTCCCCCAGCTCTGCCGGTGCCCCTCACTCCTGACCCACAGCCCCTGCCAGCCTGGCCCTGGGCTCCCCCAGCTCTGCCGGTGCCCCTCACTCCCAACCCACAGCCCCTGCCAGCCTGGCCCTGGGCTCCCCCAGCTCTGCCGGTGCCTCTCACTCCCAACCCACAGCCCCCGCCAGCCCGGCCCTGGGCTCCTCCACCAGCCCTGCCGGCACCCCTCGCTCCTGACCCGCAGCCCCCTGCTAAGCCAGCCCTGCCGGTGCCCCTCACTCTCAACCTGCAGCGCCCCCCAGCCCAGCCCTGGCCTCCCCCAGCTCTGCCAGTGCCCCTCGACCCGCAGCCCACCTCCCCTTTCTGTTACTCAGCTCTGGTGACTGCAAGGCCAGGCTGGGCACTAGCACCCACACATGGATCGGGTCACCCCTCCAGAGCCAGCCCCTCTCCCTCGCTTTGGGGGTGTCCCGCGGAGGTGGCTCCCCTGCTGGCCGCTGCCCAGGGTCCCTGTCCGGGTGGCTCTCAGGGTCTGTGCCAGACGCACTGGGCACCCGCTGCCCACACCGAGGGAATCACATGGGGCACTGGCTGGGGACAACAGCTGCCGGGATGCCCCTCGCTGGCTGTGCCGCCTCCCAGTGAGCTCCCAGCACCCACGGAGCAGCACAAAGACTCCACAGGGTGCTGGGGACCCCACGCTCCTCCCGTCAGTGCAGCACCCACAGCTCCCCCTGCCTGCACTGCTTACCGGGACCTGGGGGGTCGTTGCCTGCAGGGTTCGGATGCTGCGGTTCAGGGCTTGCTGGGGACAGAGACAGGAGGGTTAGGTGGGGGAGGGGATTCCCCAGCTCTGCCCCCCACAGCTCCAGCTAGTGTAGATAAATCTCTGTATTAAGCTATTTTCATGCAACGTTGTATCAGATCCCCATGTAGGAAAACTTACAGAAAACTTTGCGTTAAGCCCTGGGATAATGTTACAGCCCCTAAGGATAGTTCAAGTAGAAGAAAAATGTCTTTTTGCTAGAAGTAGAATAAGATTCCCCCCCGCCCCCTTCCCTTAATCAATTGCCCTGTTGAATGAACAAGGTGTGACTGAGGAAGGCGTGGAAGGCAGCACCTCCAGCCGGCTGCAACCCTCGGAGAGGGGATGGGAGCCAGCCCAAGGACAATAAAACCTGTCAAGTGGGCTCGGCCTTCCCTTGGAAATACCCGCTTTGAACAGCACTGGGACAACCCCCAGAAAAAGCAGCACAACGGACCAACGACCACAGACACAGAGTTTGCATCTGGTACAGATCTGCATGAGAGGGAAGCTGCTATAAATGTGAGGTGTCTCAGAGGACCCTGGGTCTTGTCAACCTGGGAGCACCGATCCGGATCGGCAGAAGCCCGGCTCCACCCCTCCCCCATCTAACTCACCTGGCCAATGCAGTTAAGGGGAGCACCAGTTGGTAACAAGAAGACGGGGGTGTGCGTGTGCGTGTGCGAGATATCTCATATGCATATGATACAGTGTTAATAAGTACATGAATCACTAATGAATGTGGCGTTTTGCCTTATTCCCCCTGAAAAGATCCTGTGCAGCACTTTGGTACAACACTAGGGAAGGGGACGCAGCGTGTCCCAGGCCTTCCCCACTCCCTGCCCAGGGGACCCTGCCCCCAGCTAGGGGGAAGCACTAGGGGCCCATGGGTCACTCACCATCTGGGGCGGGAAGCGGGACCTTATCTGCCCATTGATCTGTCTCAGGTCAGACCCCTCCTCCTGCAGCTCCTGCTTCGTGGTTAGATTGTCCTGAGCCAAGGGGGGAGAGACGGTCAGAGGCACCTGCCCGGCCCGGCAGCCACAGGCCGGCCACAGAGGGCCCAGCAGAGTCCCCGGGGAGCCGGGTCCCCAGCCCGCACTCCCCATCCTGCCTCCCAGGGGAGGGGAGCGATGGCAGCGCCCCCGTGACCCTGGGGAGCCCAACCCAGCACTGTGGCTCCCTGGCGCGGGGGCGTCACTCACAGTCACATTGGCCAGCGCCTCCAGCTGCTCTGCCAGCGCCAGCAGGTCCCGCTGCGTCACGTTCCTCTCCAGCTGTAAGAGATGGGCAGAGAGCGGGGCACAGAGCCCGTCACACCAGGGAGCTTGCTGGGGGGGAGCTGGGGGGAGCACAGACCCAGTGTGTGGGGGGCAAACAGCCTCATGGCCAGTGGGGGGGCAGCAGCGGGTTCACGAGCAACCACCCTGGGGACCTGGAAAGACACGCAGAGCCCAGCCCAGCTCAGCCCCCGCCACCTGCCCCCTTCCCTGCTGCCCCTCCCCTGCCGCCCAGCCCCCGCCCCCCCCCCCCGCC
>NC_133784.1:5817113-5821104 GCF_003597395.2 Chelonoidis abingdonii
CCTCCCCCACCACCTGCCCCAGCCCCTGCCCCCTCCCCCGTCACCTCCCCTGCTGCCCAGTCCCTGCCACCTGCTGCCCATCCCCACGCAGGATGGGTGGGACCCCTCAGGGCGGAGAGCACCCCCACTGGCTCCGGGGGAGCTGCCCCAGGAACGTGGTGTGGGACCAGGCCTAGCAGCGGTCTGGGGCCATGCAACCCCACAGAAACACCCCAATGTACAGAGCCCCAGATCCCACAACTGCCCCCACCCCGCAAGATCCCACCTCCAGCCTGAGAGAGGCCCCCCCAGCCCACCTGCTGCAGGGCACCGGTGAAGTTGGGCTGGAGGCCGGAGGCACCGACATCCAGGAGCAGCTGCTTCTGGCTGGGGCTCAGGAAGGTGATGGGGTCCAGGCTGACGTTCAGCCGGTCGAAGGCCGCGGTGATCTCGCCGGTGTACTGCGGGGACCAGCGAGGCTGTGAGGGGTCCGGAGGCCCAGGAATACCAACACCCACCCCCCCAGGACCCCAGCTCAGCCACTGCAATGGCAGCCAGGGCAGCGAGGCTCAGTGGGGAGCCTGCCCAGGGCAACCTGACCCCCCTGGTCTGGCCCCTGGGGGAATGGGGAGCAGCCCCAGGCAGTCTGACCCCCTAGCCTGGCCCCTGGGGGGCTGGGGAGCGGCCCCAGGCAGCCTGACCCCCCGGCCTGGCCCCTGGGGGGCTGGGGAGTGGCCCCAGGCAGTCTGACCCCCCTGGTCTGGCTCCTGGGGGTCTGGGGAGCGGCCCCGGGCAGCCTGACCCTCTGGTCTGGCTCCTGGGGGGCTGGGAACTGGGGAGCCCTAGGCTGGCATATGCAGGACAGGTGCCCAGCATGGGGCCCGGGTTTTTTCCCAATCCCAGCCGTCACCATGGAGACTTGACCCGGCCAGGTGTGGGTCTGAAGGGAGTGGAGGGGGGGCTCCACACAGGTGCCATTCCCAGTGTAACGCCCCCCGTGGCCCTTGGGCCCTGGCACAGCTGGGCTGGCCCGAGCGGGTGGGTTTCTGCCCCACCTCGGCTCAGCACGTGCGCTCGGGACTGTCTCCTCTGCAGCTCGCTTGTCGCGGCTCCAATCCCACAGCCCTGGGGGCGGCTGGGGGGCAGACCCAAGTCCCCGCCTAGTTCAGCCGTACACGGACCTACTCCAAGCCCCTGGAGCCCCCCAGTCCCACGGGACCTCGAGCTGCTCCCAGACCAGCGCCCCACCAGGCCACCCTGGGCACTGCCCACAGCTGGGCCGGTCTCTGGGCCCCCCTGGTGCTGCCCACGGCTGGGCTGGTCTCTGGCCCCCCTGGCGCTGCCCACACCCGGGCTGGTCTCTGGGCCTCCCTGGCGCTGCCCATGGCTGGGCTGGTCTCTGGACTCCCCTGGCGCTGCCCACAGCTGGGCTGGTCTCTGGGCCTCCCTGGCGCTGCCCACGGCTGGGCTGGTCTCTGGACTCCCCTGGCGCTGCCCACACCCGGGCTGGTCTCTGGCCCCCCTGGCGCTGCCCACAGCTGGGCTGGTCTCTGGACTCCCCTGGCGCTGCCCACATCCGGGCTGGTCTCTGGCCCCCCTGGTGCTGCCCACAGCTGGGCTGGTCTCTGGCCCCCCTGGTGCTGCCCACGGCTGGGCTGGTCTCTGGCCCCCCTGGCGCTGCCCACACCCGGGCTGGTCTCTGGGCCCCCCTGGCGCTGCCCACGGCTGGGCTGGTCTCTGGACTCCCCTGGCGCTGCCCACGGCTGGGCTGGTCTCTGGGCCCCCCTGGCGCTGCCCACGGCTGGGCTGGTCTCTGGACTCCCTGGCGCTTCCCACACCCGGGCTGGTCTCTGGCCCCCCTGGCGCTGCCCACAGCTGGGCTGGTCTCTGGGCCCCCCAGGCACTGCCCACAGCTGGACAGTCTCCGCGCCCCCCAACTGACCTGACTGATGTTCAGCAGTTCGTCCAAGGGAACGACCCGGCCCAGCTGCAGGGTGCGCCACACGGGCTCGTTGTGCTGGCAGTTGCTGCGGGGTAGACGGCAAAGCTGAGGACGGGGCTGGCGGCCGATGGGGGGGCCCCCCTAGACAGACATAGGCGCTGGGTCCAGCCCATGCCCAGGGCAGGCTGGGCGGAGGCGGCGCTGCCCGTGTGGCCAGCGGGATCTCCCCCATCACATGGGCCCCGGGGCTGTTCACCTAGCGAGTTGTGCCATGCAGGCGTCTGGGGCCAGAGAGCTGCCCCCACCCCGCGGACACGGTGCGACCCCTCAGCGCTCCACAGGCCTCAGCCATGCAGGGCCCGCTCCAGGACATCCTTCCTCGGGCCCCAAGAGATCAGAATCATCCCCCCCACCCCCTGTGCGAAGAGGGAAACTGAGGCATGGGGAGGGGCCTGGCCATGCAGGAAGGGCGGGTCGGGAGGGGCCCCAGGGCGCTCTGGCTCGCAGACCGGCCGCATGTGTCCCAGGCAGGGCTGGCACTGACTTGTACACGCCGGAGAGGGTCACCGTCCCGCCCTGCAACCCCAGCATCTCCGACAGGTTGAAGCTTGCAGTCAGGTCCGAGGTCTCCAGGATCTGGAAGCAAAGGAGCAGGGCCGGCTCTAACTTTTGCACCACTCCAAGCAAAAAAGAATAGCACTTCCCTGCCGTACCCCCCCCGCGAGCGCTGCCCTGCCGAACCCCCCACCCCTCTGAGCACCACACCACCCGAAGCCCCACCTCCCGAGCTCCGTGAAAGCCCCCACCCCCTCCGAGCACCATGCAAGCCCCCGCCCTCCCCAGTGCCACNCGCCGCAGAAACAAAAAAAAACCCTCCAGCGCTGCCCCGACGAACCAAAAAAAAACAACCAAGCGCCGCCCTGCCCTGCCCCGCCCCGCCCCGCCCCAAGGTGCCACCCCAAGCACCTGCTTGGTCAGTTGGTGCCTGGAACCGGCCCTGAAAGGAGTCAGGAGAGCGGCCGAGACCCCAGAGACCTGCCCCAGCCAAGCTGCACAACGCCGGCCTGTCCCAGGCCCCGGACGCAGGAGCGCCACACCCCCAGCCTGCCCTCCCCCAGGCTGGCTCAGCTCCCGCCTGGAAAGGGTTTGCAAGGTTCCTGCTCCTCTCCAGAGGGGCCTCTGCATACTCAACCCTCACTGCAGCCCTGTGCCCAGGAAGGGCTCAGGGCTGGGCTGGCAGGGACCCCAGGACTGAGCTAGCAGGGGATGTGAGTCAGGATTGGGGGGCACCGGCAGAGCTGGTGGGGAGCCCAGGGCTGGGCTGGCAGGGGCTGTGGGTCAGGAGTGAGAGGCACCGGCAGAGCTGGGGGTGCCCAAGGCTGGACTAGCAGGGGGCTGCGGGTCGGGAGTGAGGGGCACTGGCAGGACTGTGGGGGGCAGGGCTGGGCTAGCAGGGGATGTGGGTCAGGACTGGGGGGCACTGGCAGAGCTGCGGGGAGCTCTGGGCTGGGCTAGCAGGGGTTGCAGGTTGCGGGGTGAGAGGCCCACTCTGCTCTGTTTCTGTCTCCCTCCCGGCCCCTCCCCTCTCCTCCCCACGCCCCCAGGCCCCAGGGTTGGGGACGGAGGTTCTGCTCTTCCCTCGCCCTTTTCCACCCCCCGGACAAGGCAGCGCCAGCCACGGGCAGTGACAGTGGCAGGCGGCGCCAGGCTGGGCTCTCACCAGCAGGAGCTGCCCGCTGTGCCAGGGCCGGCAGACGAGCGTGTCGGCATTGCCACCCAGCAGGAAGGTCACCAGCACCAGCAGCATCAGCAGCCAGGAGAAGAGGAAGCTGAAGCCAACCCCCCTGTGAAGGCAGAACGAGCCGTGAGCTCCCACGCTGGGCACGGGGCCCGACCTGGGCACCTGCACGCAGGGACCCCGGGGCCTGTCTGAGAGCCCCTCTGTCCCCCCAGGCCAGCCTGGAAACCTCTCTGTCCCCCTCCCCTGTGCCCAGATACCTCTCTGTCCCCTCCCCCCAGCCCAGATACCACTCCAACGGCCCCTCTGTCCCCCCAGCCCTGATACCTCTC
>NC_133784.1:5821448-5864744 GCF_003597395.2 Chelonoidis abingdonii
CTGGAAACCTCTCTGTCCCCCTCCCCTGTGCCCAGATCCCTCTCTGTCCCCTCCCCCCAGCCCAGATACCACCCCAACGGCCCCTCTGTCCCCCCACCCAGATACCACTCTGTCCCCTCCCCCCAGCCCAGATGCCACTCCAACAGCCTCTCCTTGCGAACCAGCCTTGGTCATTTCATGGCTCATGAGCTGCCTGGAGATCAGCACCCAATGGTCCCCGGTGCGGCTCCCCACAGCTGGACGCCCCCTCATCTCACTGCTCATCCCTGCTCTCCCTCTGCCTTTGCTGCTAGACCCCGGAGCCCCCTCTCAGAGACCCCCTCCTCTGGTGCCTCTCCACCAGGATTGGGCCACCTCCGGGCCATCCCTTGGCTGACGGAGGAGATGGGGATCGGCGCCGCTCCCCCTAGCCTCCCAGTCCTGCTGCGCCCTCCCCAGTCCGTCCACGTCTGGGTGCAGGATCCCGCGCGGGTCTCCCCAGCACCGTGCCCGGGGTCCTACCCCCTCCCTGCGCTATCCGACATCACAGCCCCACGTGGGGCTCCCCGGGGCAGTGGCTGTAACGGCTCCGGGGGCCGCGGGGCTCTTACGCCATGAAGAAGTCCCCGCCAGAGTTGGAGAGACAGCCGCGCTCAGTGGGCAGCGCCAACGGCTTCAGCCCGAGGGCCCCCAGCACCAGAGCCAGCAGGTAGCACAGGACGACCAGCAGCACCAGGCAGCAGAGACAGACGCCTACGATCCACCTGCGGGGAAGACGTGAGAGACCTGGTCCCTGGCGGGGCAGGAGTCTGGGGCTGGCTGGGGCATCACCCCCCTGCAGCAGGGGAACCTGCTGCCAGACTGGGGGGGGGGTGTCTCTCCTTAGAACAGACCACGTGAGAGACCCGGTCCCTGGCGGGGAAGGAGTCTGGGGGCTGGATGGGGGGTCACCCCCCTGCAGCAGGAGAACCTGCTGCTAGACTCAGCGGGAGTCTCTCGTTAGAACAGACCACGTAAGAGACCCAGTCCCTGACAGGGCTGGCCAGGGCATCACCCCCCTGCAGCAGGGGGTCCTGCTGCCAGACCGAGGAGGGGGTCTCTCTGAACAAACCACCCCCTCATCCCCAGGGCATCTGTTATAACTATAAAGGGAAGGGTAACAACCCTCCTGTGTACAATACTATAAAATCCCTCCTGGCCAGAGACACCAAAATCCTTTTACCTGTAAAGGGTTAAGAAGCTCAGGTAACCTGGCTAACACCTGTCCCAAAGGACCAATAAGGGGACAAAATACTTCCAAATCTTGGGGCAGGGGGAAGGCTTTTGTCAGTCCATGTTCTCCAAATCTTTCTGCACAAATCTCTCATATTTCAGACTTGTAAGTAACAGCCAGGCGGGGCATGTTAGGTTTATCTTTGTTTTCTCAACTTGTAAATGTTCCTTTGCTAGAGGAGGTTTATCCCTGTTCTGCTGTAACTTTGAACTAAGGCTAGAGGGGTTCCTCTGGGCTCTTTGAATCTGATTACCCTGTAAAGTTATTTCCATCCTGATTTTACAGAGATGAACTTTACCTTTTCTTTTAATAAAATCCTTCTTTTAAAAACCTAATAGATTGTTCATTGTTTTAAGATCCAAGGGGTTTGGATCTGTGTTCACCAGGACTAATTGGTGAGCGGATACTCTGCAGCCTAGCCTGAAAAAGGGGTGCAAGGACTTGGGGGGGACGAACTAGTCTCAAATCCGCCAAGGAAAGGGGGGGTTGGGGACTTGGGAAATAGTTGGGGGAAGGCAGAGTTCCAAGTGGCTCTCCGCTAAGATTTAACACACTCTTGGAGGTGGCAGCTCACTGTTAACCTGCGCTGGTAAATAAGCTTAGGGGGCTTTCATGCAGGTCCCCACATCTGTACCCTAGAGTTCAGAGTGGGGAGGGAACCTTAACAGCGTCCCAGGGGACACTGGGCTGCTCCGGGCCAGGGCCGGCTGCTCCCCTGCAGCGCTCCCTGGGCCGATGGCAGGGCTCAGCCTGCGCTCCCCTCACCCCCTCCAACAACTGCCCCCCTCCGAGGGCAGGGGGCTCAGAGCCCACCCGGGCATCGGTCCCACACCCCGTTGCAGGGAAGGAGCCGGGGATATCACGTGCCATGCAGCTCGGGCCTTGGCTACCAACCCCCCCAAGAGTCCCCGAGGGATCAGGGAGCCCCAGGCGGGATCAGCCCCCACGTGGGGGGAGTGGCCCAGCCCCTACCTGTAGCCATCGTAGGTGGCGACCTGCGGCTCGTAGTCCCTGGCCTGCCTGCCAAGGGTGTCCAGCGCGGCCGTGACGTTCCCCAGCGTGTCCAGCACCAAGATCTCACTCCGCACCCCACCAATCTTCTGCCTGACCTTGGCCAGCTGGCTCCGCGCATCTGTGGGGAACAGGCACGTCAGGGACGCACAGGCACTGACAGCTGCTCCCGTAGCCCCTCGGGGCCCACGCTCCAGCTCCCCCTGCACAATGCGAGGGGCAGACGCAGCCCGCGGCGGACAGATCTGAGGGGGAAGCAGGTGTGGGGGAAAGGGGAAGGAGAGTGCCTGAGAACGAGAGAGCTGTGCTGAATGGACAGGAAGGAAGAACAGGGCGGGGGGCAGAGGGGAGAGCACACACCCGCTTCACAGGCCGAGGTGGGGCCTGGACCCCTGGCTCCGGGGAGGGACGGGCAGGGCCCCAGCCATTATAGTGCCCTGTCCCAGAGCAGGGAGCCGTGGTGGCTGGGGCAGCAGGGGTCTCCCCAGAGGGAGGGGGAAGAGGTGCCCCAGCTGCCCCCTTCCCGTCCCTCGTGGGCACCCCTGTACTACCATACAACAGTGCCACTTACCCACCACCACCTTCTGTGCCTGCTCTTCCACCCTCGTGGGGGTCTTCTTCAGCGTCTCGTTGGCCTGCAGCCCCAGATACAGACAGGGGAGAGACAGACAGACAGACAGGCTCAGATCCTGGCCCAGGGCCCCTACGCAGAGCACTGGGTGAGGGCAAACGCACCACCGGCCTTGCTCCAGCCCCACTCCCCAGCCCCACATGCCCCGGCACAGGGGACGGTCAGAAATGCGCAGCACAGGCCAATGCCACGGGCTCAGCGCTGGCCTGGACAGGCCGCGGGGCTCTCCCCCTATGGGGCAGGGTATGACGATGGAGGCACTCTCAGCCCCCCCAGGGCAGAACTGGCAGGGCACTGGGCTGGACGGACCGTTGGCCTGCTCCAGGTTGGGAGGGGGCAGACCACCCGGCTAGCACGGCAGGCATTTTCCACATGGTGTCAGCGGTTCGGGTCCTTCTGGCCCGCCCCAGAGCCGTGGCTTGGAGATGCAGGCTGCTTGTCTGAGGCAGGCATGGCTGGGTCGCTCACCCCCTGCCATGCCGCACCCTGGAGCAGGGAGAGTCGGCAATGCCCCTACAGACCAGCCCCACCCAGTGCCGGTCAGAGCCACGTCCTGCTGGCCCTGCGCCACCCCCCAGCCTGTACCTGCTGAAGGGCAGCACTCAGGTTGCCACTGGTCAGGTTACTCAGCAGTTCCAGTTGGCTGCTCACGTCCGGGACCTGCGGAAACAGGAGCACGTGGATCAGATGGCAGGGGAGACGCGTGGGGAGGGGGTGCTGGGTGTGACGTTCTGAGTGTAATATAATATCTCATGGAAAGGTGACAGGGCCAGAAGGAGTTAATTACCTCCCAGACTGACCTGCCCCATGGCCGAACTTTAGAGACTGGTTAGGAAGATCTGTAAATGAACAGAGCTTTGAAATGCAGCCGGCATTGTTAGAGGTAGAAGGGGAGGTGTTTGCTCAGGGCTTGGGATGGCAGCAAACAAGTCTTGTCTATTGTGAGAGCTTTAATTCAAGATCAAAACAGAAATATTAACATTTAGGAAGACACTTGAGGGAAATAGGATTATTGTCTATGTGTCTCTTTGAAGGTTGTGGTAACCTGAATCTGAACTGTTTAATGGGTAAATTCCCCTGCGCTAATTACCAGGATGTTTGGGAGAAGGAGAGTTAAGCTTATTGTTTTCTCAGGCCAAAAGGCTGCTGGAAATGTATAAAAACCCTGGGACACGACCCTGCTTCATCTCAGATCTGCTTTGGGTTTCAAGAGGGGGAAACCTTAAGCCACAAGGATTGAGATCCCCAGTCATTGACTGGAGCCACCCTGAATATGAACATTGGACTATAACCTCTGGACTATTTCTAAAAGGACTTTTGGCAACTACACGTTCACCTCTGCTGTGTCTGAACCTCAAGAATTGAATTCAAGTCTGTCTGTATAATGATCTTTTAACCAGCACACTCTTTTCTTTTTTAATAAATTTTAGATTAGTTAATAAGAGTTGGCTAATAGTGTGTATTTTGGGTAAGATCTAAGTTATAATTGAACCTGGGTGCGTGGCTGATCCTTTTGGGGTGGAAGAACCTTTTCTTTTATATGATGAGAGAAGATTTTCAGTAACCATTATCATATCTGAGGTGTGTCTGGATGGAGGCCTGAGGCTGGGTACTTGAAGGGAACTGCTTTGTTTGGACTTCTGAGTAACCAGTGAGGTATGATAGAAGCTATTTCGTGCTGGCTTGGGAAATGTAAGTATTGGAAGATCCACCAGTGTCTGGGGTTTGTCTGCCCCGTTCTGTTTGCAGTTCACCCTGATTGAGTGACCTCAGCTGGCTCCCACGGGCAGCACCGTCACACTGGGAAGAAGCAGGGTGCTGCTGGGAGCTGGCTCCGTCTGGGCCTGGTTATGTACATACCAGCAGGGGTGGCAGGACGGCGCCCATGTCAACGCACAGATGTATGTGCAATGGGGAGGTCAACAGGTACATTGTGGGGGTATTTGCATGTGGGGGAGGTTTCAGTCCCCCCAACCCCATACACCCATCCAGCCCCCATGCCAACCTGTAACCCATGCACCCATGCAGCCCCTATGCACCCCACACCACTTCGCACCCCACCCAGCCCCACATGCCAACCTGTAACCCATGCACCCCACACCACCCTGTGCCCCCTACAGCCCCCAGCCCCCCGTGTGCTCGCCTCACCATGCTGAAGTTGGCCTCGGGGGCCAGGCCGCTGACAGACACCTGGGTGCAGGACTGGCCACAGCTTTGCAGGGTCTGGTTGATCCGCTCCTGCAGGCGGCTGAGGTTCTGGCTCAGCTCCCCCTGCAGCTGCTGCAGGCGCTGGCCCGACTCGTTCACGGCTCGGAGCTCCTGCTCCACCAGGTCCGTCACTGGGGGGAAAGGGGGGACAGCAAGGAACTCCTTATGACTCAGTCCATCCCATCTGCACCGTGCCCCAACCCAGGGACAAATGGGGGAGGGGGATCCCTGTGACACCCCCTGACTGTGCCACAAGGGGGGCCCCCAGACACCCCTAAGGTGACCCTTCAGCACCTCAGCCGGGCCTGGGGCCACAGGTGCTGACTCCATGGGTGCTCCAGGGCTGGCAGCTCCCCACCCTGCCCCCCTGCTCCTGCTCACCTCCGCCTCCTCCGCGAGCACGCCACCATGGCCTGCTTCTCCCCCCTCCCTCCCAGTGCCTGCGCCACAAAACAGCTGTTTCACGCAGCTGGGAGGGGGAATGCAGCACGCTGGGGGAAGAGGCGGGCCCAGGGCAGGGATTTGGGGAAGGGATCCAATAGGGGCAGTGAGGGGGCAGAGTTAGGGCGAGGCCTTTGGGGATGGGGCTGGAATAGGGGCGGGGAAAGGGGGCGCGGGGACCTACCAGCACCAGAGAAAATTGGCACGTATGGCTGGGGCGAGCGGGACCAGCCTGTCTCAGACCACCCTGCTCCATGCTGCAGGGGTGGGGGCCAGGCTGGGGTCGGGGAAGGAGCTGGGTGCAGCCTCCGCCCAGGCCCTTGTGGCAATGGTGAATCAGGGGATCCCAGGGGATGGCTAGCGGGAGAGTTACTCCAGCCCAGAGTCCTGGGATTCCCTGGGCCCCTCAGGTGTTGGGGCTGGTGGGGGTGACATTCTATACCCTGGGCAAGTGTGCTGTAACCCCCATATTCCTCATTTTCATATCGTTATGATCTTCCCTCACAAGGCAGCTTCATATTCGTCAGGGGAAAGGTTCTGATCTGCTGAAAGTCATTTCTCTCTCTCTGCAGATGTGTATCATTCATGCATATGAAGTTATGAGAAGTGTGTTGTATGGTTGTCACCACATGCTGTGAGTTGGGGAATCAGCCAGATATTCGCTCCCCAGAGGCAACAGCAAGGAAAGCAACCAACGCCCTGGTGTGGTGTCAAACGACCCACCAACAGCCATTGTCCAGCAAGGGAGCTACAATGCAGTGACTCCCTGTGACGAACTGGGAATGTTCTTAATGTTTCCTCTGAATACTGTGTGGGTGCCTCAGTTTCCCCTATGCAGTTCTTATGTCTCTAGGTGGTGAGATAGGGGTGTAATTGTTGCAGAGCGGAAGGCTGGTGTGCATAGGTGGCCGACACTCTGTCTCCTGGCAACTAATGGCTGGGACCCTTCCCCCCTGCAAGGAGATGCTAAAGGTGCTGGAGAACAAAGAGATCAGGTGACCTCCTAGCCCAGGAAAGGGACAAAACCCAGAGAGGAGAGGCTGGAGGGGGAGTCGTTTTGGGGCTGGCTGGGGACGTGGAGTGAAGTGCAGACGTGGGTGTCTGGATCACTGCCTCCCAGGATGGACCCGGCTGCGGGGTCCTGTTCTCTGTACCTACAAGCTCTGTTTTAGACCTTGTTCCTGTCATCAAATAAACTTCTGTTTTACTGGCTGGCTGAGAGTCTCATCTGACTGCGAAGTGGGGGTGCGGAACCTTCTGGTTTCCCCAGGACTCCACCTGGGCGGACTTGCTGCGGGAAGCGCATGGAGGGACATATGCTAAATGCTCCAAGGTCAGACCCAGGAGGCGAAGCCGCGTGAGCTGCTTTCCCTGGAGCCAGTCTGCTCACAGAGAGGAGACTTCACCAGAGTCCTGCCAGGCTCCATAGGAAGCAATTCCAGAGCATCGCCAGGGGACTCCATGACACTTCCCTGCATGAGGCCCCACCAGGGGAATTCCTCAACCTTGTTTGGAGAGACTCAGCAATGCCCCCAGACATGCCTGGACTTGTGTTCTACGGGCTCATGGACTGAGGGTACAGACCAGGCAGAGTGGACACTGTCACGGAGGAAAAAACAAGAAAATCCCCCAGTTCGTCACAGACACACACTTGGCCCTGCTCCTGCCCCCACCTCTGCTGCAAGCAACCAGGACACTGAGAAGAAGACAAGACTCCAACACAGGAGACTGGCCCAGGTCCAGGGAACAAGCCTGAACCCGAAGGACTGCAACATCCAGTGGGGTGAGAAACTGCTTCATCTACTTACTGCCCACCCTAATAGGGTTGAGAGTTAGGCTGCGAGCTTATGTTTTATTTTCGTTTGGTAACCACTCTGACTTGTTGCCAATCACTTACAATCTCTCTTTGTCCTTAATAAACCTGTTGGTTTATTCGACCTGAAGCAGTGAGTGTGGGTTGAAGCATGTCAGAGACTCCCCTTGGGATAACAAGCCTGGTACATATCAGTTTCTTTGTTAAATTGACGAATTCATATAGGCTTGTAATGTCCAGCGGGCACAACTGGACATTGCAAGACGGAGGTTCCTAGGGTTGTGTCTGGGACTGGAGATACTGGCTGGTGTCATTCAGTTGCACAATCCAAGGTGCAGTTTTCAGGCCAGGGCTGTGTGTGACCAGCCCAGGGGTGGGGTTCTCCCAGCAGAGCAGGGTCAGGCTGGCTCCCAGAGTCAAGGACTGGAGTGACCTAGCAGATCACCGGTCCAGATAACACCAGGGGAACGTCACAGGGGGTTACGCTGCCCTCCTCTGCATATCGTGCCCCCTGGCACTGCCCTGAGCACCCACAGCTTTCCCACCAAACACCCCCAGGGTTATTCTGTCCTCCCCCCCTCGCCTTAGGGGCTTGTTCCCCCCAGTGTCTGAGGGAGCCCCCAGCCCATGCCTGCCCCCCTCAGCCTAGGGTTGGTACCTTCCAGCAGGCGCGTGGCGGAGCCCAGTGCCCCGTACATCTCCTCTCCCACCTCGGAGATGATCCTGCCGCCCAGGATGGGTCCAATGTCTGTGGAGAAGGTGGCAGTGCTGTCACCTCGGGCCCAGCCAGACACACAGCCAGCAAGGAGGGCTCCAAACCCCGAGCCCCTCTCTGGCCCTCACTCCCCGCCCCACTTGCCCCCATCATGGGGGCTCAGCACCACAGCAGCCACCTGCAGCATGGGCACACGGGGCGCAGGCAGCAGGCGCAGAGCCCATGTCAGGCTACGGTCCTTTGAAAGGAAGTGGCTAAAGCTACGGGCTGGGAGCCAGGACTCCTGGGTTCCTTACCCCTCTGCCACTGCCCTGCGGGGTGCCCTTGGCAGGTGTGTCGGGGAGACTGACCCTGGCTGAGCTGGAGGGGCTGCGCCACAGGAGGGGGTGGGATGAGGAAGCAGCCAAGTGGAAGGGACAGGTGGGCAAGAGCCTGAAAGCCCGGAGTGGCCACGGTGCAGGTGGCCAGCCAGTGCCCCCTGCAGCCAGGAACGAGCTCCTGGGGCCCAAGGGTGCCGGGCTCCATACTGGGGCCATGCAGGCAGGGAGCAGAGCCCCATGCAGCACAACCCCCGCCAGGGCTCTGAACACTGGGGCAGGGTATCCCCAAGGGCTAGCCCCGGCAGGCCACGCGTCCCCAGCCCCCCGCCCCAGAGCTAGGTCCCTGGAGCCACGCCCCCTCAGCACCCCACCCCAGAGCCAGGTCCCCAGAGCCATGCCCTACCCCAGCCCCCACAGCCCCCCACCCTGGAGCCACACCACCCCCAGCCCTGCATAGGCCCCCAACCCCAGAGCCAGGTCCCGCCCAGTCGCGTGGATCCCCATGTCCACCATCCCAGACGCGAGGTCCTCAGGGCCTCACCACTGCCCCAAGCCCCTCCATAGCCCGCGCGAGGCGCCAGGATCCAGGTCACCAAGGGCCACGGCCCCACCCCGGCCCCTGCCCCAGAGCCAGGCCCCAGGGCCACGAGCCCCCCAGCCCTCCCACCCCGGAGCCAGTCCCAGGGCCACACCCCCGTCTGGGCCTCCCCACAGCCCCTGCGCGCCAGCAGAGACCAAGGTCCCGCAAGGCCTGCTGGCCGCCCGCGCCCGACCACAGGCCCAAACCCGAGCCAGGTCCCAGGCCGCGTCCTGCCCCGGCCCCCACAGCCCCCCGCCCCAGATCCAGATCCCCAGGGCCACACCCCATCCCAACCCCTCCACGAGGCTGCCCGCCCTGGAGCCAGGTCCCAAAGCGCCAAACGGAACGCCAACGCCCACGGCCCCACAGCCCCCAGCCCGAAGCCAGTGTGCCAGGGCCCATGCCCCACCCAGCCCCCAGCGACCCCTCTGCCCCAGAGCACGAGTTCCTCAGCGGCCGGTGCGGGCTCCCCCCCCCGGCCCCTGCGCACAACCCTCGCCCCGAAAAGGCCAAGGTCCCCATGGGACCACAACTGGCCCGCCCCGGCCCCCATGCACAGACTCACTCTGGAGGCTGCCGTTGGCCCGGCTCACTGGCACTTTGCTGGAGGCAATGATGAAATCCACTTGCTGCAGGGACAAGGAGAAAGGGGGTGAATACGGGCCTGGCTGGGGAGGGGGCTCCCGCCCCCACAGGGGGACTACACCATACCCAGCACAAATGGACTAGCTCAGGGGGCTACGTGGGTCACCCCCGGGCAGGTCCCTGGCATCCATGCCCTGCTGGACTCTAGCCCACGGGATGGGTGGGGCTTGGGGGCTCCAGCAGGCAGGTGAGCAGCAGGGGCGCTGCACATACCTGGGGGATGGAGCGGATGAAGGTGCCCAGGTTGTCCAGCGTGGTGTTGAGGGCACTGAAGCTGCTGTTCACGGCACGGGAGACACGGTCGTTACTGATGAAAGCGCAGATGTTCCCAGCCCTGGGACAAGGAGGAAAGGGGGCGGGGGCAGCATCAGCACACGGAGACCTGGGGGGGCCCCAGCTATATGCGCTGAGCCCCCAGAAAGTCCATGCACAGCATGACCTGCTCACAGGCAATGCCTCATGCTCTGAGAGTCACGACTCCTGGTTGTTGCCCCTCCCTGTGCCTCAGTTTCCCCCCGGTGAGGTCCACCCTTGGAGGGTGAGGGGGCATAACTAACAAGCCAGCGTAAAGCGCAGCTCCCACTGAATGTGCCAGCCCTGCAGCTTCGTCCTGATCCCAGGTCCCTGGTCCCCCACTGACCTCCCCTTTCCTCAGGGTGACAACGGCACTGTCACAAACCCGGGGGTGTCACAGAGTCACCGGATGATGCTCTGGAGCTGCTCCCCGCAAACCCAGTCAGGACTTTGGGAAGCCTCCTCTCCCTTGGAGCAGACTTGTTCAGGGCAAGAAGCTCACACAGCTTCACCTCCTGGGTCTCTCCTTGGAGCATTCAGCATCCTCTGCCCCTCCGTGTGCTTCCCACAGCGAGCCCGCCCCTGTGGGGTCCTGGGGAAGCCACAGGGTCTTGCACCCCCACTTTGCAGTCAGACGTGACTCTCAGCCAGCCAGTAAAACAGAGGTTTATTTAGACGACAGGAACACAGTCCAAAACAGGTCTGGCTGGTACAGACAACAGGACCCCCTTTAGTTAGGTCCATCTGGGGCCCCAGGGAGGCCTCAGCCCCGTTGGAAAGCCCAAGCCCTGTCGGGGCCCCTCTCCATTTCCCAGCCAGCTCCAAACTGAAACTCCCTCCAGCATCTCACTCAGCCTCCCCCCGGCTCCTCCCCCAGCCTTTGTGTCCTTTGTTCAGTGTCCCAGGCAGAGGTGTCACCTGGCCTCCAACCCCCCACCTGGGTTCTCGGGTTACATGCTCAGGTATCCTCCCTTCCCCAAGGCAGCCAGTCCCAGCACAACTCCCCTGCAACCTTCCCAGGTCAATGCTCCCCACTCAGCATTCACAGAACACAGCCAGAACGTTCCCACTTCATCACAGGGGGTCACCAAACCGCACACACGGAGCCTGCGAGCTTCACTGCCACAGCAGGGGTCGATCCCTGGCTCCCATCAGCTGAGCTAAAGGAGAGTCGTCACTCGGGGTACAGGGCTTATGGCACACAGCTCTGATCCTGCCCAGTAGAGAGCAATGTGGCCAGCCAGTCCATGGCAAGCACTTCTAGAGCCCTTCTCCCTTCCAAGGGGCTCAGTGGGAGCTAGGCCCCCAACCTGCCCCCCATGACCCCTTGGGACACTCCAGACTTTGCACGGGTTAACCAATCCACTCCCGCTTGACACCAGAGAATTCCATCCTCCCTGTCACAGAGATGGAGAAACTGAGGCAGCAAGTCCGGCCAGGGCTCAGCCGGATCTCCAAGTGCCGGATCCCCAGCTCCCCGGCCATTGCTCCAGCATCACCTTGCTGCTCACACTCAGTGGGGTGAGCGGGGGCTAGCACCCCCATTCCTGGTTACTAGCTGGCTCCTGCCCCCCCCCCCCCGGGGGTCACTCCCAGGTTCCATGGCCTGGAACACTCTAACCCCAGGTTGAACTCGGACCTCAACTTCCTGAGGCTTCCGGCCCTTTGTCCTCGGGCAGGAATCTGCTCCTGTGAACAATGGGGACTTCCTGGCGGGTCCCTGCCTTGCCTGCCTGCTTTCCCAGCAGCTCTCCCCCGCAGGCAGCAGCGACTGCCCCTCCCCATTACATCTGGGATCCCCGGCCTTGCACCCAGCCCCTCCCCACCCAAAGGTGTCTCCTGGCTTCAGAGAGCTGGGTCTCCAGCCAGAACATCAGCCCCGGGGGAGCAGGGCTCTAGTGCGTTCATCCCCTGGGTGGGATCATGACCTCAGTGCACAGATAACGCCACGAGGGGGGAGAGGGGTTGTTGAGCAGCCGGCCCAGGCCACCCCACTATGCGAGAAGAGATGACAGAGCCAGTGGATGAGACCAGCCTGGGGACCCAAGGATCGGCCTAGCTCAGAGGGGGTTAGTAACGCCTGGTCATCTGGGGCCCTTCCCAACGTCCGCTCCCTATACAGGGTAACGGGGCCAGCAACGCACAGCCAGGCAGCAATGCAAGAGCCCACGGTGCTCGGGCTCTACACTGAAATACGGCCCACGGAGGCACTGGGCCAGAGCACGGCACTCACAGGATGAGGGTGGTGACCAGCAGCACCGAGGCGAAGAGCGCCCTGCGCTGGCAGCCCATGCGCTTGCTTTGTTTCTGGTACATCGTCCCCCCGCAGTTCCCGCAGCAGCGGCAGCAGCAGAAGCAAAAGCCGACTAGGGGCACGAGGATGATGAAGAGGAGGCCGATGGCCGCGCATACCAGGAAACCCACCTCGTAAACCAGCACCTAGGGCGAGAGCGCAAAGGTTAGCAACATCCCCCCAACAGTGCCCGCGGCCCTGGGCCTCACTCCTCCCCCCAAAATGCAGCTGGCTCTGGGGCGGAATGCGCCAGCACTTAATGCAGTGTGGCAACTTAGGGCAGGAAGTGAAGGAGCGACACTGCGGGGGAGGCACCAGGATTTGGGGAGGCAGAAAGGAGTCACTAGCTCTGGAACCTGGCCAGGCCGCTGGGCTTTCTGCCCGGAATCGGACAACGTGCCTTGGGGTTTGATTCCTTCTAAGTGCTCCAGCCTGCTGCCCCTGTCTGCAGCACGGATGGCATCGCTGCAGGGAGGGCATCAGTTGGGGCATTGCTGACCTCAGAGTGGGGGCACTCTCCCTCTGTGCCTATGAGGGGCCCTGCCCCATGACCCCGCCAGGGTCCTCACCTCTCTGTACAGAGCAGGGTTCGTAATGTCATTTTTCTGCTGGATCAAGTTGGTGAGGAGTTCTGGGGAAAAGGAGCAGAGAGGGGGGTTAGCACCCCAGAGACGCCACAGCCAGAAGGGACTGTTCTGCCCCCATCCCATCTGCCCCAGTCCAACTGGCCACGGGACCCAGGCCCGAGAATTCACTCAGCGACTCCTGCTTCGAGCCTAGGAATCTGGGGCCGCACTGGAGCAGAGCTTTCAGGGACAATCCCTGGTTACATTAACATTGCACTAAACGCCCATCGCTGGCCCGGGTCAGCTGGCTCAGGCTGCAGGGCTGTAAAACTGCAGTGTAGACGTCCGGGCTGGAGCCTAGGCTTTGGGACCCTGCGAGGGGGGCAGGGCCGGCTCCAGGCCCCAGCAGGCCAAGCGCATGCTTGGGGCGGCATGTCGCGGCAGGCGCTCTGCCGGTTGCCGGGAGGGCGGCAGGCGGCTCCGGTGGACCTCCTGCAGGCGTCCCTGCGGAGGGTCCGCTGGTCCCGCGGCTCCAGTGGAGCATACAGAGGCACGCCTCCGGGAGGTCCACCAGAGCCGCGGGACCAGCGAGCGGCAGAGCACCCCCCGTGGCGTGCCGCCGTGCTTGGGGTGGCGAAATGGCTAGAGCCGGCCCTGGAGGGGGGATGTCACCCCCCCTACACCCCCACTGAGCTGCCTTTCAGCAGGAGCTGGGATGAGCCTGGGAACCCGCAGCCTCTCCGATAAGCCATGGTGTAGCCCCTCCCTCGGCCAGCTTGGCCCCAGTGTGACCTCTGCACCAGCTCTGTTTGCCTCTGAGCTGCGGCACAGCCTGCCCCATAGGCCTGACCCGGGTATAACAGTGCCAGCCCCACCCACCAGCCTGGGCAGCACTCCTGCTAATCCAGAGCCATGCTGGGAGAGCCCAGCCTCCTGCCTGCAGCGAGGTCCTGCCAAGGCGCCCGGCGAGCTCCTGCCTGGCCTGGAACCCCCGTCTGAGGGCCCATCAGTAGGAGCCAGGAGCCACAGGCACAGGCTGAGCCACGCCCAGAGCCAGCCCCCCAGTCACGGGGTTCGGATAAAACGGGACCTGACTCTGAACCTCTCGTGTCCAGGGTTCGGGCCCTGGCTGCAGCGCCTCCCAGGTGAGTCCGAGCCAGCCCATCCCAGCCATGCAGCCAGTGGCCCCAGGAGCCACAGCACAGAGCCCTGAGCCACGGCAGCACTGCCTCCCCCAGCGAGCCCCAGCCCAGCAGGAGAGCCCCCCATCCCCTGGTGCTCTCACGTCTCCCCCGGTCCTGGTCATGCTGGCCCCTCCCTCCCCACGACCCGGAGCGCCAGGGCAGTAGGGTTGGTGTGGAAGGGGCACCGCTGAGCAAAAGGCTGGTGCTGCTGTGAGCGGGGTGAGGCTCAGTAGGGGGCGCTCTCCCCTCACAGTCCATGCTGACCCCAATGCCGCAATGCGGCACTAGGGGGTGCTGTGCTGAAGGGACTGGGGGTGGGGCTCAGTAGGGGGCGCTCTCCCCTCACAGTCCATGCTGACCCCAATGCCCCAGAGTGGCGCTAGGGGGTGCTGTGCTGAAGGGACTGGGGGTGAGGCTCAGTAGGGGGCACTCTCCCCTCACAGTCCATGCTGACCCCAATGCCCCAGTGCGGCACTAGGGGGTGCTGTGCTGAAGGGACTGGGGGTGGGGCTCAGTAGGGGGCGCTCTCCCCTCACAGTCCATGCTGACCCCAATGCCCCACTGCGGCACTAGGGGGTGCTGTGCTGAAGGGACTGGGGGTGGGGCTCAGTAGGGGGCGCTCTCCCCTCACAGTCCATGCTGACCCCAATGCCCCAGAGTGGCGCTAGGGGGTGCTGTGCTGAAGGGACTGGGGGTGAGGCTCAGTAGGGGGCACTCTCCCCTCACAGTCCATGCTGACCCCAATGCCCCAGTGCGGCACTAGGGGGTGCTGTGCTGAAGGGACTGGGGGTGGGGCTCAGTAGGGGGCGCTCTCCCCTCACAGTCCATGCTGACCCCAATGCCCCAGAGTGGCGCTAGGGGGTGCTGTGCTGAAGGGACTGGGGGTGAGGCTCAGTAGGGGGCACTCTCCCCTCACAGTCCATGCTGACCCCAATGCCCCAGTGCGGCACTAGGGGGTGCTGTGCTGAAGGGACTGGGGGTGGGGCTCAGTAGGGGGCGCTCTCCCCTCACAGTCCATGCTGACCCCAATGCCCCAATGCGGCACTAGGGGGTGCTGTGCTGAAGGGACTGGGGGTGGGGCTCAGTAGGGGGCGCTCTCCCCTCACAGTCCATGCTGACCCCAATGCCCCAGAGTGGCGCTAGGGGGTGCTGTGCTGAAGGGACTGGGGGTGGGGCTCAGTAGGGGGCGCTCTCCCCTCGCAGGCAGCATTGACCCAGTGCAGCATACGGGGCGCGGTGCTGCAGGGACTGGGGGTGCATCTGTGCCTGTAGAAAGCAGAGGTCACAGGACTGCAGTGGGGATCACGTCCCCCGGCCACGCTGGGCTGTGATCACCTCAGCTGACAGTCTCCTTCCCCAGGGCTGATGTGCAGAGCCAGGCCGGGCTCACCCCACACCAGTGGGCACCAGGGACTCCATCCTGCTGGGGCATATCCAGGGGATGTTCTCTAGCGAGGGCCAGCCGGGCCTGGTAAACCCACAGCTCTAGTTCCAAATTGCACGAACTCCTCCCTTTCCAGCTGGGGCTGGTTTCCTTCCCATGTCCTGCTTTCCCCTTGCATCACCCCAGCCCCACTTTTGCCCCGGCCCGCGGTGTATTCGGCAAGCTCTCCAGGGCACAGCCCTGCACCATCACACCTGTGCGGCAGCAGGAAACAAACCGTGAAATCAAACAAGTCAGGTCACTGCCAGGAACCAGATGGCTTGTTTGCAAACTGCAAAACAAACAGGAGCTCCAATGGGGCGACAAGGAAACACAAGCCCAGGGGAGACAAAGAGAGCAAACAAAAGAACCCCAGGCCCTTGAAAAAAGCAGGGGAACTGGTCCAGATTGCGTGGAGGGTTATGTGATTTACGGGAACCAGAGCACTTTCCGAACCCTGTGTAAGGATCGCTCCACCTGCCACTGCAGCGCAGCCACCTTGGGGCGGAACACGGCAGCTGTTGAACAGCACCCAGCAGCGAAAGGGAAAGTGGTCTGCAATAGTTGCTACAGAAGAACCAGTCTGGGCAGACATCCGGGCTACTCGCTCTAGGATCTCAGCTCACCATAAGCAGCCAGGACTTCAGTCATTCGGCTCCTTTGAGAGATGGTCCCTCCAGCACCCCCTGGGCTCTGGCTCACAAGGAAGAATCAGCAACCCCACTGCCTGCACCCCACAGCTTTCCTAGGCAGTGTCCTCCCCAACCCCCACTAGATCCAGGTCACCCCCTCCAGCGCTGGCCCACATCTGCGTGCATTACAAATGGGGAAGACTCATTATGCTCGTTTTACAGAGCACAGAAACCGAGGCACAGAGAGCCCAAAGCCAACGTTTTCACTGACCGCGGGTGCCCAAGCTGAGACCCCTCAAGGGGGCCTGACTCGCAGAGGGGCTGGGCCCCACACACCCACTCTGGCCAGTGGGACCCGCGGGTGCTCTGAGCAGTGCAGATCAGGCTCCAGGCACCCCAAATTCAGTGGACACTTTGGAAAAATTGGCCTCACACGACTCGCCAGGAGTCCTGGCTGCGAGTCTTGTGCTCTAACGGGCTGGTAGGCTGTCACACGCAGTTCTTCCTGCAGTGGTTTGAAGCAGACAGGAGAGTCCTGCACTCAGAGATGAAGGATTCCCAGCTACTTGCAGCTGGCTCGCAACAAACTCCTCTGTTCCCTGGGGACAGAGCCAGCCTGGGTGCTCCCCTCTGGACCACACCCGCTACTGACTCACAAACTCGGGTCAGGCTCTGCAGAGAGAAGCCCAATCCCGGCAGCTGCCAGGTGAGAACATAAGCATGGCCAGGCTAGGGCACACAAATAGTGTATGTAGCCCAGGATCCTGGACAGAGACCGCTTGGAAAATAGCACTGGCTGGGTCACAAAAAGAAGATGGATGATGGATGAAACAAGCATCATGGGACATAAGAACGGCCAGACTGGGTCAGAGGAAAGGCCTATCTAGCCCAGTGTCCTGTCTGCCAACAGTGGCCAATGCCAGGTGCCCCAGAGGGAATGAACAGAACAGGGAATCATCAAGTGATCCATCCCCTGTCGCCCATTCCCAGCTTCTGGCAAACAGAGGCTAGGGACACCATCCCTGCCCATCCTGGCTAATAGCCATTGATGGACCTGTCCTCTGTGAACTGATCTAGTTCTTTTCTGAACCCAGTTATACTTTTGACCTTCACAACATGCCCTGGCAACGAGTTCCAGGGCTGACTGCGCAGAAGTACTTCCTTGAGTTTGTTTTAACCTGCTGCCTATTAATTTCATAGGGTGACCCTGGTTCATGTGTTACGAGAAGGGTAAATAACACTTCCCTGTTCACTTGCTCCACACCAGTCATGATTTTATAGCCCTCTGTCCTATCCCCCCTTAGCCGTCTCTTTGCCAAGCTGAACAGCCCCAGCCTTTTTCATTTGGAAGCTGTTCTATGCCCCCAATCCCTTTTGTTGACCTGCTCTGTACGTTTTCCAGTTCGGATGTATCATTCTGGAGCTGGCGTGGCCAGAACTGCGCGCAGTGTTTGCGGGGTGGGCGTGCCCTGGATTTCTGTAGGGGCATTAGGAGATTATCTGGTTTATGATCTATCCCTTTGCTAACGGTTCCCAACATTCTGTTCGCCTTTCTGACGCCACTGCGCAGGGAGTGGGTGTTTTCAGAGAACTACCCACAGTGACTCTCAGATCTCTCTCTCGAGCTTATTTAGATCCCATTGTTCTGTCCGTAGAGTTGGGATTTTGTTTTCCAACATGCCTTACGCTGTGTTTATCAACACCGGCTGTTAACTGCCAGTGCTGTGCTGTTGCTGAGAGACAAGGTGGTTAGTTCGGTAATATTAGCTTTTATTGCACCTTCTGTCGGTAAATCACAACAGAAGCTGGTCCAATAAAAGCTATTACCTCACCAACCTGGTCTCCCTAATATCCTGGGACCCACCTGGCTACACCACCGCTGCCTACATCTCTTTGCCCAGTCACTCAGTTTAGCGAGACCCCTTTGCACCTCTTCGCACTCTGCTTTGGATTTCACTGTCTGGAGTAGTTTTGTATCGTCTGCAAACTTTGCCAGCTCACTGCTTCCCCCTTTTTCCTTGTAACGGACAGAAATTAACACTAAACTGACACACAGAAATCCTGAGAATCCCAGGACGGGCCCCGAGCACTCCCTGTGCACACACACTGCTCTGACCCAGAGCACAGCAGAACTCACCCTCAGAGCAAGATGCCAGCTACAGCGCGGGGCTGCAGGACAGCTCTTGGGCCTCAGCCCACTCAAGGCGGAGGGGCTTTGGGGCCAGCCTTTCATTCGCTGGGTCCAGAGCACTTCACAGAGCCCGCACCAAGTGAGAGTGGGTCTCGAGACCTTGCACTGGGCCGGCTCCAGGCACCAGCATTCCAAGTTGGTGCTTGGGGCGGCAATCTGCAAAGGGCGGCAGTCCCTGTTGTTTTGCCCCCAAGCAGTGCACCAAATTGCCGCTACCGGCGGAGGCAGTCCGTGTGCCCTTAGGGCGGCAGGTGTGTTTCCGCGGTGGCAGCAATTCGGCAGCAGCTTCTATGTTTAGCTGTCCATGGCGACTTTAGCTAAACATAGAAGCTGACGCCGAATTGCCACCATCGCGGAAATATGCCTGCCGCCCTAAGGGCACACGGACTGCCCCCACCTTCCACGGCAGCAATTCGGTGCGCTGCTTGGGGCGGCAAAAACTGTAGAGCCGGTCCTGACCTTGCAGATGAAAGGTTGCAGATGAAATCGGTGACACGAAGTCTGGATATATTTGTCGTGCAACCTATTTATTGACACTCTCTGTGCCAGTGCTGGGGCAGCCGTGGTCACAGACAGCGCACAGGCCACCCCCTGCTTGCAGGACTCTCAGCTAAACGCCTGGGCCCAGCTCCCACAGAGCAAATCTCCCCCAGCTGGCTCTGGTTAGATAAATGAAGGCAGGGAGCGAACTCTCCTGCCCTTTACAACAGCTCCCCCAAAACCAGGCTGCTTCATAAACCCACCCGCAATGCGACACTCCTGAGGCTGAGCACAGCCCGCTGCCTCTGGGGAACAGCACCTCCTGGGACTCTCCCACAGCCCCACGGATAATAAGGCCTGTGGAGTGCTGGGTGGGGCGGGGAGATGAGTGAGACGCACCCTCTGCCCCAGCTGGGTCTCTGCTTCATCTCCCATCAATGACCCCATCCAGGAGCACCGCCAGCTTTTTTGCCGCCCTAGACAGCGGAAGGTCCCACCTCCGAAATGCCGCCCCCGAAATAGGCAGCAGAAGGTCCCACCCCCAAAATGCCGATGACGACAGAGGCGACCGGAAGATCCTGCCCCTGAAATGCCGCCCCCGACAGAGGCGGAGGAAGGTCCCGCCCCCAAAGTGCCGACGACTGGGGCAGCCGAAGATCCAGCTGCCACAGTCGCCACCCCCCAAATGTTAGTGCCCTAGGCGACTGCCTAGGTCACCTAATGGGTTGTGCCGGCCCTGACCCCATCCCCAGTGCCCCTTTTGTTCCTATCCCAAACCTGTCCCCACTGGCGCCTGTCATGGCCTCCTGCTAGCCCCCATCATTCCCATCCCTCAGGATCCCCGTCCCCTCCCAGAGGCAGTGGATTGCCCATTCAAAATTAAATGGTTCACTTTCATAGGCCCCAGCAGGCTGCACACCCCCCTCCCCAGGATGTTGTAACCCACACCGCAGCCCTTCCGTCTGTTACGTTGCGCCACGCTCCTTGCAGAGCTGCCAGCCCATGCTGCCTTCGGGCTCAGCCTGCCACAGGCTCCATAGATCTCAGAGCGCTTTGCACACGTGCATTGCAATCTCATCTGATCGGTGGGGAAACTGAGGCACAGGGCAGGGGCATGACCAGCCCAAGCTCAGCCAGCAAGCCAGGTATAGAACCCAGGAGTCCAGCCCCCCAACCTGGGGTCCCAGGCATGGGGCCATGCTGCCTCTCGTTATAACACATTCAGCTAACGAGCTGCAGAGCGCTGAGCAGCAAATGCCAGGGTGGCAGACGTGGATCTAGGGGTGCACACAGGGCCGGGGGAACATTCGGGGCAGAGAGCGGAGGGACGTGTGTGGATGGTGCTGAAAGCAGCTCTTCAAACGAGATCCTGCAGGGACCCAAGGAACCCGGGTCTGACCCTTCCCTGCCCCACACATCAGTGCCTGGGAGCTGCAGCCACCTGCCCTGCCCCACCCTGGATAACTCAGAGAGAGGGGGCGAGAGCCCCCTGAGGGCAGCAGCCTGGGGATGCCCGCACCATGCTCTTACCGGCTGGGAAGGCATTTGGCTGCACCAGCCCCAGGAAGGAGCGCACCATGCTGGACAAGCCGGGCAAGCTGCCTGCGGGGGGCGCCGGCCCCGGCTGGTACTCCGGCTGCGAGAGGTTCTGCAGGGGCATCCTGGGCAGGCTCTGAGGCAGCTCCAAGGGCTGCTGGGGGAATGTGCTGCTCTGGGGGTGCAGTTAGCTCCTGGCCTGTCTCCACACGGTGCTCCCCAGCAGGGCTCGGGCACGCCCGGCAGGGGCAGGCTCCTGGAACAGACAAGAGGTGTGAGCAGACCACAGACCCAGCAGGGCACTGGGCCCAGCAGGAAACACAGGGGTGAAATAAAATACCTGCTGCTTCCTGCTGAGGGAGAAGAAAGAGGAGTGGCTGCTCAGATAGAGTCCCAGGCAGGGTGCTCACAGATAGACAAGGGGCAGGGCCAGGCCAGGTGTGGGGCAGCACCTGGGCGCCAGGAGCGAGCTTGGGATGCCCCATAACACTACAGAGCAGAGGAGCTGCCGAAGGACCCTTACCCCTTTCCCAGCAGCCTCCTGGTGCCAATGGCTGCCCATGAGGGATGGGCGAGACTGAGGCCCCGAGGCCACCAGTGTGTTGGGTTTGTGCGTTGCCCATGTTAATTTGTGATGAAAGAAAAACAACTCCCCCCACCCCCCGCGGATCCTCCTGCCCTCCACCACAAGGGCCTTGCCCACATCTGGCTCAATGTGGCCTTGGGCAGCCTCTGAGGTGGAGGATCCACAGGCCGAGGGTTATGGGTATTCTGCCCTCCCCAGAACAGAAGCAGCCCTGGTCCCTGGGCTGTCTGGCAGTGCTGGGGTGTGTGATGCCCCCAGTACCCCACTCTCCCCGCAGCCCAGCCCGTTAGCAGATTGCTGGGAAGGTGTGGTTCCCCCAATACCCCCCACACCTAGTTTTTTGCCCTGATTGTCATACACTCTTGCTTGGGCTAGTGGACTCCAGAGATGCCAGCAGCTGCCACTCTCCAGCCGCCCAGCTCAGACGGCAGCCAGCACCACGGAGAAGTAAGGGTGGCAGTACCACAACCCCCCTACAATAACCTTGTGACACACACATACCCCCCACAACTCAGGCCTTCTACAGTTACAACACCCTGACATTTCAGATGTAAATAGCTGAAATAATTGAATTTACGATTTTTAAAATCCTGTTACCGTGAAATGGACCAAAATGGACAGTGAATTTGATAGGACCCTACTCCTGGGGAAATACAGTGCAGCAGCCACCAACTGGTTAATCTGGAAACACCTGGCTCCAGGCTGGGCCCAATTAACTCCGCCCCCTAGGGGGTGACATCTGGGGCAGCCCTCCCAGGCCAGTGCCTTCTCCCTGCCCCTCTCCCCATGCGATAGAGGCAGCCCCCCCTCCCAGGAATACTGGGAGAGCCCCAGTGCCCTAAGGAAGTAGGGTGACCCCCAGGTACACACTCCCTGCCCGCCAGCTGCCTAGGACACGTTCCAGGTTGCTGCAGCTAGGATCTGCCCTTGGGAATCTCCCCAGAACCTGATCGGAGTTGCCCAGAGTTTTCTCGCTGCCTGGCCGCTCCAAATGTTGGGGTGGGCACCCCAAGAGGGTCATCCCCAAGGCGAGGGGCAGGGGCCCTGTTCTGAAGGGCAGCACTAGCCCCTAGAAGGGGGGTCGCGCTGTAGGTCAGTGCGTTACCCGCAGGCAGGGGAGGGTCACGGCTCACTGGTGGGGAACCCAGGAAGGGAGCCTCCTTTCTAGCTGGGTACACAGCTCCCACTGCTCCATGAGATCAGAGGGCAGGTTGGCCAGCCTGAGCAAGGACTGCGCAGCCAGATCCACCCCACCCACCCCCCTTGGTCCTTCGGGGGACAGCAGGAACTCGGCACTGGGAGTCCAGATGCCTGGGTTCCGTTCCCAGCTCTGGGAGTGGAATGGGGTGTAGTGGGTTAGAGTGGAGAAGGGCTGAGGGGGCTGGGTGCCAGGACTCCTGGGTTCTGTTCCCAACTGAGGGAGAGTCTAGTGGGTCAGAGCAGGGGAGTGGGGGCTGGGTGCCAGGATTCCTGGGTTCTGTTCCCAGCTTGGGGAGGGGAGCAGGGGCTAGTGGGTTTGGGTTAGGGTGCCAGGACTCCTGGGTCTCTCCTTGGCCCTGGGAGGGGAGGGAAGGAAAGTGGGGGCTAGTGGGTTAGAGTGGGGGGTTGGGAGCCAGGACGCCTGGGTTCTGTTCCCAGCTTGGGGAGAGAAGCAGGGACTAGTGGGTAAGGGTGGGGGGCTGGGTACCAGGACTCCTGGGTCTCTCCTTGGCTCGGGGAGGGAAGGAGAGTGGGGGTGAGTGGGGGGCTGGGTGCCAGGACTCCTGGGTTCTGTTCCCAGCTCAGGGAGAGGAGTAGGGGCTAGTGGGTTAGGGTGGGGGGCTGGGTGCCAGGACCCCTGGGTTCTGTTCAGCTCAGGGAGAGGAGTGGGGGCTAGGGGGTTAGGGTGGGGGGCTGGGTGCCAGGACTCCTGGGTTTCTCCCTGGCTCGGGGAGGGGAGGGCTAGTGGGTTAGGGTGGGGGACTAGGAGCCAGGACTCCTGGGTTCTGTTCCCAGCCCAGGGAGAGGAGCAGGGGCTGGTGGGGGGCTGGGTGCCAGGACTCCTGGGTTCTCTCCCTGGCTCGGGGAGGGGGGGCTGGTGGGTTCCAGCAGGGAGCGGATTCCCCGGGCGGGGGTGGGGCAGGCTCTCCCGGGCCGGGGGCGCTTACCCCAGCAGGGTCCGGCGGCGCGGGCTCGCAGCGCTGGGTGCCCGGGAGCGGGGGCCGGGCTTAGCGCTGCTCCTGCCCCGCCCGAGCCGCGCGAACTTCGGCTCTGCCCGGCGGCGAGCTCCCGCCGCAGAGACTTTGCCCCATAAACCTGCCCCCCCGCCCCCGAGACCTGCATCTCCCCCTCAGAGACATGCCCCACACATACACTCTGACCCTAGAGAACTGTTCCCCCACCCCAGAGCCATGCCTCCACAGAGACCCTACTTCACACGCACTGCCCCCCACACCAACTCCCTACCCCTGTCGGACACCCTGCTCTGTCCACAGACACTACCTCCTTTCTCCCACACCCTGACAGTTCTCCCCACACAGAGTGAGATCTTGCTCCCACACTCTGTCTCCTCCCACCTGCTGTCTCCCCCAACTGTTCGGCCCAGACCCTGCCTCTCACCCCCCACCCTGGCAATAGCGCTGGGGAGCCCCTGACCCCCAGCATGGCGGGATCTCGGCACACACGGATGCCCGTTAGTCATGTTCTTCACGCAGGGCACCATGCATGCTCCAGAGAAGAGCCAGCCTCTGGTCTGCGCACCGGCTGCACCCTGCATTCAGATGGGCACTGGCTGCCAGGCCCAGCGCGCAGGGGGGGCTGCCTCTTTGCTTCCTTCTTCTCCCTCTTCCGCCTCCCCTTCCTCGCCAAGCTGAAGTTGGTTCTTTATTCCCAGCAACTTAGTCAAAGGCCAATATTATTGGACAATATATCAGTGTAACAGTAATTTGATGGAAAGTTCATCAGACTGATGACTGAATGTGACAAACCTTTAAATGACTGTTTATTTATTAATTAAATAATCCAATAAGGAGCTGGGGTTTGGCTGGCTGTACATGACAAAATACATCTCGGGTCACCCCAAGTGACACGTCCCTGCCACCGCTATTTCGTTACAAAGAAACAAAGATACGTCACTCTCAGAGATGACACTTTCTTTCTGGTCTGACATTTCCCCACATTTTATGTTGTGGTTTCATTTTTAGGAAACATACAATATGCATGTAAATAGTTGGCCAATTTGTTGCAAATCCAATTGTAATGTTTTCACAAAAGTTATAAGCCAGTTATGAATGAAGACGTTTATAGGAACTTTGGTTGAGTGTTCAGTCAAATAAGCATAGGAAAAATGGCCACATTTATCAAAAGCTGTGTTACAGCAATATAAAAAAAAGGGTTGTGATTTTTGTTGGGTCTTTTGTACAGCACCAATATGGCTTGATAGACTTTAATGGAATTAGAGAACGCCAGCAGTGGCTAGAATCGCTCCACTTCCTCTCCTTCCTAATTCCCAAAGTCCCTGGTGGAATGGAGATCCCTTCCTTCCTTGGCCAGCCCATATGCTGAGCACCTTTATGGAAACACACAAAATGGTGCCTGGTGTTGTATGTTGCCTCAACAATCTTGTACCTATCATGACTTTAATAAACTCTACTGTGTATGCAAATCATGTGGATGACTTCTATTGAACTAAGCAATATTTGAACCAATGAACTATGCACTCTGTTCAACTTGCATGGAAACGTGCTACAGAGAGGGCAGCAGAAGGATTTTTCGGAAGTAGGGGCATTACATTCTAGTCTGAATCGTCCATGAATGGCATTTGAAAAGAGGTCGGGCGTTACTCTGAGATGCAGCCACCACAGTGCGTCTTGTTCTCTTTCCAGCTGAGATTTCTATGCATGATAGTAAGCAAGTGGAAAGAGCGAAAAGTCCCATTTTTTTAATTTTCAATGATCAAACTTAACTGCAGGTGTTCTGAGTCAGCAGCAGGTTCATCGTTAGTGAAATGCCGTGTACTCGGTGATGTCATCCATTTCTCCTGGATGGTGGAACTCTAAAAAGTTGTTATTTATGAACATGAAAATATTTGAATGGATTGAGCAAGCGTTGCTGTTCGAGCTGATCGCCAGCAACACCGATAGCTCAGCATCCCTGAGGGTTTGTATGCTCAGAGACCTAGGGTGACCAAATGTTCCGATGTTATAGGGACAGTCCTGATTTTTGGGTCTTTTTCTTAGAGAGGCTCCTATTACCCCCCACCCCATCCCGATTTTTCACATTTGCTGTCTGGTCACCCTACAGAGACGCTGCTTTGCACAGATAGGAATTCCTTCATACATTTCTGTCAGAACTGCTGCCTAGTCTGGCGCTGTCTGCCTCTCTCTAAGGAGGTTTGTGTATCTAATCCTGACACAACCAACAACTGCCCCAAACTTCCACTCGGAGGGAAAACTCTGCTCGTGGGCAGAGTGCAGAAAGGCCAATAACAGTGCTTAATAGATTCAGAGCTTTTTGGGCCAGAGGGGACTGTCAGCTCGGCCGGTCGGAGCTCCTGTTTATCACCATCGAATTTCATCCAGTCACTCCTGTGCTGAGCCCAGTGCCAACTTCTGTTTGACTAAAATATACCTTCTAGAATGGTGTCCACTCTTGGCTTGAAGACAGCAAGAGAGGGTGAATCTGTCACTCACCGTGTGGCTTGTTCCAGCAGCTGATCACTCGTACTGTTAAAAACAGGGTTCTTATTTCTCACGAGCACATGCCTGGCTTCATCTTCCAGCCAGGTTCTTGTTCTGCCGTTATCTGCTAGGTTAAAGAGCCCTTTGAGTACTCATTGCTTTGCCCCTACAAAGGTCAGACTATACCATCGTCAAGTCCCGTCTCAATCTTCTTTCTGATTCGCTAAACAGATTGAGCTTGTTAAGTCTATCACTGTCAGGTATTTTCTCCAGCCCTTTCTGGCGGTTCTCTCCTGTGCCCACTCTGATTTTTCAACATTCTTTTTCAAATGTGGACCCTAGAACGGGATGAAGTACAGATGCTCCCCAACTTACGTATGGCGTTCTGTGCCGAAACACCTTGTGTAAGTTGAATTTTGCTTAAGTTGGGAACATATACCCAACAATTATGCAAAAAAAAAACATATGGAACTTTTTCCATAAGTCCGGATTTGCGTAAGTCAGGTTTATGTAGCCCAAGGAGCATCTGTGTTCTAGTATCTGTCTCACCAATGCCATAGACAGAGGGACAATCACCTCCTTGCTACTCATTACATCTTTATATACATCCCAGGATCACATTAGCCCTTTTTGGCACAGCATCACACTGGGAGCTCGCGTTCAATTGCCTGTCCACTTCATTGATGACTTGGATCATGGAGTGGAGAATGTGCTTATGAAATTTGCAGATGATACCACGGTGAGAGGGGTTGCAAGCGCTTCAGAGGATGGGATGAGAATCCAAAATGAGCACAACAAACTGGAGAATTGGTTTGAAACCTACAAGATTAAATGTAATAAAGACAAGTACGTTTAAGAAGGAAAAATCAAAAGCACAAATACAGTACAGGAAATAACTGAGTAGGCCGTAGTAAAGCAGGAAAGGATTTGGGGTTCATAGTGGATCACAAATCGAATATGAGCCACCAATGTGATGCAGAGATGAGAAAAGGTACTATCATTCCAGGGTATATTAACAGGAGTGTCGTATGTGGGACACGGGTGGTCATGGTGCTGCTCTAGCTGGCACTGGGGAGGCCTCAGCTGAACTACTGTGTCCAGTTTTGGGCTCCACACTTTAAAAGGGACAAGCCAGAGCAGACTAAGAAAAATGACAAAGAGTTTAGAAAACCTGCCATACAAGGAAAGGTTTAAAACACTGAGCACGGTTACTCTTGAGAGAAGATGATGGAGGGAGGGGACCTGTGAAGAGGACCGTGATCGGTTGTTCTCCATGTCCACTGACGTTCAGACAAGAAGTAATCAGCTTAATCGGCAGCAAGGGAAATTTAGGTTGGATATTAGGAAAAACTTTCTAATGCTAAGGCTAGCTTAGCTCTGGAACAGGATTCCCAAAGGAGACGGTGGAAACCCGCTGTTGGAGGTTTTTAAGAACAGGTTAGACAAATGCCTGATGCAGGATCAGGCTATGATGACATCGACCCTACCAACACCCTGTCCACAAATTATTTCATCTTCATCTGTCGTAATGAGAACTGAAATAGAGTTACCTCGTGTTGGGTGCAACACCTTCCGTGTTAGAAAATGATCATTATCATTTTTAGTCATTGGAATGATCTTCTATTGATGGCTACATGAGACCTCTGCCACATGCCTACCAAACTCCTCCATAACTGCAACCTTTCCGTCAGCACCTACAGACACTACTTAAGCAATAATTCATCCTGTTCTCCATTTGATTCGATGGCCTGAAATAGGTGCCCACTGGGGCCCCACTCTGGGCTCTGTTAGTTAGCACATGGAGTCACATGCATACAAGATCTGTGGTTCTGAGTGACCAATAACTGCAAAACAGGTAATAGTGACTTTACTTTAGACTGCTCCCCCAGACACACACACACTGCTCCTCCTAAACAGGTTATAACCAGTCATGAGAAGGTCCCACCACGGTGCAGGAATGCCAGTTGTATACTTTTCCCCCTCATAAATAAGAATTTCTAATCTCTCTTACTGGTGACCCAGACTCCCAGCATTGGTAGACACACAACTGAAAAATATCTTCTTTTCAGGGTCTTTGCCACAGCAGCTCAATTTGCTGATGACATCTTGAGTTTGTACCTTGTTTGCCTCCTTAGCACTCTCCCCTGGCACTGGTTCTTTAATGCCCTCCTAGCTGCTCCAGCTGATCTCCAACCAAGCAGGGTAGCCCCTCAGCCTGAGAGATGCGAGCCATCTCATTTGTACAGCCCTCATCTCCTACTGGAATGGGACCCAGTGCTCCACAAAACGAAAACCTTGAGCCTCGCACCAGTTACGCAGCCAACAGTTCATCTGCTGTGTTGTCTCCCATCTCATTCATTGGACCAATAGGAACTCTGAAAAGATCAGTTGGACTTTCCCTTTTTTCCTCTCCCTGCCAAGATACTTGAGGTCTTCTATATTCTGCGTGGCTCTATGTGATGCTGTGTCATTGGTTCCAATGAGTATCATCAGTGGAGTTTTATCAGCCGACTTCATAATCCTGTCTAATCCTGTGGTTACATCTGCTAGCCTCCCTCCAGGGAGACAGCACATCTCCCCACTGTCCTTGTGTCCCTCGCTGAATTCTCTGGCCACTCATCTTAATATGGCGTTTCCAATTATGAGGTTTTGCATTCTTAGGATGGGTGAAGAACCTATCTTGGTTGCTGCTTGTTTCATCTGGCAAGGACACCCACAGGTACACCCCCTGTAGCTTTCTTTTCCATGCCTCCTGAGACAGGTTCTTCTCTAGTTGACTAGCTGGGTCTCTGAAATTGTTTTGATACTACTAGCCAGGTTGCTTGGCTCCTGGCTTTCTTTCCCCTTGTGATGTTATTGATATAAACTGTAACCGTATGGATCATTGTTGCAACCACTGTTCTATATTTGCAGCAAATACCGTACAAAGGCTGTCATGTGAGGTGTCTATGAAGAGGTGGTGATTGGCTGGTTATGACAGTGCTGTCTGTATGGGTGTGTCATTTCTCTAGATGAAGTTATGCATATTGGCTGTGTACTTGTATCTCAATGTGTTTTGATTCTAAGTAGCCTTGGTGAAGCATTTGGGCAGCTTCCTGAGAAGGGGCTGTTCTCAGTAAGCGCCCAGTCAAGAAACACTTAATGGACAATGGACTTTGGGAGACGCCAGTCCACATCTGAGCTTTCCTGGGAACGTTCAAACTAACATGTAAACAATGACGTTGGCCTGGACTCATGCATGGACATGTGACTGCAAGCTTCATCTTGCTGCTGTGATTTTCCACAGTATGAACAAAGAGGTGTCCTTCCATGCGCAGAGAATATAAAAGGCCCTGAAAACTCCTCCATTTTGTCTTCAGTCCTGCTTCTGACCTCTGGAGGAACTTTGCTACAAACTGAAGCTCTGAACAAAGGACAGATGACCCATCCCAGCGGGGGATGTTCCAGAGACTTGATTTGAATCTGCAGTTTATTCTATCACTGCTACAAGCCTGAACTAAGAACTTTGCCATTCCTGGATGTAATTGGTTCCATGTAACCAGTTCTAGCTCTCATCTCTATCTTTTTCCTTTTATGAATAAACCTTTAGATTTCAGATTCTAAAGGACTGGGAACAGCGTGATTTGTGGGTAAGATCTGATTTGTATGTTGACCTGGGTCTGGGCTTTGGTCCTTTGGGATCAGAAGAACCTTTTTTTCTTTTACTAGGGCATTGGTTTTCATAACCATTCACCCCCATCACGAGTGGCTCTGGTGGTGATACTGGGAAACTGGAGTGTCTAAGGGAATTGCTTGTGTGACTTGTGGTTCGCCATGGGGGTGAGACCAAAGTCGTCTCTGTTTGGCTGGTTTGGTTTGCCTCAGCTAGTAAAGGAACCCCAGCGTTGGGCTGTAACTGCCCTGCCCTAAGCAATTTATCCTGAATTGATACTCTCAGTAGTGTCCTGCCAAAGGCAGCATCGTTACGCCCCTCCTCGTCACAAATCACGTGTCGGCTTCGTTGTTTTATATTCCCTGCAATTCCCTTACTGACGATCCTTCCCCTTGTGATTTCCAAAACTAGTCAGCCAAGAAAGCTTCATTTTCTCCCATGTGGCACAGTGTTGCTTCCAGTCCGTGTCTTTTCTCCTCCAGTCTGGCCAGCAGCTTGCAGTTCAGAGACTGGGAAGCTGGTCTGTGTTCCAGCCAAAAGGAAAACACACCCCAGAAGCTGGTCTGTGTTCCAGCCAAAAGGAAAACACACCCCAGGCAAGCTGCAGCACTTGTTCCTTCATCCTGCGCATCTGACAGCTGGGGGAGAGCCAGAGCTAGAATAGGTGCCAGGCTGCCTCTCTAAACTCCCACCGAAACCCACCCAGATCGCCACTTCTCTGCACCTGGCCATTGACTCACTGCTCACCCCTGCCCAGCAAACCAGGGGGTCACATCGAGACTTTCAATGCTTGTTCGGCTCCACGCCATCTGTGAGACACACACAGACCTGTGTCACCAGGCCCTGCCACACAACCCTGCCACAAACACACACATCACTCACCATAGGATCCACGCCTTCCCCCTCCGGACCTCTGGGCTCTGTCTGCCCTGCTAAGGAGTGTCTGTGTGTCGGGGGTGAAGGGCTGGGCACCAAATCAATGTCACGGCAGGGCATTCCTTTTCTCAGCTACAGCAAACCGGTGTCTGGGCCGTGTCTTTTGGGTTGACTGAGTTCACCATAGCCAGCCAAATGCCAGCTCCTTAGTCAAACGCCATATTCCGGCTGGAGGCCAGACAGCCCAATGCCCCACAACAAAGCTTTGGGAGAACCTGGTCCCAATTCCTTGAGACTGGCCTGACAGCCAGAGGACCATGTCACGTGGGTGACGCGGGGCAGGCACAGCCCAGTTCCTTATTTGCTTAGTTAAGTAATAAATCAATCCCTAACCAGGGTTTTCAATTCTGATCACTTTCAAGCCTGGTAAGCTGGTGATGTTACTAATGATGAAACTGACCTTGATATTTTCCAGATAATTTTGACCTTTGAATGAGGCACTGGGAGCCCTGGATAAGGAACTGGGAATATGGACCAACTTCACCCTCCCTGCCCCACACTCTTGGTCTCAGCAGCTGCAAATCTCTCCCTGGCAGTCTGCCCCCATGTTAGTGTTTAACTTCTCCCCTCCCCCCCTTGAGTCCTCGGCTGGCTCTGTCCTTGCACGATGGGTGACCTTAAGCAAAACTGGGGTCACAACTTGCCAATCCCTGGGTCTCCTGTTTGGGCCCCGTTATTCATGGCTCTGGGGGAGCATTAGGGGTGGGGGGTTAATGGAGACAAGACCCACATTTTAACAGAGGGTGATCAGCCTCTGGATTCATTTACCCAAGATCTAGCTGGATTCTCTAAACCAAGTCTGACTGTTTTTCTAACAGCTCGGTTCTAGGTGTCATTCGGGGACACTTGCAGGCCCGTGCTACTCAGGGGGCCTTGGAAGCCAGGACGCCTCGGCACAGCGACTCTGCTAAGGCCACCCCAGTTCCCCTGCCCCACCGAGACAAAGGAAATTGGCTTTGGGTAGAAGCTGATGTCATTTGCAAAGTGAAGGCCATCCAATCGGGGCGCAGAACCAGCATCACGTGACCCGAGTGAGGGATTTGAGCAGCGCACCCTGAGTGTGTCCCCCCGCCCCGCTGCGAGGAACCCGCGCTCACACTGCTCCCTGGAGCCAGTAACCGACTCAGTCCAGCCACGTGCGCAATGAGGCATGCGGCCCTCCAACACGCCCTGCTCCGCACTCCAATTTCCTCCCCCGTGACCTGGGGCTGAGGATACTGACCCCACTGCTCAGGATAGACCCTCCACCCCCCGGTTCTTTGCAAACATCAGCACCCCATCTCCCCCATGCCCCAAAGGAGGGCCGAGTTAGCAGCCCAAGCTCACAGCTAGGGAAGCCATGGCAGCCTCAGTGGGAGGGAGCCTGCGGTCCTCATTCAATGACAGCAGACAGGCAGTGCTTACCTTAGGCTGGATGCAGGGGGATGGGCTCCATACAGATTCTCCTGCCACTGTGCTGCCACCCTGATCTCACGTTCAACCTCTTCTGTCTGTGCCCTTGTCCTGTAATAGTGGAAGGATGCCACAGACTTGTGCAACTGCAAGCAATGTCCCCTCCCACCAGTGAGTGCATCTCCTCCCAGGACCCCATCCTGTAGCATTACACCATGAGGTCTGGGCAGCAAGTGACAGCCCCCATCTCCACTCCCGGCCTTATGAGATATGGGGCCTTCCTGACCCCTGCAGCAACCTGTGAAGCCCTGAAGCATGAGAGCTGACTGGACCAAGCCGAGCATTGGAGCTGGTTGGAGGGTAACAATGCCCTTGTGTAGCAACGTTCAGGGTTTGGCCATTTGTTTGTGTTTCACACAGAGACGGAACCAGCCCGTCGAACGTTCTCCCAGCCTGGAACAGCGTCCAAACAGCCTTTTCCCATGTGAAGCCCTGAATTTCTCAACCCCTCCCTCCCTGTCATTTCTCGCTCATTTCCTCCTCCTCACCCTGAGACTCAAGAACCCTGTGCCAAACAACCCCTCCCAACACAAAGATCAGCAGAGCCTCTGCAGGTTGGATTTAACAGCCCCACGAGTTTCGGTGTTGCGCCCTTCAGGCTAAAATGTTCCACTCAGCTTTCCTGAGCCACAGGCTTCAACAGCCAGATGTGTGCCAGTGCCTGCCTGCTGGCCAGCCCAGCTCACACGGGACTTTGGAAGCCAGGTTCAACAAGGACAAGTGCAGAGTCCTGCACTTAGGAAGGAAGAATCCCATGCACTGCTACAGTCTGGGGACCAACTGGCTAGGCAGCAGTTCTGCAGAAAAGGGCCTGGGGGTTACAGTGGACGAGAAGCTGTATATGAGTCAGCAGTGTGCCCTTGTTGCCAAGAAGGCTAATGTCATATTGGGCTGCATTAGTAGGAGCACTGCCAGCAGATCGCGGGACGTGATCATTCCTCTCTATTTGACATTGGTGAGGCCTCATCTGGAGTATTGTGTCCAGTTTTGGGCCCCACACTACAAGAAGGATGTGGAAAAATTGGAAAGAGTTCAGTGGAGGGCAACAAAAATGATTGGGGACGGCTGGAGCACATGATTTATAAGGAGAGGCTGAGGGAACTGGGATTGTTTAGTCTGCAGAAGAGAAGAGTGAGGGGGGGATTTGATAGCTGCTTTCAACTACCTACCTGAAGGGGGGTTCCAGAGAGGATGGAGCTCGGCTGTTCTCAGTGGTGGCAGATGACAGAACAAGGAGCAATGGTCTCAAGTTGCAATGGGGGAGGTCTAGGTTGGATATTAGGAAACACTATTTCACTAGGAGGGTGGTGAAGCGCTGGAATGGGTTCCCTAGGGAGGTGGTGGAATCTCCTTCCTTAGAGGCTTTTAAGGCCTGGCTTGACAAAACCCTGGCTGGGATGATATAGTTGGGAATTGGTCCTGCTTTGAGCAGAGGGTTGGACTAGATACCTCCTGAGGTTCCTTCCAACCCTGAGATTCTCTGATTCTATATTCTGTGGAACTAGGAGTGCTGGGGAGGCGGCAGTACCCCCTGGCTCAGGGTGGCTTCCATCACATACAGGGTTCAGTGGCTTTCAGCACACCCCCCCCCATACAAACTGCTCCAATGCCACTGCTGGCAGCATGCCTCAGCCCACAGGATGGGCCCAGCCCGTGGGGAGCAGCATGGGGGCGGGATGCAGCCTCCCATGGAACTGCAGCAGTTTAATTCCTTCCTGCGGAGGGGGGAGAGCCGGGGAAGAGAGGATGCAGCCTAACAGCCTCCCCCTGCCCCCCAGCCTCAGCTAGGCTCTGCTTGCTGCCAATGATCCTGAAGCAGTTGGATCCGAGCTACCCCCCAATAGAGACAGTGGGCCTGATCCTGCTCAGACCCTGGTGTGAACCCCAGAACTCCTGATTTACCCCGATGAATGTGAGACCAGCATCAGGCCCTGCTCACTCCCCGATTCACACCACCCCTCCCCAGGTGCATGCACACCCGGGTGCCCATGCACACACGCTCACTGCTGCTCCTTGCCAGTGTTTCAGCTGGGGGGGTGCCCCAGTTGTGACTGGATCTCTGCACTGAACCCGTTTGCTCCCCTGTCCCGAGAAGGAGGCAGGATGGCTGCCAAAGCAAACAAGCCCAGCCAAGCCAGCCCGTCGCCGGTAGGGGCGGCGCTAGACATTTCGCCGCCCCAAGCACGGCGGCATGCCACGGGGGTGGCTCTGCCGGTCAACAGTCCAGCGGCTCCGGTGGACCTCCCGCAGACTTCGCTGAAGCCGCGGAACCAGCAGACCCTCCGCAGGCATGCTGCCGCAGGCTGCCTGCCTGCCTGCCGCTCTCCCAGCGACCGGCAGAGCGCCCCCCGCGGCATGCCGCCCCAAGCACGCGCTTGGCGTGCTGGGGCCTGGAGCCGCCCTGGTCTCTGGCCGACTCAGCAGGGCCTGGCGCATGTGGAATTTGCAAGGGCCTTTCCTGGTCTACTGAGCCTGCCTGTGGGAACAGAGTGTGGGGGCGGGGGCGGGACTCCAACTGGGTCTTCCCCACCCTCCAATAGATAGACACAAATTGCTGAGGTCTCTACTGGACAGTGAATGGCACAGGGGAAAGGGGAGTGTATGTAGACTGGGCTCTCTGGGGCAGGGACTGGCTCTCACCAAGGATCTGTGCAGCGTGGGTCTCTGACACACACACACTTGTTGGGGTCTGTGCAGCACCCAGCACCTGGGGCCCAGATCTCAGCCAGAGCCCCTAGGCACAACCGCACTGCAGGAACGCTGCTCATGCCGAAGGCTCGCCCAAAGTGCCTGTGCCCCCAGGCACAACCGTACTGCAGGAACGCTGCTCATGCCGAAGGTTCGCCCAAAGTGCCTGTGCCCCCAGGCACAACCGTACTGCAGGAACGCTGCTCATGCCGAAGGTTCGCCCAAAGTGCCTGCACCCCCAGGACATGGGGACATACAGAGCTGTGAAGAGGCAAGATGAAAACTGGGGTCTTGTTCATTTTGTGGTTTGCTTCTTGCTAGCTCATTCTTCCCCTGGTGCCCGTTTGCTAGAGGTCTCCATTGGAGCCCCCCCGAGCCGCCTGCTGGCACCTCTCAGCCCTTCGCTGGAGAGGGCAGGGTGTTGGACTCCTAACAACAGAGATTTTCTCCCACCTGTTTGCTCTGGTGCTTGAGTGAAGTTATTGTGAATGAGAAACAAACAGCATTTGCAGCCCCCTAAATAGCCCCTCCTCCTCTCTCAACATGTGGACATTCAGCTGCGAGGCCAGGAAGGGGTCAAACCTCCCAGCTTGCCAGAGAGTCACCGAGAAACCCGGGAACCAGAACCCGAGCTTCTAACAAACCTCCCTACCGGCCAGACCGAGTCAGCCCAACGGGCCATCTAGCCCAGTATCCTGCCTTTGACCCTGGCCAGTATCAGAGCTGCAGGGGGGTGCACAGAACAGGGCAATTATCGAGTGATTCACCCCATCTTCTTCTCCCAGCCTCTGGCAGTCAGAGGTTTAGGGTCACCCCGAGCCTGGGGTTGTTCCCTGACCACCTTGGCCAATAGCTGTTGCAGAATCTATCCTCCAGGAACTTACTTAATTCCTTTTAAAATCCAGTTACACTTTTGGCCTTCACAACATCCCACAGCAATGAGTTCCACGGGTTACTTGCATGTTGTGTGAAGAAGCTCTACCTCTTGTCGGCATGAAATCTGCCGCCTGTTCATTTCATCAGGTGACCCCTCGTTTTTGTATTGCGGGAAAGGGTAAAGAATCCTGCTCCACTGGCTTTTTCCACACTTAGTTGTCTCTTTTCTAAAATGACCAGTCCTAATCTTTATAGTCTCGCCTTGTGCAGAAGTCATTCCATGCCCTCAACCATCTATATTGCCTTTGTCTGACCCTTTTCCAGTTCCGCTATAGCCTTTTGAAAACCATTCAGAGGCACCTACCCAGTTTTTTCCTGTGCCAACCAGGCAATGAGTGAAGCAGGATAAGCTAGATCGAAAAGAGTTTTTAATCCGCTGATAACACAGAGGAAGGAGACAGGCTCCCAGGTGGGTGTGGCGGGAGTTCAAAGCCCCAGTGTACCGGGTAGTGAGTCATCCACTTCGGCTTGTTCCCTGTGCTGAGCAGCAGGTGTGGCAGGGGGAGATTACCAGCATGGCCCTAGCTGGAGGCAGGAGAAAGGAAATGGGCCATCCTGGCTTTGGAATGCTCCCTCGGCTTTGGGTCTGGCGGGGCCAATTTGATGGGAAACAAATGGAGCTGGCGGAGTCCAGGCAGCCTCCTTTGTCCGGTGTTTTGCACTGCTGGTTCCCTGAGCAAAGAGAGAGTAGCAGCCAGTTTCCAGGTCACAGGAGTCAGGGCACGTTTGGGCAGGTCTGGCGTATCCATATGAAACGATCTGTGACCTCCGGCAAGTGAGTGGCGTGTCCACACTGCGTTGGTATCCCGGGATTCAGGCTTTTTTGCTTCATCGCATTGCAGCCATGCAGCTCAGTGCTGCTTCGAAACAAGCGCTCTAGGCAGGCAGCCCCTGCTGCACAGCTCTGCCACAAAGCTGTACGCACTCTGGGATCTTTGGTGCTCTGCATTGTGGGATGTCTGCTGGAAGGCAATTCTGGGGCTTGGGATTGAACTAAATAATTCCCATAGGCAGCAGGTTTAAATACAACACACAAAAGGAAGTCAATGCAGTCAGCCTGGGGAACTCCTTGCCAGAGGATGTTGTTGTGATGAAGTGGGACTGTTCTTAATGTTTCCTCTGAATATTGTAGGGGTGCCTCAGTTTCCCCTATGCATTTCTTAAGTCTCTATGTGTTGGGATAAGGGGGTGTAATTGTTGCAGAGCAAAGGACCAGTGCACATAAATGATCGAGACTCTGTCTCCTGGCAACTAATGCTCGGGGCCCTTCCCCCCTGCAAGGTGATAGCTAAAGAGAACAAAGGAATCAGGTGATCTCCTGGCCCAGGAAAGGGACAAAGCCCAGAGGAGGGGCTGGAGAGAGAGTCAGTTTGGGAGCTGGCTGGGGACGAGCAGTGAGTGCAGACGTGGGTGTCTGGCTCACTACCCCCCAGAATGGACCTGGCTGAGGGGTCCGGTTCTCTAGACCTACAAGCTCTATTTTAGATCATGTTCCTGTCATCAAATAAACCTCTGTTTTACTGGCTGGCTAAGAGTCACGTCTGACTGCGAAGTGGGGGTGCAGGACCTTGTGGCTTTCCCAGGATTCCACCTGTGCGGACTTGCTATGGGAAGCGGATGGAGGGGCAGAGGATGCTGAATACTACAGGGTCAGACTCAGGAAGGTGGAAGCCGTGTGAACTTCTTGCCCTGGAGCCAGTCTGCTCATAGAGACTTCACCAGAGTCCTGACTGGCTTCATAGGGAGCAGTTCCAGCGCATCGCCCAGGAACTCCATGACAGTTGTGAAGGCCAAGACTATAACAGGGTTCAAAAAGAACTAGATAAATTCATGGAGGATAGGTCCATTAATGGCTATTAGCCAGGATGGACAGGGATGGTGTCCCTAGCCTCTGTTTGCCAGAAGCTGGGAATGGGAGACGGGGGGTGGATCACTTGATGATTCCCTGTTCTGTTCACTGCCTCTGGGGCACATGCCATTGGCCACTGTCAGTAGATAGGATACTGGGCTAGATGGACCTTTGGTCTGACCCAGTCTGGCTGTTCTTATGTCCCATGATGCTTGTTTCATCCCATCATCCAGCTGCTTTCTGTGACCCAGCCAGTGCTATTTTCCAAGCGTTCTGTGCCCACGCTGGGGAAGCATCAGCAGCCACCAGCATATCTGCAGTCACACAATTATGTCAGGACCACGTTGGTAAAGCCACCAGAGGAGGAAGAGACGCTTCTAGATCTTCTTGGCCAGCTGGCACTGGATTTGCTGCAGATCCGGGCTGCCCAGCAGTGGTGGCAGAACCGCTGACTGTCAGAGTCTGCTCTGCTAGCACTGTGCAGCGCTTGGGACAATTCCCCTCAGCGCGGAGAAGCGAGAGGCAATGGCTATGCGCAAGGTCGTCAGCCCAGCTTGCTGCTAGCCGTGGAAGTGTGCACAGCTGGGCTTCCTAAGTGGCACTAGGGTCACTGGTGGCTCTGTGAGCCTCTTCTTCGCTCCACACATGTCGCCGCACGACATCAGCAGAACAGGTACTTCTCCCTGGCACTGCAAGGACTGGAAAGGGGCCTCTCCCTGGGTGGCTCTCCGGGCTGTGATTCAGGGGCTCTGGGCCTGGGACCACCTTGGGGTTCACGGGCTCAATGAGACCCTGGGGTGCTGGATTGGCCAGGGTGGGTGTTGACAGTGCAGTCCACACAGCAGTGGGATCTCTCTCGAACGCCCGGTCTCTGCAGACACCAAGCGCTCTGTCCCAGAGGTCCTGTTCTTGTTCTCCTCACACTGATAGCCCAGGGCTTGGCTCCTCAAGCCCCCTCTCCTGCCAATGTTCCAATGGGCGACCCGTGCCAAGCAACTGCCAGTCAGCTGTGCCTGGACGCCTCTCTCCAGAGGGCAGGGCAGCCCGAGCCCTCAGCATGGGCCTCAGTGAGCACAAGGCATGGCTGGACAATGATCAGGGTCATGACACAGGTGCGTGAACACCCCGCAGGAGGGAACAGTAAAGGTCAGCACCTGGTCACGGGCTAGCGTCCAAACAGGGCATGACAGCCAGTCTGGATGGCCCCAGAGCAGGAGCTGGCATGCCGGTGACGGGGTAGCAGGAAGAGCACTTGGCAGATGTGCAAGACGGCCAAAGCAGCGGTGTTAATGCACAATGTGCTTCACAACAAACACATTGGGCCTGGCCACATGCCACTCTAATGCCAAGTAACTGAAGTTAGTCTGCAACAAACTTTGTGTGTAGCCACGTCCCCTCCCGGCCTGCCCCGAAACCCCGCTCCCAGCTCCCCACGTCCCTGGTCGGCCTGTCCCAAAACCCTGCTCTCGGCTCCCTGCGTCCCCAGTCGGCCTGCCTCAAAACCCCGCTCCCGGCTCCCTGTGTCCCTGCCCAGCCTGCCCCGAAAGCCCACTTCTCGCCCAGCCTGCCCCGAAAGCCCACTCCCGGCTCCCTGTGTCCCCGGTCAGCCTGCCCCGAAACCCCGCTCCTGGTTTCCCATATCCCCTGCGTCCCTGCCCAGCGTACTCCAAAATACTACATCCCTATGCGGCCTGCCCCGAAAATGCACTCCTGGTTCCCTGCATCCCTGCCCCAAAACCAGCTCTCCAAGTCCCTGCCCGGCCTGCCCGAAAACCCCACTCCTAGTTCCCCGTGTCCCTGCCCAGCCAGCCCCAAAACCACACTCCCAGCTCCCTGCGTCCTACTGGGGGTCTGCAAAGGGCGTCCCCAAGGGGCTTGTGCCCAGTTCTGTTGCTTTGTGCAGTAGCAAGGGGAACAGACGCTTTGGAGAACGGTTCTGGCCTGTGTTCCCCCCAGGGCTGGGCGTGCGGCTCTGCCCTGGCCTTGCGGGTGGCTCTGGGAGGGCTCAGAGACCTCCGCTCTGAGCACTGGTGGGGCCTTTAACCTCCTGTCTGCCAACTGCTGGTGCTGCACCAGCACCCGTGGGTGTTAAAACTCTCGCACGCAGCGTGTGGCTGCTCCCCTCTGCCCTCAGCACCGCAACCACCCTTGTCTGTGAGACCTCCGACTCCTACCCTCCAGCTTCCCATCCCCTCCAGCACCCACCATCCTCCATATGTTCTCCCCCCTGGTCCCCTCTCTGACGCAGCCTGCCCCCCCCCCCCAGTGCCATCTGCAGGAGCCCTAAGTGCCCCCCAGCCACTTTAACAAGCCCCCTGCTTCTTCTCTCTGCACCCCCAGCATGGCACAGCACCAGGAGCCTTGGGGGGCAGGGACCATGCCTTGGTGCCCAGCTAATGCACCCAATCTGTTGCTGGCCCTGCCCAGCTGGTGGCTGACCAAGGCCCCGCACCGGCCCAGGAGGGCCTGCTCCTTTGGCAGGGGACTGGCCCGTTGAGCAGCCCAGGGCATGAGTTCTGTCCCTCACCTGATCGGCTGCTCCGACCCCATTGTGATGCTGCGCCAGGGGCTGCACATGTGCTCTGCCTCGCCGTCAGGAAGCCACGCGGCACCTGACTAGCCGGCCTTGCCCGGCTCTGGTCTCTGCCCGCAGGCTCCTGGGTCCTCTGGACAGTGCTGTGAAGGGTTTCCTGGCCCCGGGAGCAGGAAATGAAGTGGGGAGGGGGATCAGGAGCTGCCCCCTGAGCCGAGGGTGACAGAGAGGCCTCCTTGGGGTTTGCATATTGCAGATCCTCAGCCTCAAACCCACCTCTGAGGGACCACAGCCCGGGAGCAGCCAGCACATGGGGGCTGGGCCTGCAGTCTGGGTCCTGCAGGGAGGGCTGGATTCCTGCCCCGGAGCCAGGCCGCGGGGGCCTGTGCCAGCTCCCCAGCCTGCCCCGTTCTCTCTAGGCCACCCTGGGGGCGGTTGTGTCCTACCTTTGCACCCAGAGCAAGCGGGGAGGGACATGCTCTGCCCTGGCATGCAGGCCTCCCAATCCCACCTGCCTGAGACTAACCCACCTCTCCCAGCCCCATCTCAGAGTCATCCCAGGCACCGGGGCCAGGGCCTGCATCTCCCCCAGCTAGCGGGGACACCAGACGCTGCCGGGCCCTGGACCCCACTCTGCCCTGGGGAGGGCGGAGGCTCCTGGCGGCTGCGCCCTGCCCTCCTGGGCCTGGCTCCCCGGGGATGGGGCAGGATCGGCGTTCCCTTGGCGCGGGGCGGGGGTCTCCCTGGCACAGCGGGGGCCGGCTCGGGGCTGGTCTGTCCCCAGAGGCAGGAGGGAGGATTAGGCCCTGGGCCGAGTGGCAAAGGAGTTCCTGGCCATGTTGCTAAGGAAACGAACCCAGCGACGAAGCCCCTGGGCTGGCTGAGGGCTGCGTTCGCCCCATGCCCTCATGGACAGCAGGAGCAGCCGCTAGGTGCCTGGCGCCACATGGCGCCTCCGCCAAGGTGGGCTGGGGGTGTGCACCCACCTGGACACCGGGGAACCGTGCCCCTTGGCCCCTCTCCCCATCCCTCGACCACGAGGCTCACAGGGGGAGCTGGCTGGGCGTGGGGGGGACCTCCTTGGGGCAAGAGATGGCCTAGTTCAGGGGCTGCTGAAAACCCCCAGGGGGGGCAATCACTGCAGGCCGGGCACAGCCCCCTGCCCCTATCACCCAGGGCAGCTTGGTGCCCTCTACCCTGCGCTGGGGCTCGCTGCGAAGGGGGCAGCTTCAGGCATCGCAGGTGCCCTGGCCAGATCCGGTCCGATGCCCCCGAGAACTGGCCAGGCGGCCCCGGTCCCTGGGGGTGGAGATAAGGGGGTTGGGATGAGGGCTGGTACCATCCTGGTGAGGGACAGGTGTGGGAGCTGGAGGGCTTGACCCCCAGTTGCAGGCACCCTTCCCCCTGTGCTCAGGGTTATGCACCTTGTCTCCCCGCCAACCCAGCTCACAGCTCTCGGGTCGGCCCAGCTCAAGTGGAGGATGGGACTTTGCAGCCTTCGGTCTCCCCCCCTCCCTCAGGATCAGCTGCGATGCCGGTAGGAGCCCAAGGGCCTGGGGGTGTCAGAGCAGACGGACCTGGGGGTGCGTCCGTCCAGCACCAGATGGCATAGCCTTGAGGATGAGTCTTGTCCCTGCTCCTGCTACCGGCTCCTGCCCCAGGACAGACCCCAGCTGCTCCCGCCCCACCCCACACCCTGTCCCATGGGGCCAGGCCCCTCTGGCGGGAGACATTCTGCCCCAGTCCCCATTGTTTGTACCTCTCAAGGGTCATTACTGCTTCCTGCCCAAAGTCTGGGCCTCTCCTCCAGCCTGTCTCCCCTTCCTACGGGAGACTGCACCAGGACTATCACATGGCCATCACCACGGTATCCGGGCACTCTCTGCACCTTCCTCGCAGCTTAGCACCCCCAGCCCTGCTGTCTCTACTGCACCGCATGCATGGCCCAGCTCTTCTGGTGGGCTGGGGACCCCCATACCCGCCAAGGCCCCAGCTCCTGCAGCACCAAGCCTGGATGGGAACTGGGGAACAACGACGAGAAAGACAATGGCTGAGGCAGCTCAAGGCAGCATCATCAAACAGCTGGAGGAAAAAGACAGTTACCTGTTCCGTAACGTATTCTCATGTCCATTCCACACTAGGTGTGCGCTCGCCACATGCACCAGTGCTGGACGTTTTTCCCTCAGCGCTGTCAGTAGGGAACCAGCTCTGGTGCCCTCTGGAGTCCACTGGCTCCCCCCACCCTCAGTTCCTTCTTGCTGGGAACTCCGACAGAGGGGCAGGAGGGCAGGTCATGGAATGGACATGAGCAGCATATCTTGAAGAACACCAGTTACGGAACAGGTAACTGTCTTTTCTTCTTCCAGTGCTTGCTCATGTCCGTTGTAAGCGACTCCCAAGCAGTGCAACCGGAGGCAGGAAGGAGTTCTCCTTCACAGTCCTGCAGATGTCCTGGATTGTGACGTGCGCCAGGAAGGCCACCGAGGACACTTGAGCTCTGGTCGGGCGGCCCTTCACTGTAGGCGTCAGGTCCAGATGCCGGTGGAGATACAATTTGAGATCCTCTGCGAGGACACTGGGAGGCCTTCCTCCATTCCACTGTCAACAAAGAACTGGGTCGGCTGTGCAAGGGCTTGGTGCACTCCAGGTAGAACGCACGGGTGCACTGGACATCCAAGGTGTGCAGCCACCTCTCCAACGCGGTGGAGTGCGGTTTCAGACAGAACACAAGAGGAGGATGTCCCCTTTTCATGTTAACCAGGATACCACCTTTGACAGGAAGGCTGGTTGGGGTTGCAGCTGGACCTTGTCCTTGTAGAATACCATATACGGTGGCTCCGAAGAGAGGACCTTAATCTCCGCTACACGCCTCGCAGAGATAATAGCTACAAGGAAAGCCACTTCCCATGACAGATGGGAAATGGAACAAGAAGCCATAGGATCAAAGGGTGGGCCCATGAGCCTAGAGAGGACCAGGTTGTGGTCTCATTGGGGAATTGGGTCCCAGACAGGTGGGAAGAGCTGCTCCAGGTCCTTTAGGAACCAGACAGACATCTCATGCTAGAACACCGATTTACCTTGACACGCAGGTGGAAGGCTGATATGGCTGCCAAGTGCACCTCGATGGCTGAAAGCATGAGGCCTTGGTGCTTTAGGTGGAGCAGATAATCCAGGATGGACTGCAGAGACGACTGGTCGGGGAGATGCTACGCTCCGATGCCCAGCAGCAGAACCGCTTCCACTTTGCCAGGTAAGTTGCTCTGGTGGGGGACTTCCTGCTTTCCAAGAGAATCTGCTGTACCTGGCTAGAGCAGGCCTGTTCCTCCGGGTTCAGCCACGCAGCAGCCAAGCCATGAAGTGAAGAGAGGGAAGGTTCGGGTGCAGGTACCAACTGTGGTCCTGCGAGAGCAGGTCCGGGCAGCTGGACAGTGGCCAGGTCCATGAGCGTGCCAAACCAGTGCTGGTGAGGCCATGCCAGGGTGATCATAATGACTCACGTCTTGTCCCTTTTGATTTTCAATAGGACCCTGCTGATCAGTGGAATCGGCAGGAATGCCCACCCCTGACAGGAGACAGGCATCGGAGAGGGTGCTCCTGCCGAGGTCTTGGAGACAGCAGAACTGATGACGCTACTGTTACGGAGTCTGGGGGTTCCAGCCCTTCTCCCCTCTGCTTGGACCCCACAGTGACTTTTATCCAGCCAGTAAAACAGAAGGTTTATTGGACAACAGGAACACAGGTTACAGCAGAGCTTGCAGGCACAGTCAGGACTCCTCCGTCCAGTCCTTCTG
>NC_133784.1:5883042-5901698 GCF_003597395.2 Chelonoidis abingdonii
CGGGGTTCAGGTGCTGGATCCCAGCTAGGATCCCCTGAATTCCGCCCACAGCCCAACCCAAACTGCCCTGCCTCTTCCTTCCCACGCCGAATCACTATGTTCCCCTCCTCCCCGTCCCAGGTTGCTCCTGACGATCCCCACTGCTGGGCTTGGGTAACAGTTGCATGAGCAACTCTCTCACCTACAGACATCCCCTGCTTTCCCGTTCCCAACACAGACCAGTCCTCAGGCTCCATTCCACCGCTCCCACTTACGGAACGTGAACACTGACGTGGGTCACATCTGGCCAGTACACTGGGAGAGTTCAGGGCCCCTTCTCTGGCTGGACATTAACTTCGTCGCTACCTAGATAGGTGACTGTCCTAATGCACATGAGACCATGTGCCATGGTCATAGTGTCCGCAGGAAGGCTCCACCTGCGAGCCTGTAGGCGTTGTCCCTTCATCTGGAGGAGCCAGCGTCAGGCCGAGAGCTGTCGGTGTACACGTGAAGTGTCGCCCAGAAAGACCTATGCTAGCTTAACTTAAGGCCCACACCAGGCAGGCACATCTTCTCGAGGCCGGGTAGTTTGCTCGCCGCGGGTGGCAGACATTCTTGACTCAGTGTACATGATGGGGGTGTCACTTCCCCAGCTTATCATCCATTCCTGACATCAACACCGCGCCCCCCGTGATCCATCTGAGGCGTCGGTGGAACACCATATAAGGGTGTGGCTCAAATCTGCTTCTCCACGGTGAACACTGGCAGCTCATGCACCAGAGCCTCCTTCAGCGCCCGGAAAGCCTCCTGCAGCTGCTCGGTCGCCCAGACCACCTTGTCTGGCCTTCTCCCTTTGCGACAGTGTCAGTAGGATGGGGCCGGCGTATTGGCCGCTAAAAGGGGGCACCGAACCTTCGAATACCTCTAGCCCTTCGCGCACCTCAATTAAGGCCTGACCTGCTGCTTGGTGTTTGGGAGCAGGCCAGTCTCTGATACACCTCGCATCCACTATGGCTGTTCGGGCTTCAGGACAGCCGCTCCCCACCGATGGCCCATAGATAGATACTCTCGCCATCCCCCACCTTGCACTTCTCAGCCTTAGGTTAACCATCAGCCGCTCCGTGATTCCGGTTCCAGGGATCTTGATGGATCCTGTGGACATGATGAGTCGCTCCAGGTCTGCTGAGGACGTAGATGTCGTCAAAATAGCTCAACGGCTCAAAAATTTCATCCTCCGCTCAGTTGCGATCACCAGGGATGAGAAGAGTGATGAGACCGCGCTACCCTTTGGCAAAGGCGTCGAGTCCTCAGTAACTCATAGAGCCTCCAGCCCACCCCGAGTTGATTAACCAGAGCCGATCAGCTTAGGCATGCTAGCGCTCCAGCGTTCGGCATCTTGCCAGCATAGCTCGCGTGGTAAGATCCTTCTCCCGAGTGGTGAGGTTACGAGCGCCTCCCAGCTTGTCTAGAGGCTCGTCAGGCTAGCTCGGTGATGGGGTAGGGCATCAGCGAACGTTAAGATGGCATGTGGGAGCTTTCGTATAGTCCACACAGAACCGGATATGACCCTCTTTGGCTTCCCCTTTTTGCACAGTTCAGTGATGGGGCCGGCTATGGTGCTAAAGTGGGGCACGAACCTTCGATAGTACCCCGCCATCCCAATAAAGGCCTGGACCTGCTTCTTGGTTTGGGGAGCAGGCCAGTCTCTGATCACCTCCACCTTGGCTGGTTCTGGCTTCAGGCAGCCGCTCCCCACCCGATGGCCCAGGTAAGATACTTCCGCCATCCCCACCTTGCACTTCTCAGCCTTTACGGTTAACCCAGCCTCCCGGATTCGGTCCAGGACTTGTGTAACCTGGGACACATGGTCCTCCCAGGTCTGGCTGAAGACGCAGATGTCGTCAATATAGGCCACGGCAAAACTCTCCATCCCCCGCAGTAGCTGATCCACCAGGCGCTGGAAGGTGGCCGGCGCTCCCTTGAGGCCAAAGGGCAGGGTCAGAAACTCGTAGAGCCCCAGAGGGGTGATAAAGGCCGATTTCAGCCTGGCATCTGCGTCCAGCGGCACTTGCCAGTAGCCCTTGGTAAGATCCATGGTGGTGAGGTACCGAGCACCTCCCAGCTTGTCTAGGAGCTCGTCAGGCCTGGGCATGGGGTAGGCATCAGATACGGTGATGGCATTGAGCTTTCGATAGTCCACACAGAACCGAATTGACCCATCCTTCTTGGGGACCAGCACCACTGGCGAGGCCCAAGGGCTGGAAGACTGCTGGATCACCCCCAAAGCCAGCATGTCCCTGACCTCCCTTTCCAGATCCTGGGCAGTTTTACCAGTGACCCGAAAAGGGGAGCATCTTATAGGGGAATGTGGCCCAGTCTCCACCCTGTGGACAGTCAAATTAGTGCGTCCAGGCTGGTTGGAAAACAGCTGTCGGTACAGATGCAGCACCCCTCTGATCTCAGCGTGCTGGGCCCTGGTCAGCTGATCAGAGAGGGGAATTGCCTCCAGGGGGGAACCAGCTTTTGTCCCAGGGAATAGATCCACCAAAGGGTCATCTCCCTGCCCCTCCCAGTGTCCACACACGGCCAACACCACATTCCCCCTGTCATAGTATGGTTTCATCATGTTCACATGGTACACCCGCCGGTGATGTGCCCGGTTTGACAGCTCCACCACATAGTTTACCTCATTCAGTTGCTTGATAACCTTGAAGGGCCCTTCCCAGGCGGCCTGGAGTTTGTTTTTCCTCACAGGGATGAGAACCATCACCTGATCCCCGGTGGCAAAGGCTCGGGCCCGGGCCGTGCGGTCATACCAGACCTTCTGCTTCCTCTGGGCTCGGGCCAGATTCTCCCTGGCCAGGCCCATGAGCTCGGCCAGTCTTTCCCGGAAGGTCAGGACATACTCCACCACTGACTCTCCCTCGGGAGTGGCCTTCCCCTCCCATTCATCTCTCATCAGGTCCAGGGGCCCCCTTACTCGCCTTCCATACAACAGTTCGAAAGGCGAAAACCCGGTAGACTCCTGGGGTACCTCCCTGTACGCGAACAGCAGGTGAGGTAAGTATTTGTCCCAATCCTGCGGGTGCTGGTTCATAAATGTTTTTAGCATCATCTTCAGCGTCCCGTTGAACCTTTCCACCAGCCCGTTGGACTGGGGGTGATACGTTGAAGCCCAGTTCTGCCGGACCCCACACCTCTCCCACAAGCACCGGAGCAGGGTCGACATGAAGTTGGACCCCTGCACCGTTAAGACTTCCTTGGGGAACCCCACCCAGCTGAAAATGGTCAACAGCGCATCTGCCATGGTGTCTGCTTCGATAGAGGACAAGGCCACCGCCTTGGGGTAGCGAGTGGCGAAATCTACCACCACCAGAATGTATTTTTTCCCTGACCGGGTCATCTTGCTGAGAGGTCCCACTATGTCCATGGCCACCTTCTGGAAAGGTTCTTCTATGATGGGTAAAGGCCTCAAAGCCGCTTTCCCCTTGTCCCAGGCCTTCCCCACCCTCTGGCAGGGATCACAGGATTGGCAGTACTGTCGGACATGGGTAAAGACCCCAGGCCAGTAGAAGTTCAATAGCAGCCTCTGCCTGGTGCACCAGATTCCCTGGTGCCCTGCGAGAGGGATGTCATGGGCCAGGTACAGCAGCTTGTGGCGAAACTTCTGGGGAACCACCAGCTGCCTCCTGATCCCCCATGACCCCATTTCCCCTGGTGGAGCCCATTCTCGGTGCAGGAACCCCTTGTCCCACAGGAACCTCTCCTTGCAACCTCTCCTCAGGGTCTGTACTGCACTGAGGTTAGCCAGGTCCCTTGGCCTCCGCAAGGAGGGATCTTTCTGCAACTCGGCCTGGAACTCCGCAGCTGGGACAGGGATGGGGACCAGCTCTCTCTTGCTGGCTGGGTCTGAGGTCGCAGCCTCTCTGAGCCGTGTTCCTGGGCATTCCCCCTCCCCCAGGTTAGGGTCCTGCGCCTCGGGCAGAGTACCTTCCCCGTTGTCAGGGCGCAGTGCCCTGTGCCTGACTACGGGTCAGAACCAGGGCACCCCAGGCATTGCTTGGCCAGACCTCCAGCTCCCCCCCCCATTAACACCTCCGTGGGCAAATGTGGGTGTACCCCCACGTCCTTGGGGCCCTCCTTGGCCCCCCACTTCAGGTGTACCCTCGCCACGGGCACCTTGAATGGGGTCCCACCCACGCCCATCAGGGTCAGGTAGGTGTCGGGCACCATCCAATCTGAGGCCACAACCTCGGGCAGGGCAAGCATCACCTCTGAGCCCGTGTCCCAGTACCCAGTGACCTTCCTCCCATCTACCTCCAGGGGAACAAGGCACTCTCTCCGGAGGGGCAGCCCCGCGCCCACCCTGTAAACCAAAAACCCGGAGCCTGGAGCATCCAGCCCCCACAGAGGAGCTGACCTGGGGCCCTTCTCCCTCCTTCACAGGTGGTACGCAGCCAGCCCCCTTTTCCTGCAAACGCTGCCCCTCATCTGGCTGGGTCTCTACCAAGTTAACCCGGTGTGGGGTCGGCTTGCTCAGTCTGTCCTTGAGCCTGGGGCACTGGGACCGTATGTGGCCCCTCTGGCCACACTGATAGCAGCTCATGTCCCGTTGGTCCCCTCGAACTGGTCGGTTGTCCCTGACGCTAGGCGTTCCCCTTGGGAGGGGGTTCTCCCTATTCCCCCTTTGGGAGGTCCCAGGATGACTCTCTCTCTGCATCGCAGCAGGCCTGATCCTTTCAGACTCCTCCCTGCCACCCCCCGACCGGCTCTTCACAAACTCATCAGCCAGCCGCCCTGCATGTCGCGGGTTCTCTGACTTTTGGTCCCTCAACCACAGCCTCAGGTCGGGTGGGCACCGCTCATACAGTTGCTCCAGTACCAGCAGTTTAACCAGGTCCCCCTTCATCTGGGCCCCATCTGCCCACTTGTTGGCGTATCCCTCCATGTGGACGGCTAGTTGCAGATATGAGGCCTCAGGGGTTTTATCCTGACTCCGGAACCTCTCTCGGTACATCTCAGGACTCAGCCCAAACTCGTGCAGCAGGGCCTGCTTGAATGGTTCGTAGTTCCCTTTCTCCTCCTCTCCCAGCTGGCGGTACAATGCCACGGCCTTGGGGTCCAGTAAGGGGGTGAGAACCTGGAGCCTGTCCGCAGGATCTACCTGGTGCAGCTCGCAGGCCGTCTCAAAGGCATCCAGGAAGTCATCCATGTCCTCCCCCTCCTTACGCTGGGCCAGGATGCACTTATCAAAGCCCCGCGCAGTCCTGGGCCCCCCCTCACTCATCACAGCCAGGGGCCTGCTGCTCCTCAGCCTCGCCAGTTCCAGCTCATGACGACGCTGTCGCTCTTTCTCCTCCCGTTCCCGCTGTCTTTGTCTCTCCTCATGTTCTCTCTGTCTCTCTTTCGCCTCCCGGTCATGTTCTCTCCGTCTCTCACGATCCTGCAGCTTTCTCAGTTTTAGTTCTCTCTCCCATTCCAGCTGCTTGCACTCCACGGATGCCGAGCGTCGCTGGGAGGATCCCCTGCTAGGGGGTGAGCTTCACCAGGAGGATCCCCCGCTGGCCGGGGGGGTCATGGTGCCCTCGTTCACTGGGCTCCTCCCCGCCCTTCCGCTAGGCATAGGAATGGGGGGTTTCGGGAAGCCCTCGTCCACCGGCTGACCACTTCCAGCAGGGACACATACTGGTGCCTGCGCTGCACCTGCCAGGTTGCTTCCCTCAGAGACAGGGATCAGTTCATTCATGCAGTCTCCCTCCTCCAGCTGGGCAATTAGCTGGTCCTTGGTCAGTGTCCCCATGCGCAGCCCCCTCTGCTTGCACAACTCCAGCAGGTCACACTTGCACCGCTTGGCGTACATCTTCCTGCTGGCCACTCACAGGTCGGGGTGCTCGCCGCTCCCCACGGTTTCCAGGGGGACCCCTAGTGCACCAGCCCTTCTTGAGGTCACCACCTCTCTGCCAGGGTCTCCGCCCTGGGACCGCTCGCCTGCAACTCCCGGGGGACCCTGTTACTTGCAAAGTCCTTCTCCTGGGCAACACCCCAGGGGTTTAACTCACTCCTTCGTCTTTACTGCTCACCCATCCTTACGTGGCAGGAAGCAACGTCCCGTCGCACGGGTGCAGTATCTCCCGCGCTGCCACCAGTCTGTGCACGGAGTTGTGGGGGAGTCGGTCCTGCACCCCTCTTCCTGGGACTCACAGTGACTCTCAGCCAGCCAGTAAAACAGAAGGTTTATTGGACAACAGGAACACAGATTACAGCAGAGCCTGGAGGCTCAGCCAGGACCCCTCAATCAAGTCCTGCTGGGGCTCAGGAAGCTTAGTCCCCTGAATTCCAACCACCCAGCCCAAAACCGAAACTAAACTCAACTCCCTCCAGCCGGCCCCTTCCTTTGTCCAGCTTCCCGGGCAAAGGTGCTGACACCCCTCCCCCCACCTGGCTCAGGTTACAGCCTTAGGTCCTGTCCCTCACCTAAAGTCCTCCCCGGCTCTCCCATCCCCCACACAGACAGTCCCTATTGCATCACAAGCGCACCCTCAAAACGCCTGCTTCCCCCGTTGACTGCAGGTGGAGCTCGAACGAGCAGAGGATGCCGACTGGTGACTTGCCAGCACTTACAGCTCTTGCCCTTCTTACAGTTGGGCTGTGACCGACTTTGGCTACCAAACCTCTGGCTCTATCGCTGCTTGAACCGCTTCCTGGCTGGCCCAGGGTGTGCAGGGCTGCCCTGGAGTCTTTCCAACCAGGCCGTTTTGAGTCTGTTTGCTCAGGGAGCAGCGCCAGGCTGTCGAAGGGGAGGTCTTGGATCGATTGCTGAACCTCCGCTGAAAGGCCCAACGACTGAAACGAGGACACCAGCCTCACGGAGATGGCCGAGGCCTGGGCTCGGGCCACAGAGTCTGCTGCATCTGAGGCCACTGGGAGGGCTGCCCTGGCCACCACTCTGCCCTCATCCAGGATGGCCAGGAATTCCTTCCTGGGCTCCTCTGGCAGCGAGTCTGAGAACGTGACCATGGACTGCCAGAGTTAGAGTCAGAGCGGCCCAGCAAGGCCTGTTGGTTGGCCACTTGCAGTTGGAGGCTGGAAGCTGAATGAAATTTTCTTCCAAAATAATCGAACCTCTTTGGTGTTGGGTGTTGCGTTGGCCCTGCCTGTCGCGCTGCTTGACTGCGGACACGACTGGAGAGCTTGGGGCAGGATGATGTACAAATATTGGTACCCCTTAGCGGGGACATAGTATTTACACTCTGCCTGCTTGGAGATGGGGGGCAGTGACGAAGGTGCCTGCCACAGGGTTTTTCTGACCTTTGCCACCACCTCGTGTACCAGCAATGCCACCCTGGCTGAGGCTGCCGACCTTAAAACGTCAAAGAGGGAGGCCGGGGGCTCCGCCAACTCCTCAGCCTCCAGCCTCAGTTTGAGGTGACCCTCTGTGAGCCTTGGCATCATCCTGGGGGACCAGATGAGAGGACCCCGTTATCACCTCATCAGGCGAAGATGATGATGAGGCGAATATCAACCGGTCTGTCACCTCTGCAGCCTCCGTTATGGTAGCCTCAGGCGAGGCTGGGGGACCCTGAGAAGCCCGCTGTATACCCACATCCAAGTCGGGGGGGGGGGGGAGACCGTCCTTGGCCTCTTGTCGGATGTACCCAAAGCCAAACTATGTCCCTGTGATGGCTGGGGAAACCCCCAGGGGTTCCAGAGATGCCCGGGGACCTGTCGCTGCCTTGAGACCATGCTACCCCCGGTGGCACTGTGGGGAATGCCGGTGCCCCTGGATGGGTGGTCCTGGCCCACGGGCAGGCTCTCCTCGCTGCTGGAGCCTGAGGAGGGGGATACGTGTCTGGGGGAGCTGGCCGGTGCTGAGGTCGCCTGCTCACCCCGGTCTCGTTGGTGCCGACCAACTGAGGATCTGAGCGAGGGCGATGAGATGCTGCAATCCTGGTGACTGGCGGTGGCATTCGGCGGATCAGCGATGGTAACCCGGCAATCTATGCCTGCCGGGTAATGAGTGGTGCAAGACAACCGGGGATTGAAGGTGCGCCCAGGCCGACCCATAACAACGCTCCAGCGACCGGCGGTGGGGCTCTGGGGCTCGGGCGCTCCCTGCACCGAGGCTGTGGGGACAGGTGCTGCCCTTCCGCAGGTTGGCGCCCACCCACTGCTGATCCCTGCCTTGAGCCCAAAGACCATTGCCTGGAGTCTGGGGATCGACGCCAGGATCTCTGGCCTGTGGGCCGACATGTCAGCGTCTGGTAGCTCTGCCCAGGCAAGTGCTGGTGGGACACTCCCTAAGATGAGGAGTGGTGCCACTCATGGGACCGTTGGAAGGGCCCTGAGGCAGGTTTACCCCTCGAGCAGGGCACCTCATGGCCGGCGTGGGCGGTACCAGTAGGGACAGAATGGCCTTTGCGGCCTGAAAGACCTCTGGTGTGGACGGCACTGTCGGGTGCTTCCCGGCATGGTGGGCAGGTGAGGGTATGGGCTCACCCACTCAACAGGAGCTGGGGCCCAACCGCTGTCCGGAGTGGAAGAGCTGCCCCTCGTGCTCTTTGCTGTCCTCCTGCCCTCTCCTTCCCTTTGTGGGAGCAGGAGAACTTCTCCTCCCAGCCTTTCTTTGCTTTCCAGCCAGTGCCAGGGCTGGGGATCGATGCCGGTGCCATGCTCCGCATGAGGTCACAGTACTGGGGTGGAGACTGACCTGGTCATCCCCAGGGCCGGCGCGAGGGCCGACTCCATAAGCAGCCCCCAGAGACGAGCATCCCGCTCCTTATCAGTCCGCGGTTTGAAACGTTCACAGATGTGACTTGTCGCTAACATGAGTTTCCCCCGAGCACTTCAAACAGCTCCTGTGGGGGTCCCCAACTGGCAGGGGCTTCCTGAAACAGTCACAGAGTTTGAAGCCTGGGGATTGAGGCATGCCCCATTCCTAGGCTAAGTCCTGTCTGGGACTGCAAACTAACATGAAACCACACCAAGGGACCTCGAAAACTAACCACTATGAACAGCGATGTTCGCAACGAGCAGTGGAGAGGCGGAAGCTTCCGAGGGACGGGAGCGTTCCAGCGCCGACACTGGTGGTAAGAAGGAACTGGTGGCGGGGGAGCTGGTAGCGTCCCTCACACTGGCGCATCCACGGTTCACTCGAGGACGCCAGATCTGGTCCCCTACGGACAGCGCTGAGGGGACAGCGTCCGGCACCGGTGCATGCAGCGAGCACACACCTAATGTGGAATGGAGGCAAGCGGATGTGCTGGCCGCTGGCACCACTAACCCTCCCGGCTCACCCAGGTGGGCGGCTATGCGGAGGGGCATGGTTCTTTGGCAGCCAGGCACGTGACCAGCAGCAGGCCCAAGCCCCGCCGCAGTCGGAGCAGCCTGCCTGCCGCGCTGGCTCCTGCACGGGTGTGTTTCCTGGCACGCACCACAATCACCATTCTCGGCACAGGGCGGGTGGAAGCTGGAAACCCAGGGGAGGGGCAGCCTCCTGATGTGCTGCCAACCAGGCTGGGCGGGCCCAGGGCTGTTTGATCCTTCAAGGCAGGTGTGGCACCCCCAGCACAGAGGGGCCCTGTCCCCATCAGACCATACCCAGGTTCCCGCTTCTGCTCGGAGCCAGTCTGCACTAGTCCACCTGCCTGCCTGGCTGCTGCTAGCTCTGCTCCTGCAGGCAGTTGGGTGGATTCGACTCCATGTGCCCCACCCCATGTGCCCTGCCCATCCCGGGCCCAGCCAGACATGCCAACCCCTCTGCCTGCCCTGGCTTGCAGCAGGTCAGGGCTTGTGCTGGTGCAGACAGTTCTCCTGGAGCAACCCTCCCATGGTGCTGGCTCCCTATAACCTCTCCCTCCCTCTCCCCTTCCACCAAGGCTTCCAGGAAGGCCCTTCCATGTAGATAGGGCCCTGCCTTCATCAGCATCTGCTCTGAGGCGGTCGCAGGGCTCTCCTGCCAGTTACCCGCTGCTGGACTTGAAGTCTGGCTGCCTGCTGGTCCGCGGCGGGCACCAGGCCTGACCAAGGGGAGAGGGTCTGGCCCCAGCTGAACTCCACGATGGGCAGTGCCTTGGGCTGTGCCCGCACGTCCAGGCCGCGCTCCCACGGGCGAGCCGTGCAGGCCCCAAGCCAAAAGCCCACTCTGTTATCTGCCTGGGGTTGGAAGGCTGAGCCGTCCCCTCTGCCTGGAGATGGGGGGGCCTGCCAGCCCAAGGCACCCCACGATGGTGGAGGGCAGCGAGCATCACCCCTGCACCACGGCAGGGCCTGGGCTGTGGGGGGCACCAGGAGCAAGGATGGTCTGCAATCGCTGGTGTTACACAGACACAAACCTTAAAAAGCTGCTGCCCATAGCGATGAAGCCAGCAAGTGAAGCAGCCATGGGCACGTGCCCACTGGCGCTCCCTGTGCGTGGGTGGCTGGGGGATTGCAGTGCAGAGGGGGAGAGGTGCCAGTCTCCAGGGTTCTGCAGCTGCAGGAAGTGTAGGAGTGGCCCAGTGAAGGCGAAGGGCTGGCTCAGCACAACACCCTGCAGCCCACGGAACCTGACCCACAGCCCCGACAGCTCTGGGGCCGGGGCAGACACAGACCCTCGGCCCCGGGCTTTGGGTTCTCAGGGGGCTATTTGTCATGCCTGGCGCTGCCGGATGGATGCTGTAGCGTGGCTGTGTCGCTCAGGGGCATGCTGGGGTGTGATCCCTGCAGCACAGCCAGGCAGGTGCCGCTACTGGCAAAGCTGGGCTTTCACGGGGGTCGCTGGGGGGAGCTGCTGGTCTAGCTGCAGCCAGGCTGGCGCAGCCTGTGCCGAGACACTGCCCTCCCTGGGGCTGGGGATCCCATCCCTGTATGGCCACCGGTCCTCCCGCACTGTGCCTGCCCTGGGCCATGACACATGGCGAGGCTTGGGCAGAATGCGAGGCCAAGCCGCTCCCACGGCACAAGCTGGAGCTGCCATGTCCCTGCCGGAGCCAGATGCCGGCCGCTCGCTGAGCCTCCAGTGAACGTTGTAACCGGCCCAGCCCTTCTCCAGGGTGCAGTCCCTCCAGCCCCACACGCCCCCAGAGCTGGGGGAATCCCAGCGGACAGTCCCCTCAGGGAAATGGGGTCGAGCTGGTGCAGTCCCTCAGTCACTGCCTCGGGGGGCTACGCACAGCAGGAGAGCACTCCAGGCGATGGGCCACATGGAGAGGATGGATGGGAGTAGCAAGGCACCAGGCAAGGTATTTCGGGGGGCTCCTTGGCTGGGTGCAGAACAGGAGCCCGAGAGGAAAAAGCTGCTTCCTAATCCTGCATGTGGGGCCAGGCCCTCAGCTGGAGTCGATGTGCAAACTGGGCTCGTTAACGAGGCCGGGATGTCTGGCTACCGCTCAGCAGTGCCGGGGACAGGGGAACCCGATAAGGGGGATGTGCCACCCCGGGCAGGCCACAGAGCAGGGTCTGTGGGGGACACCTGCACCGGAGCTGAGCGGCTTTTGGAAAGAACAGCCCAGGACAGCCTCAAACAAAAGTCGCTTTTATTGGTACCGTATGTGACCCCAAAACGGCACAAATGAGGCAAAAAAAAGAAGAAAAGAAAAGAAAAAAGGCGGCAGGACTAGTGTGTGCTGGGGACGAGGCAGCAGGGCGGGGGCCACATTACAGTGCCCAGGGGGTGATGTGAAGGACACATTACGGTGCTGGGGGTGAGGCAGGGCAGGGCGGGGGGCTCATTACAGCTGCCCAGGGGTGAATGGGGCAGGGCAGGGGCTCATTACTGCTGCACAGGGGGTAATGCAGGAGGCACGCGTCACCATTTCATGCCAAGCCACAGCAATGGGGAGGTGAGAGACCCCCCCACACCCATTTCCCTCCCCACCCTCCATGGACAGGCTGGTCCCAATGCTCCATCTTGGCTGAGAGGCCTCGAGAGTCCCGTCCCCCCCCCCCCCCAAAGCATCCAGGCCTCCTGCTCCTCTCACAGCCTCTCATGGGCCAAGGGAACACGACCCGGGCCAGCCCCAGGCAGAGGCGCTAGCCGGGCACCTCGGTGGGGACACGCGCCGGAAGGACACCAGGGCTGCTGGGAGTCTAAGCCAGGTGCCCCGAAGGGGGGGCTCTCCAGTGACCCCCCTCGAGACAGAGAGCTAGTCTGGGCCGTCAGACAGGGGAGGAAACGGGGCCCAGGATGGGGGAGGGACGGTGCCGCCCTCTGAAGGGCACTGTTCCCACGCGAGGGGTGGCCGTACAAGCAGCGTCGATGGGGCTCAGATCTGCCTCGGGCCTCGCGGAAGGAGCCCCCTGGCTTGGGACAGCGCAGGAGCCGGGCTGGGGACGCGCAGAGGAGCCAGCTGGCATTGGGCACCAGGGCCCTTCTGTCCCCAGGCGCCAGTTCTAGGTCCCCAACAGGCGGGAAGTGACCCGAGAGAGCAGCCCGAGGGGGCAGGAGACGCTGAGCCCCCATCCCCAAAGGGGGCAACCGAGGGATCCACAGTGGCCGGCCCCCCATCTGGGTGACCTGGGGACAGGGGGGGCAGTGTCACCTGGTGTGGTGCAGGGCGCCCCCTGGTGGTCACTGGGAACCAAACACTGCAGGCTGGGCAGGGAAAGTCACCGACTCGTCTCCCAGCCCGGAGCCGGGGCCTGAAAGCAACTGCAGCCCGTGGCTGGCACCAGGGCATGGGGGCACCTTGCGCTATTAGAGACCTGCTGCTGCCACGCTCCCCAGCCCTGCCCGCAGGGCACCTGCTCCACCACACTCTGTGCAGGGAGGGGTGGGAGCAGAGAACACCCACTCCACCCCCCGCCCCCCCATTCACGCCCCCCCAGGCTCAGCCCGGCCTGCTGCAGCTGATCTGCCCTGACCCCAGCCCAGCTGGGTGCCCAGTCATTCACCTGGCCACACAGAGCTGTCCCACCGCGGGGGTGTGGGTGGCCATCACCCTCCCCATGCAAAGTGCTCAGTACCCACCCCGAATCGCCTGTCCCCAGCACCCACCAACGCCCCAGGAGTGAACTGGTGATGGCTTCCCCTTTCCACTGCCTGTCCCCACCCCCTGGCCCAGCACTGACACCCACGAACACCCCGGGGTGAACTGGTGACAGCAACCCCGCCCCACCAATGCCCCAGATATGAACTGGTGACAGTGCCCCCTTCCCTGCACCTGTCCCCACCCCCTAGCCCAGCCCTGACACCTGCAAATGCCCCAAGTGTGAACTGGTGACGGCGCCCCCTTCCCCCTGCCTGTCCCCACCCCTGATGCCCGCGAACGCCCCAAGTGTGAACTGGTGACGGCGCCGCCTTCCCCCCGCCTGCCTGCTCAGAAGAAGCCGGGGAAAGATTTTCCTTTTAAAAATCGTTATTATTCTTCTGGTTTCCCCTAACATCAAAGGAGGCAGCTGCTCTAGTGAGAACACATTGAAAGAACAGGATCATACACCGTCTACAGCGCGGAAATGTACAAGCACGAGGTACACAAACCCGGGGGGGGGGACTACACCACACAAGATTTACATGGAGGGGGTGGGGGCCCCCCCCGCCCCTGGAGGGATTGGAAAGGAAGTCTGCAAAGTCTCTCCTGGGTCTGAAGCTCTCTGAACGGTAGAAAACACGACTCCCAAGCGATCCAGAGGCCTGTACAAAAATCAGGGCAGGTTGGGGAGGGGCGGGGGGGAGATCAGGGTGAAGGAGTGTGGGGGAGGGGGGGCTTTTTTTTTAAACTTACAATTTTAATATTATTTAAAAAAAACCAGTTGGGGGAGCCCAGGAGCCCGGGGCCAGGCGGGGCCCAGGCCGACACACACAGAGCGAGAGGAACAGTGAGGAAACCAGGTGTGGACTTGGGGCACTTTTCCATTTCGGCCTCTGACCCCTCCTCCCTTCCCAGCCCCAGGTTTAAGGGGATTCCTCTCCATGGCAGGTTTCTATATACACACACAGCTCCACCTCGGCCCGAGGGCAAAACCTCTCCCAGCCCTGCCTGGCTCCCACCTCCCCAGCGGCCAGAGGGGGGCACGACAGTCCGAGTCGAGCCTCCCGAATGGCTACCTGCCCCGCGTAGGGGATGCTTGCAGGCTGCACCAGGCCAGCTCAGAGGGGGATGGGAGAAGCAGCCGCTTCGTGGGTTATGGGGCTGGAGCGACGCACTCACTTCGCTCCCGATCGCACCCTGCCTCAGTGTACCGCAACTCGGGGAGCCCCAACCCTAGTCCCCGGGCGCTCGCCGGCTGCTGGTTTCCCCATCGAAGGAGGGGGTCAGGTGGTAATGGGTGGGAGCCACGGAAGCAGACTCCCCTCTCCCCAGGGCCAGGCTCCCCCGTTTGGCAAGGGCAGGCCGGGGAACATGGGCTGGGGGGTGGATATAATGACCCCAGCCCTGCGTGGGGGAGAGAATGGGCCCCATGGGAAGGCAGGAGTGCAGAGAGCGGGGGCTGGGCGGCTGGCAGGGCCGGGGGCCCCATGCCCTGGTACCAGGCGGCACCGATCCGCTTCCCAGTCCCTTTCCTTGGCAAGCGTCCGGGTGGCTGGGCCTGGCCGGCGTGGGCTGGGCGGCGGGCGGGCGTTACTGGGAGGCCTGCGACGTTGGGTTCTCCGACTTGCTCTCCTGGCTGGAAGGCGGCTTGCTGTTCCAGGGGCTGTTGGCGCCCAGCGCGGGCGAGTTGTTGAAGCTGTCCTCGTCATCGATGCCGTTGGCGGCGTCGAACTGCGTGTTCTCCAGCCGGGTGATGAGCCGCTCGTCCTCGTCTCCGAACTCGCCCCCCATCAGCGTAGGCTCGCCCACCACCATCACATCCTGAGAGGGGAGACGGTCCCGAAACATAATCGAGGCAGAGGCAGCCCCGGCCATTGGCCCGCTCCCCTGGGCCCCCCACAGCCCCTCGTCCCATGCCGGGTGTTACCTGCTGGGCCGTACGACCTCCCCCCTCCCGGGTCACTGCTCCGCTGCGGGCCGGGCTCCCCATGCAAAGTGGAATCGCTGCATACCAGCAGGACTGGCCCGGGCCCAGCCTGGGATCCCATGTGGGCCCGGCAGGGTACGGCAGGATGGGAGCTCTGCTCAGCGCGTCCCCCAGCTCAGGCCTGATCCGGGGGAACTGCCCAGCAGGGGCCAGGACCTGGCTGGTCCCTGCACATTCAGCCCCCTGGAGCTGGAGCCAGAGCTGGAGCCAGGGCTCTCTGGGCACGGCCTGGGCGAGGGCTCCGGGGGCGGCTCGGCTGGGCGGGGTGGGGAAGAGAAATGGAAACGGGATGCTTACAGGTACCTGACTGGACAGGGCGAAGGTGCTGGCCGGACTCTTCTTCTTGCTGTTGCTGTTGTTCGCGTTGCCACCGCTGGAGCTCATGGTGCTGCCCCCCGACATCTTCCGTTTCCGGCGCTTGCTGGGCTGCTGCCGTGCCGGTTCGGCTAGATGGGGAGGGGGCTGTTAACCAGGCTGAGCTGGAGTGGGAGGGGGGCCCCGGCCCTCCCCTTTGCTGGCTCCCCAGCCTCACCCCGAAGAACCCTGCCCAGCCTCTGCACCCCATGGCACTCAGCCCCACTGCCCAGGCGGGGAGGCCGAGGGGAGGGATGCCCAGCAAGGGGGGGGCCACAGACAGAACCAGCGCCCCTCCCTCCCAGGTGCTATGGGCCCCGGGGTCTCACCTGGCGGAGCCACCATCCGCTGCCACTTCTGGAACAGGCAGGTCTTGAGGCAGTCGCGGGGGCTGAGGCTGTAGGTCTTGTGCCGCGACATCAGCTCCTGCATCGGCTCCAGGATGACGCAGAGCTGGGAGGGGGGCGGGAATTCAGCACCCGCTGCACAGCGCGATGCCACCGCTGCGTCTGAGCCAGCGCCCCCCGGGACCCTGGGGACAGCCACAGAACCGCCCCCCCACCCCGCCCAGCGTTACATGGTGCCCCACCCGCACCCCCCTGCCCTGCCCCAGCCCCACGTATCCCCTCCGCCAGACCCCCACCACAGGGGCCGGGACCCCCCAGGCAGGAGCTGTGTCATGGGCTCTGGACCATCCCCCAGTCGGGTGGGACCCCCCAGGGCAATAACAGGCCACCAAACACTGGTGGGGTCCTGGCAGGCATGACAGTGTCCTACAATGCACCCAGCTCATGAATATGCATTGCCATATTTGCACAAATACTCCCCCACCCCTCCAGGTCCTCCTCTCCCCAGCCAGCACCCGTCTGCCACCGCGGTGTCCGGGCTGGGGACTGTGCTCTCCAGGCAGGACTCCTGGAGTCGTGGGGCAGAGTCCTAGAGCTGCCCCCCAGGCCGATAACCGCAGAGCCCTCAGGCAGGAAGAGTCTTGAGCCCCCTGACAGAGCTGAGCCCCCCGCCGCGCTCCGCACACACGTACCCGGAGGTAGTTGAGGGTGGAGTTGGACAGCCCGCAGCGGGTGATGTTCTTGGACAGCTGGTCCAGCATCTGGGGGTCCTGTGCCTAGAGAGCAGGGGGACAGGGACACCTCAGCCGCGCTCAGGCTGGGAACAGCCCTCAGACAGCACAGCCCCCCGCCCCGCCTGAATTCCGGTCAGCCCAGCCTGGTCCCCTGCAGATTTGCATGGTGAAGAGACGGCTGAGCAAGTAGCGTCACAGCACCCGCGCCCACGGCCCGGGGTGTGTGTGTGTGTGTGTTAGGAGAGAGCTGCACCCCCTGGCCCAAGGGACTCCTGCCCTGCTGAGGCCCTGGGCTCAGCCGCACACCCTTGGCACAGAGCCAGGCACTCACGTGCATGGCGAGGATGCTGCGGGGAATGAGCTCCCGATGCTGCCGGATGCTGAAGTGCCACGTCTTTATCCTCATCATGTCGTCGAACATGAACTCCAGGTAGAGCCGTCCCTCCACGCACACCTGGGGGGGCAGGACGTCAAACCCAAATGCCCCAAGAGCCAGCTGAGCTCCCTCGAACCCTCCCGGCTCCAATCTGCTGTCCCCCTCCCTGTGGATAAACCGCACCTGGGCTCCCACCCGGCGAGGGCCAGTCAAGCCTGTGCACGCACCTGCCTGCTCGCCCACGGTGCCAGCAGACAGGCCTCCCGCTCTGCCAGCCTGCAGCCCCAGACAGACTCCAGTGTCCCGAGCCTACGCAGCTGGCAGCTGCTGACCCCCCTTGCACCAGCGCCCGCCTCCCCTTCGCCCAAACATGCTCCGACCTGCCAGCACCTCGGGCTACAGGGCAGGCAGGGGCAGGGACAGCCACACACGGGGTGCCCAGGCTGGTACCTCAGCGGCTCCCAGGAACCCCAGATACCCTCCTGCACTGGTAAGTACTCGGCGGCTAATTGTCTCCTGAGGGCCAGCACCGCCGCGGTGCCCAGGGCCACGCCCTGGGATGGGCTCTCCAGCCCTGCAGTACCTGCGTGAACATGGGCTTGCCGTGCTGGGTCACCATGGTGCACTGGTCGCAGTCCAGCGAGACGAAGTTGTTGTGGAAGGACTCCTTGGGGTGCTTGAGGACGTAGTACAGCTCCGTGGCCCCCCCCTCAAAGATGCTGCGGAAGTAACGGGGAATCAGAGTCCGACCGATGGCTGCAGCGGGGAGGGGAGAGAGGGAGGAAGAGAGTTAGCACCTGGCTTCCCCGGAGCCCCAGCTGGCCAGGCGCCCCCGGCTACTGCCCTGCCACCCCCTGGCCTCCAGCGCAATGGGCCAGAAGCCAGGCACTGAGGAACCCGGCTCACACGGCAGCCATGGGGCACAGGGAGCTGCTCTGAGAGGTGCGGGGCGGGCAGCCTGCAGGATGAGACAACCCTATGGCAGGAAGCCGCCCTAGGCTCCCCGCCACTGGTGCCGCTTTGCCCCTCTCCCTGATGTCATACAGGCAGGGTCCTCGCCCCCATTCACGGGACTGGGGAGGTGCCCATCACTGTGGTATTGGGGTCTGACACAGAGCTCAGCTCTATCCCGGAGCCAAGCCAAGAACCAGCCCCAGAGACGCTCGACACAGACGCGGTGCGGCCACTCGGGGCCCCCAGCCCAAGGACCCGTCCAGCACTTGGCATCACAGATCAGCTGTAAGCCCAACCCCAGCTTCATCAGGGCGGGGTCCCAGCAGTGTCCAGGGAGACCAGTCCACGGCCACTCACTGTATCTCTTTGGTCCATCCTCCAGGCAGAAGGTGATCGTTAGCATAGCGTCGTCCTCAAAGAACTCCGTGGTAAAGGCGTCCCACCAGAGATTGTCACATTCCTGGGGGCGGGAGACGGCACGGGGTCACGGGGAGGGGAGATAACCCATCCCGCCAGGGGGCCTGGGACCCTCCATCCTGGCCGGGCTGAGACAGGGAGCTGTAAGGCCCACGGGCCCCTGGGGCCTGGCCAGTCACTCACAGGGGCTCTGCCAGCATAGACACAGGCTGTGTGGCCACGGCCAGCAGGCAACGCTCCACCCTGAGCCAGTGGGCCAGGAGGGAGCAGGGCCAGGGCAGAGGGGCCGGGAGCGGGCATGAGGCTACCCAGCAGCCCCCAGGGTCCCACACTCCCCCTCCCCAGCCCCGTCACACACCTCTGTCCAGTTCTGCAGCCGCTTGTTCAGCTCGAATATCCTGTAGTCAGTCTGGTTCCCGTACGGCGTGTGCCTCCTGCCAAGCAAGTGCAGCACGGCCAATCAGCGGGGCACGGCCACGCCTAGCCCGCCCCTGTGCTCCCCGCCCTTACACTCCCTGTCCCGCCTCTGCGCTCCCCGCCCCTGCGCTCCCTGCGCCCACA
>NC_133784.1:5902586-5915387 GCF_003597395.2 Chelonoidis abingdonii
CCCGCCCCAACACTCCCCACTCCACCCCCACGCTCCCTGTCCCCAGGCTCCCCACTCCGGCCCCAGCCCGCCCTGCGCTGAGTGCAGGAGGGTAGGACGGCACCGCCAGGACTCCTGCTGCCTCCCACCCCCAGGCGGGAGCCCCTCCAGCGTGAGCAGTGACCCCCGGCGTGGAAGCTCTTACCCTATCCCGGGCTCCAGGTACGTCGGCGGGTACATGGGGGTAGGTCTGCGGAAAGAGGCACCGACGGGCGATTAGGGCAGGTCCCCATGGAGCCTCGGACCTAGTCTGTGTTGTCACCACAGCCCCTGCCCCCCGAGTGACAGGCTGCCCGGGGCGCTCTGCCCCCAGCCCGGGCTGACAGCTCCCTCTGCACTGGGGCAGATTCGGCCCGGAGCAGAGAGCAGGCTGGAGGCACTTCCTGCCCCAGGTACCCACGGGAGGTTCCCTCCAGTGATCAGATGCCATGGGAGCCGTCTGGCCAGAGCGCAGCAAGGGAAACCCAGGCCCGGCCAGGGGCAGGGCAACAAATGGACCCCGAGGATGAACCCCAAAGACACTGTGTGACCCCCATCGGGGGGGCAGGGCAGGGTTGGACCTGCCCGGACCCACTGCTGCTTTACACCAGGAGCTGGGAGCCAGGGAGGAGGGGCTGGGGCATGACTGCCAATGGCTGCCCCATTGCATTGTGGGGAGTAACCCACCCCGACGCCGCCCTTCGGCTGAGCCCCCTCAGCTCCCCCCAGAGCCCAGGGGAGTCGAGGAGACCTCAAGGATCACAAGGTTTTCCAGGCCATTCATCCACCTCTCAGGGCTATTAACCCCCCGCCTGCCGCCCGGCACCTCAGCCCGCGTGTTCCTGGCCGCGCCACATCGGCCCTGCTGCTTCGAAGGACGGGGGAGGCCCTGAACCCGGCAGATAACCGGCCCCACCGCTGTCACTCACCCCACATCTCGATCCAGCATGGTGCCCGGGTGGAAAGGGGGGAAGGCGTTGCCGTTGGGGGGCTCCTTTGGCGAGTACAGCTTGAATGACTTAGAGGAGCAGCCTGGTGGGAGAGACAGAAAGAGGGGGGAGCAAGTCAGTGGGATCCACAGCCCCCAGTGCTTGGCACGGGACGGAGCGAGCAGCGCATATCGCAGCTGGGCCCCAGCAGGATCGGACCCATCCAGCTAGGCACCCCACCCCCACTCCCTCCAGCACTCTGAGCCCTGCCGGCGGTGCAGCCAGGAGGGGCCGAGGGACCGGAAGGAGCCTGCTCTGCGCCAGGGGCGAAGGACACGGGTCTCCTCAGCTGCCCTCTGGTCCTGGGAGCTCATGGACCCAGCTGTGTTTGGGGAACCTCAGCCTGCTCCGGGGGCAGCTTCGCCACCTCTGCAAACTGCCTCAGAGCTGGGCATCATCTCTGCATAGTCCTCAGCCGAGGGGGCGCTGAGCCATGGCACACTGGGGGCATAATGACAGCACCAGAGCGGGAGCCCAGGGCTCAGCTAGCAGGGGCTGCGGGTCAGGACTGAGGGGAACTGGCAGAGCTGGGCGGGGGGAAGCAGGGGGCTGCGGGTCAGGAGCAAGGGGCTCCAGCAAAGCTGGGGGGAAATAGCAGGGGGCTACAGTTGGGATTTTTGTTCCCTTTCCAATCTTCTCAAGGGCCAGGCACTACTCCCCACATCGCACTGACAATGTGGGTCCAGCAAGGGTCACTGGCGAGCCCAGCTCACAGCCCAGGCTCTGGCCGGTCCAAAAGAACCAGCCCCCCCTTCGGTGCCGCCAGGCTGGGTTGGGGCACAAGGGCCAGGATCCCCCCACCCTCCCACCCGCTGCTCCGACAGGAATGTGAGCAATGCAGGGCAGCATGGGGCACGACCGCCCCTCCGGTCCCTGTCTGGCAGCAGGCGGAGACAGAGCAGTTTGGAGGGGAGGGGAGAGGTGGGGAGGCTGATCCTGCCCTGCCTGCCCTGCAGCCAGCATGTCTGGGGCCTGGCTGGACCTGAGACTCCCAGCTCCCTTATGAGCACCTGGTGCCGGGCCCCGGACAGGCTCAGGGCAGAGGCAGCAGGGATCAGTGGGTGACTGCAATCTCAGAGGGGTCTTTGCATCTGCACAGCATTGGGGGCAAGGGGGTGCCAAGCCGATCTTGGGCCATGCTGGCTCCTCTGGTGGGCAGGGCCAAGGTAGTTCTGGGATGGACAAGGGGGCTGGGGGGTCCGTGCAGGGCTTGTTGGTCTGGCCTGGAAGCTCTGGGTTCCAGACACTGGGTCAGTAACTACTTAACTACCCCCTGCCCCCGACTGAAGAAAATCCTGTGCCTTGCTCTTTGCCTGGTACCTGATTCCTGGGTGAGGGGCTGCCAGAGCTTTGCCCACATGGACTGGCCCAGCCAACACTCCCAGAGAGCTCTCAGGGCCCAGTTCAGCCCCAGGGGCTGACATTCCCAGAGATCCCTCTGCCCCCTCCAGCCATGGGCGCTGGGGGGATGGGCTGGGCCCTCTGGCCATTCCCACACTGATACCAGCACCCTCTGCCACCTGGCCGGGTCGGCAACCCCACACGCCAGCTCCACCGACAACTCAGCCTGGTGCCCACTCAACCAGGGCCAGCCTGGCCTCGCCCAGCACCCCCAGGGCAGGGGTTGGCAAGGCCGCGTGTCCGATAGCCCCAGGTAATTCATCCTGTCAAAGCTGAGCACCAGTGGGATACAGCCTTGGCCGGTACGGGGAGCCCCACCAGGCCGTCCTGCCTGGACTGCGGGGTCAATACCAGAGTGGTCTCTGCCCGGTGCCATTCCTGCAGCCCCAGCGGGACCTGATCCCTCAGGAGCAGCTGGAGCCAAGGAGGCACGTGATGTGGGGAGGGAATTCTCCCTGGCCTCGACACTCCCATCCTTGGCTCCCTCTGCATGCTGCAAGTCAGCAGCTCTGCCCCCACAGCCTCTCTCCCCTGGGCACAGAGCCAGTCGCACGATGGGAGCTGGGAACAGCCAGGAAGACCTGCCAACCTCCATCCGCACAGGATCATCCTGCCCCCTGGAACTGCCGGGGCCACAACTTCCATTGAGGCTGCTCCCAAGAACCCTCCTTGCTGCCCGAACGACCAAGAGCAGGGCTGTGAAAGCTCAGGGAGCAGCAGGCGGGTGTCGGAGCTGCTGGAGGGCCCATCAGGCTCCCCCAGTGTGAGATCAGCCGCTGATATGTCCCGCAGTCACCTCTGACCACGAACGCTGAAGGAGATGGCACCGCAGAGCGATGCAAAGACGGAGCTGCTCCAAACAGAGAAGTGCTCTTGTCCCAGGGCTGCGCTGAGAACGGAGCCTGAAACTCCTGGACCAAAACAGGGGTGTTGGAAATGTGAATGGTGCATTTGCCAAGTTGCCAAGCAGCCAAGGTCTCTGTACCCAAATTGCCCAGTGATTGCCCAGTGCTGGACCATATCACCACTAACATCTTCAAGGCAAGATTCTTCCCATTGCACTTCCCAGTCTGCTATTCATGTTCAAATCAGACACCGCTGCAGCCACAAGCGCCCATCTCACCCCGCTGGTCAATCACCTCATTAACACCGGTACTTACTGGAGGCCAAGCAACGCAGAAAGCCACATGCCAGCGCCCCCGTCTCCAGCCTGCTCCACTCCCACATCTTCACTGCCTCCTAACCCCTCGGCTCTGTGTGTGCATGAGAGCGAGACCCCCACGCCCCAATCACTCCGTCATCCTTACTGACTGCTCTCCTCCTTCGGAAAGCCCTAGGCTCTGAGACCCACAGTGACGGTTCCATCCCCCGTTTCACTACAGAGCTGTGGATGCTAAAACAAAAGCACTTGGCCTGCGATGAATCGCGACACCTGGTGGTATTTCCTCTCCCCACAACAACAGCACAGTTCCCAGCTGCTGCTGCTTGCATCTGCAGAAGTGCAGAAAGGATCGTGTCCGGATCAGGGCCCCTCCGTGCTGGATGCCAGACTCACACGAGGGAGACGTGGTCCGAGGAGAAGTGCTCAGTCACCACCACGACACCCTTTCAAACTGCAGACACACGCGTGGCGTCTCACCAGGGTTTTGCCCTCGTGCACTTACACTATTTCTGTTCTCATTGTGGTCCGGTGCCTTGTGGCTGATTCAGACTTTTCCCCCTGGCAAGGTCCCAGGCACGGATTTTAATAATTGTCACCGTCTCTGTAATACACATTCTCTTTTCAGTTTGCAGCATAGACTCCTGAGGTGCAGTTTGGGGACAAAGCAGGTAACTTAGCTGGAAACAAGGGCAGCCTGTACACACCAGCATGTTTCCCCTTCCCTTGAATCTGTACTTAATCTGTAGTAAATGACGCAAGAAAAGTTCACATACATGACTTACAAGGATTGTGCTGGGCACACAGGACCTAATCCCAAATCCATGAAGCCAGTGATTCCCCCTGACTTCAATGGGCTATGGACCAGACCCACACAGAGCCGTATGCAGCACCAGAGGATGCAAACCGTGCATCCGAAGTTCAAGAAGAAAATGTAATAGATGCAGTATTCTTGTAGACTGCACGTGTACAACGGGGCAGAGTTAAGGGTGCGTCTGCAACTTCAACTCTTGCCTTTCCTGACTTTGATGTCCCTAGCTGTGCAGTTGTCGGGTTAATTACACCACTGAGTTTGCAGCAATATTTTGCTTCTTTATCATCTATAAGCAAGACCTGAAACCTGGGGGCTTTTCCACCTTAGAAATCCCTGGGGCATCAGGTCCCCCCTTCTCCCTGCAATTCATTCGGACCCATGGAGAAGGAACTCCCTCCGGGCCGGACGACATGAAGGGATTTGCACTGGGGTAACAAACAGCTGTGAAACTGAAGGAGTGAGTTCCACCCGTGCCAGCCCCTATTGAAACCTGGGTTTTAAACCAGTTTGAACGTCACCGGTATCACTGGAGTGTAAGTTAGGTCTGGTCTAACCTTTAAAAGTTAAATCAAAGCAGACACATAGCTTAGGGGTGTGAAAAATTCACACCCCTGAGCACTGTCATAAGGCTGTCCCAACCCCCGGTGCAGATGCAGCAAGGCTGACGGAAGAATTCTTCTGCAGAGCAGATACGGCCTCATGAATTTCCTTTGATTCAAAGAAATATCCACTCAGCCCCTATTTATCCCTTTAAACTTTCCATCTCTTTAACAAGATCCATGCTCCAAGTCTTGGCCAATGATAGCTGCAAAAACCCTATCAGACACCCCCCCTTCGAAGAGTCTCAGAGTTCTAACACCCCGTTCCACCCCGCGCCACGCTGAGCCCTCTCCGAACCAGAGCGCTTGGGACAGGATCCTTTTGACCGTTCAGCACCACGCACGGCTACAGAGCTGAACCAATAACACTGTTGTGCTGTTACACACTCGAAAAATGCCCTCGCCAGCAGCCAGTGGGAAAACCTTCCGGGGAGCAGGCAGCTTTCCTCTTAAGAAAAGGGGTTTTCACCTTCGTGGCAGCAAAGAAAACCTTCCCCGGGTGACCTGACCCAGCACTGCCCTCCTGAGTCTGCCACCAGCACATCTCCCCAGAGCAGCAGAGCACAATTAGCAAGACTCCGGCCACGTTCCCCTGCTGCTGTTTTGAGCCCCCGGCTGGCACCAGCAGGGAGGCGGTGAAGAATTGCATGGCTGCTGCTGCCTGGGGACGGCTGGAGCATCATTGGGAGCAGAACCCAGAACCCCCAGGCTGGGGTGGCAGCGCGAGGGAGACTCTTCACCCCGTCAGGGGGCTCTGCGTAGGGGAGATGAGAGAGCAGGGGGCGTGTGGATTCTGTCAGACCCCCACCAGCCGGATATGGACACCCTAGAACAGGCACAAGGATGGCACCTGTTGGGAGCCATCCCAGCACTTTCCTCTGACCCTAGCAGCTGGAGGGTTGGGCTGGATCAGTAGGGCATTGCTCACTCTCCTCCCACTTTGTCTGGCGTACTGGTCTCTGGCTAGTGGGTGTCAGGCCTGCCTGAGTGTGCTAGTGGACTGCACCATTCAGAACTGGCTGGAAAGGCAGAGAGATCTGCCCAGCATCTTCTCCCCGGCTGGGTCTGGAAACACCAGCCTGCTGGCAAGTCCAGCTGGGCACCCGCCCAGCCCATGGAGATTGCAGATCCCAGCATGCAGTACTCCAGCTTGAGCCAAGCAGTCTTTATTTGCAGCAGGGCAGAGTGTTGCATGCTGGGACACGCAGTCTCCAGGAACCACCTTGAGGACAGCTGCCCAAGCGCCAGCGCTGTCTTCCTATCAGGGTGACGCTTCAGCCCCTCGCCGTGAGCTCTCGGTGAGCAGATCTGATGGAGCCGGTACGCACCGCCTACTGCGCCAAGATGGGACATCGCTGGAAGTCCTGAACTCAGAGCGTTTGGACAAAGCTACATGTTGGGGCACAGGGTGGGCTGCAGAATGGGAGAGCACGGACTTCTTAAACAACCTGACCCTTTCATCTTGCAGAGATGTTTGCTCCAGGAGCCCCGGCCCAGACTCTGCAACATCAAGCGGAATCCGGAGCGCAGAGTTCAGATTCCACTTCCAGGAGCAATGCTTACTTGGTGGGAGTGACAAAAATGACAGGGCACCCCCCATGGCCGATGTGTGCAACTGCACATTCCTATCTCGCTCTCCGCTTCTGTTACACTGCTTTGGATCTTGTCTACATGCAGAAGTGGTGTCAGTTTAACTTAATTTGTTCCTGACCCACTCTGGATTATTCCAGGTTAGCTTCAGACCATTAGGAATCAGTGTAAACTAAACTGAAATCAGACGCTCTTGAACAGAAATCAGAGTGTGCACACAGGGGTGTGCACCAGGTAACTCAATCGTTACAAGTCACACCAGGCCTTAAATCACTGCAGCTCGCCTAGCACTGCATCTGTCCAGCCCTGCCTAACAGGGCCCTGGGCTTGATTGGTGCCTCTGGGTGCTACTGTGACACAAGCAACAGTTTTGGGGATTCTGCTTTCAACAGAACACAGAGCAGCTTCCCTCGACATCCAAGTAGCAGAATGACCCCTGGGGCGTCGCTCCCACATACAGGATGCTCAGGGGGTCACGACCATGGCTGAGGGACAGAGCGTTAGCCCCACATATTACTCAGCCGCAGGCATTCGCTTAAAGCTCAATGTGTGCCATGACAATCCCTGACCATCCCTCTCCCCAGGGCCTGGAAAGGGCCTGGAAAGGGCCCGTGAACAACACCTGCCTGGTGGGTTTCCTCGCTGAGCTAACACCTTTGGGATGCTGCTGCTCGGACAGCGTCATTTCATCCACAACACAGGACTGTGATTATTAATTACTGGTGTTATGGTAGCACCCAGGAGCCCTACTTCCCATCTTGTGTGCAGACCCTGGCTGCTCCCTGGACACAAAGGCTGCTGTCGGAGCAGGTCCATAAAACTTACGGGATACTCTAGCTACCAAGCTACCACAGGATACGCAGGACAGCCGGACAGAGAAACCAGGTGGTGCTCCTCACGCCATTCTGGTCAGCACAGCCTTCAGAGCTCCCCAGGGACGGCCAGCACTGGAGCCCGCAGCACTGCTATTCTCTGCAAGTGCTCCCGTAATACGCTGCGCTGTGCATGCACAGAGATAACGTGGTCCCTGCCCAGAAGAGCTTACGGGCTCCTGCAACTTCCTCTGATAGGCGTGAGGACTGACTGCAAGAGAAAGGGGCTTATCACAGGATAGTGGGTCCCTGGGGCAGACCGGGCCAAGCGCCGGGTCAGAGCCAATGAAAGGAGACAGGGGACTCCTGGGGCTAGAGTGGCCTATCAGAGGGCAGGAAAAGGTAGCGCGAGTGGGGCAGGCTGTGCCAGGCGGGAGGAACCACAGAGCAGTGGGTGGGTCTCCAGAAAAAGGAGCCGGATGCTTGGGAAGCAGCCCTGGGGCTGGGGTTCCAGCCGAACCGGCGGTAAGAAGGGAGCTGGAGGGACTGGGAAGCTGCAAGAAGCAGGATTACCAGAGATCCCAGGAGGGACGCTGAGAAGCCCCAGGCCAAAGTGTGAGCTGAGGGCCAGTTTTGTCTGTTATGTTCTTGTCTGGAAAAATAAACTTACTTAATGGAGACCAGGCGTGGCAGCGAGGGCTTGTTACATTGGGGAGAAGCCCTGCTGGGCTGCAGACAGCACAGAACATGGGAACTTCAGTCAGCCCTGATCCCACAGGAGACAAGGTGGCTCTCTGGTGCCCGGGGAAGAGGGGGAAAACAGAGGCAGGGTGCCACAGAGCGACCTCTGACCACGAGGGGGTGCTCCCGTACTCCAGGGATAAAGAAGGGAACCCAGAGGGTGAACAGGGATGCATTCTGGTCTAAACAATCGGCTCCTCTGATCTCCTGCACAACACCACGCGCTCCCCGCTCCTGCGCGACAGAACAACCCCTTGACAGAGAGAGACAGAGACACGTGGTCCATAAAGCTGAGCTCGGGACTGGAAGCCAAGGATGTCAGAGTTTAATTCCTGTCTCTGCCAGGTATTCAGCATGTGGCCTTAATCAAGTCACTTCACCTCCGTGCACCGCTTTCCCCACCCCGTGATTCAGGAAGCCCAAACCATGAGATTTCTTTCAAAATCTTCTCATTTGCTTTCTAGTTTCCGAGCCTTTACGGTCACACTTGGGTCACAGCCTCAAGACGTCCTCTGCCCGTTCCCACAAGGCCTAGTAATTTACTGTAACAAAAGCCAAGGTTTGCCCAGAATCTCCTGACTCCAAGAGCTGGGCCTGAGAAAACCACCAGAAGTGCCAGACTTGAATCAGATGAGGCAAGCTGACAATCCCGGGAAACTGACCCGCTCTGCAGGAGAGGCAGCAAAGAGACTCACACAAAGCAAACAAACTAGAAAAAACAGCCACTTGCTCCTCTGCCCTCTCCACTCCAGGCAGGGTCTGTTGAGGGGACCCTAGCTTGTACAGTGCCTTGACTGGGAGATGCACAGATCCGGGGAAGGGCGAGCGAGGAGAGCAAGATGAAATGGAAGAGGTTACAGATTTCCCACCCAGGCCCCAAACGCTGACTGGCAGCTCTGGTTCAGAGGGCAGAGCAAAGAAAGTCTCCCCAGCAGGGACAGCACAAACGTACGAACTCACAAGTCCAACAAGCAGAGGAGCTCCTGGTCTGGGTCCCAGAGAGAGACCCACTGAAACTACAGGGCCAAGTCACAAGTCAACCACACAAGCACTGAGGCAACCCAAATACTGTGGGTTATCTCCCCACCCCATATATCTGCAGCACTTTCCACCTACCAAGTCCTGGACAAATATTAACCAGCCCTCACACCTCGCTGCCAGGGAGCTAAGTATCTTCGCAGATTTGTAGGCACCTCTCACTTCACTGCTGCGCACAGGAGAGTCAGAATTTCCCAGTAACAGTAAGAATAGAACTCAGGACTTCCTACTCCAAAGGGACCTGAGACTCTCCTTCAGCTACCTGCAGTACTGGGCCCATGACACACAGCAAGGCAGGTGTCTCTGTGCAGTAGAGTGCAATGGTGACACAGGCACCCTAGCTGGGTCATGGTGATGTTATTCCCAGATCTCCCAGTCCATGGCCTGACCCACAAGACAGCCTCCCTCCCTCCCACCCCGACTCTGAAGGGAAGAAGAGAGACCCGTATCCCTGGCGTTCACAAGCTGTGGATCCACAATGCACTTCTTCCCACCCCCACTATTTTAATTCCCAACACACTGCAGCTTTGGGGGCTTAATCTGAAACAGATTTTTTCCAGGAGCGATCCCAGCTACACACAAAGACCCCCACTTCTGTGGGCAGGGGAGGGGCATATCACAAAACAGGTTTGCTATTTTAAATCGGAAAACTAGCTCCAGCGCCCAGGGCTCAGCCCGCCCCACGCAGGGTGCAGTCCCCTGGCAGAGCGGGTATCAGAGACTGCACTCATTATACAGGACGAAGTAACAAACATCCTAGGTCCCACTAGAAGGCGCGAGAAGACAAATTGTAAGGATCTGACAGGGGAAGTAGCATGAACTGGGTTCAGAAGCCAAATCCCCACGCGGGATCCTGGGCAAGTCACTTAATCTCCCGTGCCTCAGTTTCCCATAATCACCCCTTTGTCTAGGCTGGGAGCTCTGCGGGGTAGAGACTCGCTCTCACTGGGTCTGCCTACGCGGCAGTGCAAGCCCTGGGTTAGCAGAGCTCGAGGGAGCAGACCCTGGGTTTGTTAACCTGGGGCGTGAGCAGCTTCACTCCTCTGTAACCCCAAGTGTGGAACTGTTGAGCTCAGACCCCAGCCTGGGGCTCCAGCATCTACACAGAGTTACGCAGGGACAAGACCAACCACCCACATCCCAGACTTCCCAGCACCCTCCCAAAACGGGGCCACTCGAGCCCTTTGTGCGTGGGAACACAACTGGCCTGAGGACAAAGGAAGTCAGCCCGGGGATTGTGGGCTACTTTCAGCAAACTCCCAGAGCACGAGTCCAGTGGGGCTGCGTCTGCACTGCAAAGCAACAGGGCTTGAACCCTGGGTCCCCGCTTGACTTGGGGTCAGACTCTCCACCCCCATGAGGCCCTGGGTCCGAGCCTGGGTTAGTGTGATTGGCGTGTAGGCGGAAGAGGAGTTCGGTTTGAGGCTGAGTTTGAACCCAGGGCTTACGCTGCAGTGTGGACATGTCCGCTGTGCATAGGTACAGAGCCTCCACATGCTGCTGTGAGAAGGGAACACCAGCTCATCTCCCAAGAGAGTCATCTCCAACCTTCATCCCTTTGCTACCGGTCGCCTGAGCAGTGCGCTGATTGTTGCACTGAGGGAATTTCAGGGTAGACTGTCCGGACCGCACAGCTCACATCACCCATACTGCGGTACAGCCCCGGGACCCAGACACAGACCACAACCTCAGTGCGCCGGGCGCTGGACAGACACAAGAGCAAACAGTCCCTGCCCCCCAGACTTTACAGCTGAAGTTGTGCTAGACAACTGGCCAAGACCTGAGACCACTGCTTATCATGCTGGCCCATCCTTTCTCATTGTTTTCCTCTCCTCTTCGGTCTGTCCGCACCCACCTGTTGTCTCCAGTCACAGGCTGTACAGGCTTCGGAGCAGAAACCATCCTCTGGGGTCCCAATCCATGACTCCAGCACCCAGGCGTTATGGCTACACAGTCAGTACAGGATTGGAGGGCAGGATGTTAGAGGGCGTTAGCTAATGTGTTCAAACTCACCCGCACGTGCTAGCTGGCAAGCCGGGGAGGAGTGGGGGGTTCACATTCAACTCCACCTACGGAGCATGTGTGCGATGCTACACAATCTGCTCCACACTGGAGAGTTACAACACTAGCCGGAATGGGTCAGCTAGCACCCAGCGGGATTCACCCGGAGTGCAACTGCCTGTTACTGTGCAGTGTCTTCCCTGCCCAGGCAGCTGCTCCGTGGGGGTGCCCCAGGTGAGATTGTTCAGGGAGCACCCTGGGTCTACGGTACCATATCCAGGGCTGTCACTACGGGTGCTCGGATAGAATGCCACCAGCCTAACATTCCCACACGTTCATTTCACAGCAACAGATGTAGGATGATTAGACTCTGTACCGTGGTAGCACCAGTGAGCCCCCATCCTAGAGCAGAACCTCACATGCTGAACAACCACAGAACAAAAAGACAGTCCCTGCCCCAGAACTTCCAGTGTAACCAGAGAGCAGGATTTCCAGCTCAGTGTGGAGTTTCTGGGGCTTGGCCGGCATCAACGGTGGGTTGCCGAACACCCCTTCCAGCCCTGGCCGCAAACAGCGGAACCGTCATCTCACATCAGGTCAATGCTTCGTCTATTTATTATCAGTAATTTGTACAGTGGTAGTCCCTGGGCCTCCTGCCATGTCTGATCTAGCCAGTGGTCCATCTAGTCTGGGATCCTGTCTCTGACAGCGGCTGCTTCAGAACTGAGAGTGAAACCCCTTTAAGGGAGGATTCTACAGTAACATGGCTCTGGGGCCAACAGGTGGATGGCACGAAGCCTGGACCCAGGGGTTTCTATCCCTGACACATTGTACTTGATTGAACGTCACTAGTAGGATGAGTTTGGAGTTCTCGGCCTAGTCCTGTGGACACTGACCCACCATATCGCAAGGCTTGCCCCATCACTGCACACACATGGGGAACGGGGGAACCCTGCAATGTCCTGTACCAAAGCGGGGGGATGGTGGGGCCCTGGCAAAGCCACAGGGTGAACAGGAGGGGAGTAGCAAAGGGGGCAGCTGGCCAGGAGGAAGGAGCCCAGAGGGGTACAGGCATGGGATAGCAGCCGGGGGGTACAGCAGATGGGGATTGAGGGGAGCTGAGCAGGACAGCCCTTGTCCCCACAGGAGCTGCTGTCACTCCCTCTCCCCTGAGCCCTACAATTCACTCCAGAATTTAACACACAAAGACGGGGGGGAGGCAGCAGGAGATGCCCCCCCCAGGCACCCTCAGCACAGAGAAACCCCAGACAACAGCCACTGTCCCACCTCCAAACTTTGCAGAACTGAAGGGGGGGACCCCGGGGCCCAGGAACACGGAGCAAGTGGTGACATGGGGGGGGGTCCCCGGCACATGGACCCCCAGACTTAGCAGCAGATCCGCGCCATGGAGGAGTTCCCGGGGCTCGCCCGGCCCACGCACGGCGGGGCCACGCACTTGGCCAGAACCGCCCCGGGTCTCGGGGCCCCCGACTTTCCCAAGCGGGACCCTGCAGCCCACGGGGCCGCTCGCCCGTGGGCCCGGCCCGGGCCAGCCCGACTTACCCAGGAGAAGAGCCGGGCTCCCGCCGGGGGGGACCGCAGGGACCGGGAGAAACTTAGCGCGCCCCGGCCCCGGGCC
>NC_133784.1:5915670-5937678 GCF_003597395.2 Chelonoidis abingdonii
CCGGGCCGAGCCGAGCAAACAAAGGGCAGAGCCGGCCCGGGGCTGGGCACCCCCCTGATGCGGGACCAGCCCCCACCCCCTGCCAGCAGCTGGTCCCAGCCCGGGCGCCGGGGGGCTCATGCCAGGCAGGGCCAAACCAAGAGCCAGGCGCCCCCAAAACCCAGGCACCCAGCTTTTCAACAATAAGAAACACGGGGTTCCGGTCCCCCCGCGTGCCCTGCCCTTTTCCAGCAGCTCTCAGCGGAGGGCTAGGACCTGGTTCTCTCCTTTTTAAAGGCGAGCGGAGGGTCTCCCCTCATTCCCGTGCCTCCGGGAGCTAGGGCTTTACGCCACCCACAAAACATCACCAGAAGCGGCAAGGCTGGCTGGGTTCTGGCCTGGGAGCCAAGGATCATGCTCAGTACAAGCAGGGGCCGGATCCAGGCAGCCAGGGCTCGGGGGGACAGTCCAAGGATGGTCTGTTTGTGGTAGCCCCAGTGATGTGCCAGGTGCTTCCCATCAAGATGGAAATAAGCTGCCCCATCATACTGCTGTGCCTGCATCCCTGGGGGGTGGCACCAGTGTCACTATCTGTTTAAATCGGTACAAACCCGGCTTGTAGCCCAGGCCGAAGGGGAGAGAGGCAGGGAGATGGCCGGGCATGACTGGAATCACAGGGAAAGTGAGTCTTAAGGAGAAGGCAGGATCTTGGTGTATGGGCCCAGGGAGGGCACACCATGAAAGGATGGCTCCCCCGCCTCCCCTCAACTGCTATCAATCTGGAGCAGCCATATTTAAATAAAAAATAAATAAATAAAGTGAGGGCTTTCGGAAGCTTTTCTGAGATGCGGGTGGTTTGGGGATTGAATAGAAAAGGCCTCGAGAAAATAATCAATCTGATCACAAATTAACCGGCACATGCAGCCTGCAGCTCTGGGACAAAGCTGGGACCGAGGCTGAGGAGGATCGGGGGTGGGAGAGGAGTAGCCCCTTTAATCTGTGCTACTAATATGGATTTTTAACAAGGGAGGGGCCTGGGCTGTGAAATTCAGAGCCGGGTTCCCCCAGCTGCAGGGGTGTCCAGCAGGGTCGTTATAACAAGAGCAACAAGCTGGGAACAGGCTTTGGCTCCCCACCTTATGCAGGGTGATGGGCTGGACCCATCGCTGTTGGTCCCTGGAAGACCCACTCATGTACCTGAATTTCCTGCTCTGTGCAGGAGCTCAGATGAGTGGACTCCTTCCCCTCTCCATCCTGCTCCTGCAGCTGCCTCCACTTCTGTCCCCTCCACATACCAAGATGGGCAGAAGTGGCTGGGCTGCAGAGATGCAAAGCGCTAGGAAAGAGCAGTCTCCAAAAGAACCACCCCGTTCACTTCCTAACCCTTTTTCATGTCAGCCAAATCAGTCTGGCTGCATGTGGCAATTTGACACGGTTAGAAGCAGCTGCCATTTTATGAGGCAGGGCAGATGTGGTATGATCCAGAGGAGACGCACACACTGTGCTCTCTCCTGGAGACTTTGCTTTTGTTCTTTCTTCTTTGCCCCCCCCCACTACATGGAAGAGTCATTCATACTGGGCTGCTCTAGAAAACAAATAGACACAGCCAGCTGCCAGCATTTAAAAAAATTAAATCAGGCAGTAAAAATCATGAGATTGGCTTACAAATCACGATTTTAAAAGTAACGTGTTTTGCATCTTTTATTTTCCTTTGAGGTTCTGAGCATTTAGGAGTCTTTATTACAAGCTCTTCTTTGCAACCAGGAGGGCTAGGAACTTCCTCCTAACAAAGAAAGACAACTGAGGTTCTCACATCACAGTGTAACTCCTCATTTCTCTGGGCGTCTGCATGAAGCAGGGACACTGGCTCCACGAAGTGGTCAGTGGCTCATTTGTCCTTGCACCAGTATAACCCCTCCCTGCAGCAAACCTGTTTCTGACAAAGCCACAGTCACACCCAGCACACCTACCAACCATGGCTGCGCTGGGGTATTCTGGGGCACCTCTCCCATCACACCCTGTGCAGGAGCGGGGCCAGACACTGAATGGAGGGAAGGAGCGGGGGAGGGGGGGAGTGTACCGAAATGTAGTAACTAAATGCGCCTAGCTGCCTGCACATATTAAAGAGGAGCCACCGTCCATGGTGGCGGAGCTCAGGACCCTGCACCAAGTGCTGCAACCAGCTGATACAACCCAGGCCTGGGAACTGCTGCTCCGGGTTGATAAGAGACTCCCGCCCCCTCGGTGACATGCCTGTAGCCGGGCCGGGCGGGGCAAGGGAGTGTCAATGTGGCGAAGACAGCTGCACACTGAGCGCAGCTGGCTGGGAAATGGTTGTGGGGTTTTCCCCCCAGAGAAAAATGACAATCTTCTTATTGTTTCATTTTTTTCTTAAGCATCAGTGGGGTGGCCGTGTTAGTCTGGATCTCGAAAAGCAGCAAAGAGTCCTGTGGGACCTTATAGACTAACAGACGTCCTGGAGCATGAGCTTTTCGTGGGTGCATACCCACTTCGTCAGATGCATGACCAACTGTGCCACAGGACTCTTTGTTGCTTTTTTTCCTTAGATTTTTTTCAGGTTTTCATCAGAAAACTGCATTGTTTTCAGCTTTCTGTAACCAGAAATCACATTTTTTTCCTATTTGAAATTTTAAAAAGTTGGTTTGTGGTTTTTAAAACCTCACATATTTCCAGTTTCTTGACAAACATCTCTCTATTTTTTCAATGGGAGTTTTCATGAAAAATCTCTATTTGGTCAAATATGCAATTTCATTTTGAAACACACATTTGAATGGAACTTTTTCAGCCACCCCAGTGCTGGGCTGGGTTATGACGCTGGGGATGGGGCTCAGTGAATGGGAGCTCTGTGCTGTACAGTATTTTGGCTTGTGGTACTGTGAGACCCCAGCCCAGGTTATCTTAGCCTCCCTCAGGGCCATGCTGCGGCAGGCACTTTGCAGTCTAGAAGGCCAGGTCCCTGCCCCACGGAGCTCACAGCCCAGACAGACAAGGTGTAGGCAGGAGAACATACCATCCCTGGTGTCTTGCTAATGGCACACGTATTGCACTGAGTCTCTCCCCCCCAAATCCCCACATCTGTACTGCTGCTGCTTCGCGGAGGGGGGTGCCGGCACAGCGGCAGGCTGTTAAGACATCTGTCTGTCTACAGTACTTCTGGCACGCTCATCACTGAAGTGCTGTCCACCTCGGGCAATGCAGGTGGTAGGAAACAGCAACCCTCCAGTGGAAAGCACGTGCACAAACCAACCCCCTATCACACATCAACAATGCTGCTGTTGCACACACACGCCCTGATGTTATCAGCTTCACACGGCTCCCTGCGTTATGTCACAGCCACCAGCCAGGCTGACACCCAGGCCCTCTGAATCAGCGCCATAACAAAGGCGAGGCGAAAGAGGCACTTGCCTCGGGTGCGCAAAGCGGAGGGGCGCAGATCTACCGCGATCAGCGGCAGCTCTACCGCCGCCACTTTTTTGGAGATGATTCGGTGGCAGGTCCTTCCCTCCAACAGGGACCCACCACCGAATTGCCGCTGAAGACCCTGGAGCCGGCCCTTGCCTTGGGCGCAAAAATTCCTTCTAACGGCTCTGCTCTGGACCCAAAACATGAGTCTGCACAGCTGGAGCTAAAGATCTCAGCTCCTCACCTGGGGGCCAGAACACCCCCCATGCTCTGCCCTCTGACCCCACCATCCTTCTGGAGTGTGGGCAATAGGGCCCCCTCCTCCCCCAAGAGGCTGGGGCAGCAGCATCGGGGCGCCTTGTCCTCCCAGGAATGGTAATTGGGTGCCACTCCCATAGGTCGCAAATGGGGTCCCTTCTCTTCCGCAGGGAGACAGTACTAGGGGACCCCAGTTCTTACATATACATGCCAGCATGCTGCAGCACCTCACACTTCTCTGTCCACCCGTGTTCCTCCCCGCCCCAAGGCAGGCACGAAACAATGCGTGACCCCACGCGCGCGGATGCAGTCGGCCATGCCCTCTCCAAGTAACATCTCTGCCATGGTACCCATAGGAGACGCACGAATAACCCCATGATGCAGGTGGGGTGCTCGGTGCGTCCTCACCAGCCTGTCTCTGGAATTAACCCCCCCGTGGCCAGCCGACTCAGGTTCACAGGGACTGGGTGGTGGGGCTGTATAACTGGGACCCTGCGAGGGGAGAGAGTACCACAGCTCAGGCTCCAGCCGAGCCCAGATGTCTACTCAGCCCTTTAGACCCTGCCAGCCGGAGTCAGGCCAGCCGTGGTGGTTTAACTGCAGCATAGACGTACCACACAGCCTACTCCCACTAAGCCGGTGAGATTCCTCACATGGGCCCAGGACCACCCCTCTGGCACAGCCACCCCATGACTATCCCACTGAGCCCCATGCAGAGCCAGCCAGTAAGTGGAGGCAGTATGGGGGACTCCCTGCAAGGAGCCGGAGGAAGCTATCTTCCCGCAGAACATCAGCCAGGGCAGGGCTTTCTCTGCATCTGTGAGATGCCCAGCACAAGGGGGCCCTGACCTTCGCAGCTACACACTTCCACAGCGCACACACCCAGTAACAACAATGGGTAGGGGAAGGCAGAGAAGTGTTCGAACTCATCTCCCATTCGTTCCCACATGTTTACGTGCTCTTTGTGCTAAGTGGGGATGCAGACGTAGACACCTGAGCTCACCTGCAGCTTGGCTGCTATTGTATTTTCAAATATTGCAAAATTGGGCAATTTCCCCCTTATAAGATCTAGCCAGGCACCAGAGACTCCAGAACCCGCGTGACGATCACATGGCGCAGAGAGACGTGCACAGCGCATGCGCGAATGTTCGCACACCGAGCTCTTGAAGGCCGGCACCCCAGGATACCCAGAGGGAGTATCTCCCTGTGATTCCCCCAAAGGCTCCGCGGAAGGCCTTGGTGGCTGCTCACGTGGTCCTGCCCAGCTCTGACGACAGCGGGTCCACGTGGCTGCAGCAGCCCCAGCTGTTTATGGTTATAGCTGAGTTAATAATTAAATAGGCACTGGCTGGAGAGGGAAGGCTTGGATGCAGCTGGGGAGGGGCGTGTCCATTCCCTCCCTCCTGGGGCCCCTTCTTGCATTTACAGGGTGCAGCCCAGTGGGGCCCCTTCACTGTGAATCCCCCCTCATCTCTGGGGCCCTGATCCCACTTCTGTCTGTGGCCCCCCAGATCCCTCCACAGACTGGCTCTGCCCTGAGCCTTCTGGGTGTGTGAGGGAGAGGGGAAGGGTCTCTGAGCCTGCAGTGTGGGGCTTATGGCTACTGAGCAGCCCAAGTGGCACCCAGGCCCAGTCTGGGGCTGACAGACAGGCAGCAGCTGGCAGGGGCGTGTCGCACACACCGGCCCAGGGAAGACCCAAAGGAACACGTCAGGTGGGCAGCTGGGGGGACTCAGGCCTGTTTCCAATCCCGAGGCCAGCGTGTAACAGCCCTGGGAAGCGAATGCCTCTGTGTAACTCCACCGCTGCCCAGCCCTGCCCCAGAAGGGCCCTGCTCTTGTGGGGGCTCCTTGGCCTCGCCAGTGAGCAGCCAACCAAGGGCCCCAGGCAGCTTCAGTCAGGGGGTTCTTGTCATCTGGTAGGAACCGAGCTGAGACCCACCAAACTCACTGTACACGTGGCCCGGCTCAGCCAGCCAGCTACCGGCAGCTCCCTGGCACTGCTGGGTGGGGAAGGGTAAGCCGGAGGCACAGGGCTGACTCGCTGTGCATTACAAAATCTGACCCTGTTGTCTGGGTTAGTCTGTGTCTTCCAGCCCAGGGAATCTTGGGTGGCACTCGTTCCCAGGGGCTGCTCCCCCTCACAGCCAGACCTGAGGGGGACTTCCCCCCAGCAGCATGGGATCTCCCTAGTCCTATGGAGTCCTGCCAGCCCCCGACCTCTGTTCTGCTGCACCCTGCCAGGCCTTAGTACAGGCAGAGCAAAGCCAGCTCTGTCCAGGTCCTGCCCTGCATCCCCCTGCTATTCCAGCCCCCGAACCCCCAGGAGGAACTGGAAGTGCCCCTGCATGCAGCACCCCCTCCCCTCACACACCAGCCATGTTGCACACACGCAGCCTGTCAGCCGTCGCCCTCCAGAGCCCCTGCCATGGGGACAGCCAGGGGGCCAGGGAGTGGAGAATGAAGTCCCATCCAGCAGACTCCAGGGGCCCAGAGAGCGGGACTATGGACACCCACCTAGGAGCTGGCCCAGCCTCCTGCCCCTCCAATGGGCCACGACCCGGCCCGATACAGTACAGGGCCCCGCCCCCGACACCTCGCTCAGGGCTCATCTCACAGGGAGTAACCACCTATCACAGGTGTATGACGCCTCTCAGGCCAAAGCCCTTCACAAACCCTACACACCAGCACTGCTGAAATGCAGCCACCTCTGGGGTGGAGCACAGCGAGCAGCTGCCATGAGCAGGCTGCATGAGTGGGGATATTCTGATCAAGGAAAATCCCTGCTCCTCCCAAAAAGCACCGCTGGGATCTTCCAGCCCCAGGCAGAGCAGACAGGGCTTTGGTTATACCCACACTGCAAAGCCCCAGGCACCAGTCTGCACCAGGCACGGTCCTTAGGCTGGAACATCAGCAGCTGACCACCGTGTAACGCCAGCTGTGCGTGACTCTGGCCCAGCCCCGCGGGGCTAACAGCTGGCTGCTCACTACTGGCCACAGGGTCTCTGGTGTGTGGGGCCGAAGGGGCCCCCTCGGGCTGGGAGCTGCGCAGATGGAGCCAAGCCCCAGCCTCTGCCTCCGCAGTCAAATACAGTAATCAAAGGCCTGGTGTCCTTGCTCGTACCGGGTGGGGGAAATGAGAGAGTCTGGTGGACAGCTCAGCCTGGGACTCCAGGGACAGCAGCTAGTCCAAAGCCTGATGCTCCGGATTCCCAGCAGTCCCCTGCAGCCATAAGGCAAGTAAATTAATACGGGAAAATACCCTACCCCGAGCATTACAGTCCATCAAAGCCTGCAGCTGCTTCCCCGCCTCGGCTCTAAACACAGGCCTGGGGATTTATCGATCGAGTCCCAGCACATTCGCATCATGAAACTCCTTTGGTTGAACTAGAGAACTCGGCCCCACCCCCAATCACTCCGCCACCCTCGCCATCGGGGGGCCCAAACAGCCAGGGCAGCGAAACACCCCTTCCAACGAGACTGGCCAGGAGAGCTCGTCCTCTCCAGCCAGGCACAGCTCCAGTCACGGTGACCCGCACGTCCACCGCTACCGCCAGGATCAGCGAGCCTAGGAACAAAGCTGCCACGCGCCCTGGGCCAGTGCCACCTGGACCAGGCCTCAGCACCGTACTGCCCAGCATCCCAGGGCCCCCTCGCTGCACAGTTCCCAGCATGCAGTGCAAGGTATTTGGTGTGAGGGCAGGCCCTGGCTCCTCTGAGACGCCCTGTCCTCTCCCGCTGTGTGAGCACAACCTCCCGCCACTGCTGTCCCCCACCAGACCAGGGACATCATTGACCGTCAGGAAAGGTTCGTGAGCATGGGAGACAGAACTGCCACAGAGCCAGGGACAATGGAACTCATTGCCACAAGAGAGAGGAGATACTGGGCCTCACGACGCTCAGAGCGGGACTGAGATTCTTCACACACACACACACACACACACACACACACACCCCCCCCCGCAAGGACACACAACACATGCCACAGGCACACACAGACATTCAACATACAAACCTCACCCACATTCACATAAAAAAAAAAAAAAAAAATCTATCTCCATGACTCCCCCAAGCAGAGAGGATTGCTCTGTGGGAGGGGGCTCAGATACTGCAGGGCCTGGGATCACAAAATGCACCTAGACAAACATGTCACTGCGAGCCACCCCGGCAAGCAAAGCACATTGGGCTAATCAAGCTGTTAGAATTCTTGGAGGGGGTCAACAACCATGTGGCCAAGGGGGATCCAGTGGATATAGTGTACTTAGATTTTCAGAAAGCCTTTGACAAGGTCCCTCACCAAAGGCTCTGAAGCCAAGTACGCTGCCATGGGATAAGAGGGACAGGGCTCTCGTAGTAACTGGTCAAAGGGTTGGAATAAGCAGTTTTCACAGTGGAGCAGGGTCTCCCAAGTATCTGTACTGAGATCAGTGCTGTTCAACATGTTCATAAACAATCTGCGAAAAGGGGTAAACAGTGAGGGGGGCAAAGTTTGCAGATGATACAAAACAACTCCAGATAGTTAAGTCCCAGGCAGACTGCAAAGAGCTACAAAGGGATCTCACAAAACTGGGTGACTGGGCAGTAAAATGGCAGATGAAATTCCATGTTGATAAATGCAAAGTAATATGCATTGGAAAACATAATGCCAATTATACATACAAAATGACAGAGTCTAAAGTAGCTCAGGAAAGAGATCTTGGAGTCACCATGGACAGTTCTCTGAAAACATCCGCTCAACGTGCAGCCTTAGTCAACAAAGCTAACAGAATGTTGGAACCATTAGGAAAGGGATAGACAAGAGAGAAAATATCATAATGCCACTATATAAATCTATGGTACATCCCCACTGTGAACACTGCATGCAGTTCTGGTCACCCCATCTCAAAAAGAGATATATTAGAACTGGAAAAAGTACAGAGAAGGGCAACAGAAATGAAGAAGGGTATGGAACAGCTTCCATAGGAGGAGAGATTAAAAAGTCTGGGACTGTTTAGAAAAAGACGACTAAGGGGGAATATGATAGAGGGCTATAAAATCATGACTGGTGTGGGGGAAGATAACACACGAACCATGGGTCACTCAATGAAATTAATAGGCAGTAGGTTGAAAACAAACACAAGGAAATTCTTCACACAGTGCACAGCCAACCTGGGGAACTCCTCGCCAGGGGATGTTGTGAAGGCCAAAAGTATAACTGGGTTCAGAAAAGAACTAGATCAGTTCACAGAGGACAGGCCCAGCAATAGCCATTAGCCAAGATGGTCAGGGATGCAACTCCATGATCTGGGTGTCCCGAAATCTCTGTTTGCCAGAAGCTGGGAATGGGCGACAGGGAATGGATCACTTGATGATTCCCTGTTCTGTTCACTCCCTCTGGGGCACCTGGTATTGGCCACTGTCGGCAGACAGGACACTGGGCTAGATGGACCTTTGGTCTGACCCAGTCTGGCCGTTCTGGTGGCTTCACATCGTGCTCTGCAGATCAGCAGACTCAGACTGTGTCAAACCAACGGCGGGACCAATCTGCAGGGCTGAGGGCTCTCAGCTGAGAATTTCCACCCCCCAACGTTCAGAGGAAGGGTCTGTGAACTCCCTTTGGCTTCTGCCATGGGGGGGTGGGGGGACCTGCTGTTAGAGGCTGGGGAGGAGGGAATGGAGCCTTTTTATGATTATCTATTTGTATTATGAAAGCCCCCAGGAGCCCCAGGCCATGCCAGGCGCTGCACAGACAGACACAAAGACAGTGTTTCTCACAGGGAATGACTCATTCACCCTGAAAATATCCCACCTCCCGCTGGATCATCAGGCCGAGGCAGCTGGGCTGTGCCTGCGAACCCAACATTTGTGCATAGAAATGAGTCATCGTGGACATCAGATCCTGCTGGGCTCCTGCAATTAGCCCTTTGGGTCCAGTTTCTTGGAGTCTGAATGGGGGAAGAAAAAAAAAAATCACTCCAAGCAGCCAGGGCAAAACTCTGGGATGTGCAGCAAAAATGGCTGGAGGACGGTGAGTGACGGGGACGTGCCCAAAGCCATCATTGCTAGGACAGTGCTTATTGAACCACCCGCAGCAGGGTGCCCAGTGCCAATGGGTAGTGGGTACTCAGCTGGGAGGAGCTGCAAAGGGCAGGGAGCACAGAGAGATGACCGGGGGAATCCAGAGAGACCTGACAAATAGCGACAGAGAGACTTGGCTGGGAAACGGATAAGTAAATCCCCGAGGGCAGGGGGCTATAACCCCAGCCCTAGAGCCAGCCAGTGGCGAAAACTGGGGACAGGGTGACAGCAGGCAGTGAGGAGTTTGCAATCTGAGACAGCTGCAAGAGGGACCGGAGCCACGCACACGGTGGTGGTGGGAGGGAGGTTCTGGTGTAACCACAGTGGCTATGTCACATTCACTCCCACGCACCACATTACAGATGGGGAAAGTGGAGGAGCTCAGCACAGAGTAGCAGAAATAGAGAGACTCCCTCTTTAGCTGGGGGGAGTCCCCTCGGCTCGCCCTCTGGGGAGACAGACCCTGCCTTCCGTCCCCACCCCCGCCTCTCTTTGGCTGTTTGCACAGCGAGCGCTGCCAGGCAAGGACTGGTTCTGATTATATACCCGGCACAGCAGGGCCCGGATCTCAGTCAGAGGGGGTCAGTGCCGCACACAGCACAGTGGGGCCCGGATCTCGGCCAGGGGCTCTAGGTGCCGTACCCGGCACATGGGACCCTGATCTCTGTCGGGGGGGGGGTGTGTGTGTGTCTGTGCTGCACCCTGCACAGAGGGGCCCGGATCTCAGTCAGGCGCTCTAGGTGCCGCACCCAGCACAGCGGGGCCCGGATCTCAGTCGGGGGCTCTAGGTGCTGCTCTCACCCACATCGCTCGGAACTGGGAGCTCGAGGAACTGGGCGGTGGGGCAAGGTGAAGTTGCAAGATGTGCCTAGCATGGCTGGGTGGCGGGTGCGTGGAGCCAGGACTGCATCCTGCAGGAGTGGCTGGGCATGTAGGCAGGAGCAAGGGGAAGAAATGAGGAAAGGAACTTGTCAGACACACCCCCAGCCAGGGAGCTGGATCAGGTTGTGTGATCAGCTCTCCAGGAATGGGGGAGGGAGGAAGCCCTCAGACTCAGAACAATCCCTCCTGGTGGGATGGGGATGGGCTAGAACTGCTGGCAGCTGCACCCTGGGGCCAGCTCCATCCCTCAGCCTCTAGCCAGGTTTTTTCTGCTAAATCTGGGCTCCCCCCACTCCAGCTGTTTTGTCTTCTGTCCCCTGGGCCACCCAGCAGCTGCAGAAGGGGGGAGGGGGTCTTTGCTATGCGTCCCCCCAACAGCCTCTGCCTTTGGGTCCAGAGCTTCCCCCCTTGGCGGTGAGGCCAGAGTGAAACCGAGCTGATGCCGGACAGTTTCCCTGCCGGGCACCCTGCCTTGCAGAGCGGCCTGAAATTGACGGGAGCCTGGTGAATTTCACTCCCCCTTTGGCAGAGCAGCAGCAGCGGTGGGAGCTCTTGTCTGCAGTCTCAGGCAGGTATCTCTGCACTGTTACGCTGCTCGCCCACGGGGACAGCCGCCCCCAAAACACCAAGGCCAGAAACGTTGGGGTTTTAAAAAACATTAAAAGTCAGATGCTGCAGAAATTGATGGCTCAGCCCCCTGTGGCGAGTGGGTCTTTTGACACTCCACAGCAGATCTTTGCCATCTCCAGCTGCTCGGGATTTCTGACTCACGCCAGGCACTGCACGCCGGGCCTGTGAGCGGGGTAGAGGCGCCTGCCCATTTTGTGGCTGCAGCTCAGCTGCCCATTGCCCAGGCGAGTCAGCCAGAACTCGAGGTTTGACAGCTCCCGACCCGGATTTTCTCAAGTTACAGAAACGTTTTGGTTTCTGGCCAGTCTCCCAGCCTGAGGCTTGTCTCACCAGCCACTCCACTCTGGCTCTCTCTGCACAGAAAGGTGGCCTGGCTGGGCCAGTGCACATTTCCCCCTCATTTATGTTGGTTTCTCTGGGAGCTTTTTGGTCACGTCAGCCCAGGAGCCACACATAGATGGGAACAGACCCTGGTCTCCTGCAAACTCAGCATAACTTTCACCTCAGGCCATCAGCATCCATCTGCTAATCCTCAGGCCCCTCACACCGCCAGGCTACACACGTCACTCGCCCAGAGTCACACTGCCCGTCAGGGCCAGAGCCAGGAACCCAACTGCCAGTTCTCTGCTCTACCCCACTCCCCTCCCAGAGCTGGGAATAGAACCCAGGAGTCCTGGCTCTCAGCCCCCCATTACTAACCCACTCCCCTCCCAGACACAGAACCCAGGAGTCCTGGCTCTCAGCCCCCCCATTACTAACCCACTCCCCTCCCAGACACAGAACCCAGGAGTCCTGGCTCTCAGCCCCCCATTACTAACCCACTCCCCTCCCCTCCCAGACAAGAACCCAGGAGTCCTGGCTCTCAGTCACTCGGCTCAAACCACTGGAGAATGTTAACTCCAGGAACTATAAATATTTATTTCAAAATCAGCTTTCCCATCCCCCCCAAGGTAACGGCAGGGTTCAGTGTTTCCCCAGGCCATTCACCGCATGTGGTTGGTTATATGCCCGTCTCCCCTGCTCAGTGCCGGGCAGCTGAGCGCTCCAGAGCTGCTCTCCGAATATAGCAGCAGCAAACGGCCCCATCAATAATGTATCACTTCTGTTTCCTTTTGCTGCTTCTTTCCTGTTACTGATACGTGTCTCCTTCCTGTGGAACAGCCACCCCAGTTCTGCCAGCTGGGCCGAAGGCAACCTGCTGCCACAGCCGGGAGCTCCTCACCGGCGCCCACCAAACCGATGGCCACCCCAACCCCAGACTCTGCCCGGTCCGAAGGGTGGGGCTGCAGGGCGGGAAATATCCCCTAGCCCAGTGGTTCTCAACCTTTTGTCATTTTCATTCTGAATGCAGGTGCGGCCCCCTCTGCAAATCTACTGTCTGTCTATAGTTCAGTTCTGTTGCATCAGTTTTCAGTCTAAGTCTTTCACGGGCCCCTTAGACATAGTCCGCAGACCCACAGGGGCTCGGAACCCCTGCCCTGGCCCCACACGCCAGGGCCAAGTGACACCCAGGGGCTCACCAGAGTTTCAAGAGGTGAAGGACAATTAAAGCCACTGCTAAGTGCAACCTGTCCCAGAAAATGCACCGATGGAGACAGCAAATGGAATCAGGATACGAAGGGAGCCAGGCACAACTCGGAGATCAGGTGCGGGCAAAACCAGCACGGCTAGGCGCGTGCGTACTGACGGAGGGGAAACCAACAGGCTTCTCGGGGACCCTGTGATTTCAAAATCACCCTCAGTCCTGATCCACAGCCCTCTGCTAACCCAGCCTCCCTACCCCAATCTCTGCTGGTACCCCCCAGTCCTGATCCACAGCTCCCTGCTAGCCCACCCCCATCTCTGCTGGTGCCCCTCAGTCCCGACCTGCAGTCCCTGGCTAGCCCAGCCCTGGGCTCCCCCCACCCCATCTCTGCTGGTGCCCCTCAGGCCCAACCCACAGCCCCCTGCTAGCCCAGCCCTTGCCTCTCCCACCCCATCTCTGCTGGTGCCTCTCCATCCTGACCTGCAGCCTCATTACCCCAGCCCTGGGCTCCTGACCACACGCGCTCTGCCAGTGAACCACAGCAGTCCTGATGCACCCACCTCCGAGGGAAAAGCTTGACACTGTTTTGCTTCTGCTTGTCTCTCTGCAGAGCAGAGCTGCCCTCAAGGCATTCTCCCCCTGCCCCACCCTACGTGAGGCTGAGGACAAGGGCCCCCAGCACAATGTTAACAGGTTGCCCCAGAGACCCCACAGGCCCTGGCTCGGATGGCTCCTAAGAGACACTAACTCACATCTGCGAGCTGCATTGTTTCCCTGCAGCAGACCCCAATGGGGCAAGGCCCCACCAACCCTGCCCCTAGCTTGCCCCTGAGCCCCAGCCTGTCCTGCGGCCTGGGCCACACTCCACCCCTCTCCCACACCCAGCAGGAAGGCTGGGCCTGGGACCCCTGTGGAGGGGGTGTGCACTCCTGGTGTGAGAGAGCCAGCTGCAGCCCCCACACCCCAGCGGGGGGAGTGATGTGCACTGGGGGGAGGAGCCATTCACTGCCAGCATTCGGGGCAGGTTGGGGGCAGTGAGGCAGCTGCAGCCATTGCTGAGCTTTGCCTGCAGCCTCTCCTCCTTTCACAGAGCCTGGAGCTGGGACTGGGCTGCTGCACCAGCAGGCGATTCTCTGGGGCTTGGAGCAACATGCGCCAGGCGGGCCCTACAGCGGTGAGAGCCACGCTGGAAATCCTGTGCCATGCGACCTCCCTCCGAGCCACGTGCTGCCTGTGAGAACTGCTGTGCTGGGAGCTTCCCCCCAGCAGTGCCCTGGCACGGCTAGCCAGCCTGCACCAGGAGCTACTCGGCCACAGCCAGCTCAGAGACAACCAGATCCTACGCTGCAGTGCGCTCTGGGCCCCTTCCAAGGGGCAACGCCAGCTCCCCCCCTGCAGAGCCTGAGCCAAGGGCCTCCCCACGTAATTCACACCTGCCCATGGTACAGTTTCGCTAGGGATTCGTCACACCAGTGCCTGCAGCACAAGTCCTGGCCGATACCTCAGCACTGAAGGGGGCCTCCAAAGCCGAAAGAACAAGCCCCCACAGCTGAAGATAAAAAGCCAGGCCCGGGGTCTGGCTGCACCAGACTCATGGTCTGTGGATCAGACCCCCCAGGGGGACAGTAACACACTGACCTGGGGGCTTCGAGGCACGTGGCCCACACACCTCTCCCCAATCACACCACGCTTCACAGCCGCAGGCCGGGGAGAGCGCCGAGCCTCCAACAACACAGGCCCCTGCACTCAGGGAGAATCCCCACGAGCTGCATGCAGTGAAGTACCTATGACACACAGCTGGGCACTTCTGATTCCACCCACTGGCCAGCCCAGGACAATACGCTGGGTTCCCAGTTCGAAGAATCCTCCATCAAGGCTGCTGCTCATCCCTGTCCCCGCCCCCTCCAGGGCCCAGCAAACCCCAGTGGGGTCCATGCAGGAGTTTGACCCCGCTTTGCTCTGGCCCCCTGCCATTGGCTCTCACTCTGCCCTGAGCCTGGGCCAGCCGAGCCCCCAGCCAGGGCGGTCTGGCATTTCCGTCTCCTTTCCCTGGCAGAGGCAAGGGAGGTGTGAAATCAAGCAGAACATTTCACCTAAGTGCTTGGGACAGGGAGTGTGTCTCTGTCCCATTTGTACAGCGCCTGGCGCAGCGGGAGCCTGGGCCTTGGCTGGGCTCTTGGGTGCTGCCACCATCAGATAATAAATCACATTTGTAAAACAAGCCGAGGGTCCCCCACGTCGTAGCTTCTGCCACCAAGCTCCTGGCATCCCTCCAGCCTCCAAGCTCCTGGACACCAGGCTCGCATCCCCCTCGCGGTCATGGAATGCCTGGAACACCCCCCCCCGCATGCCAGGGGCTCTGCGTGCCCCCACTGCCCCCTCTCACACCAGGGCCTCTGCGCTTCCCCATCCCCAGGTCCTTCTGCTGACCTTGTACCCAGCCCTGGGGGCTGCAGGATTCCCTCTCCCATGCCAGGGCCCTGGGTAGGTGGCCCTAGGGGAGGGGCAGGCTGTTATCTGTGGTCACTGGCGGAGCCAGAGCCCCAGAGGGGTGGGGCTGGTGGCTGGGACACTTGGAGATCAAACCCTCCCCAACGGTCCCTCTTGTTTTGATCCAGGCCCAGCAAAGGGGGGGGGGGGGGGGCGGAATTCCAGGTTCTGCTTAGAAAGAGAAAGACCCAGAGACAGCAGGGAGCTGGGTTCGGGGACCAGGAGTGCGGGGGCCCAGCCCTGCCATCTTCCCACAGACACTGTCCCCTGGGACGCACGGCAGGGACCCTGCAGCCAATGGGATACGGGTCTGAGAGCCCTGGTGGGGGGGGGGGGGGGCGTATGTACAGTCGCATGTGCATAACCCTGCCCCCCGGGGAGCCCCTCGGGCATGCAGGACCCTGTGGTTTCCCCCCAGGGGCAGGAAACCACAGCCACACCCTGCAGGCAGACTGATAGCGCCCCCCCACCTCCCCACACACACACACACATCAGGAGCTGGGGGCTATCACACTCTCCTGCCAAAGCCCCCAGCATGCCATGGGGCTGCCCCAGTGCCACCCAGGGTCCCTTCTGCAACTCTCCAGCCACACGCCTGCCCACTGGCACTGCTAGGGCCAAGTGGGGACCCCCTGCCTCCTCCCAGCGCTGACCCTCCCAGATCACTAGACCTGCCTGAGCCCAGCACACAGGGCAGGCAAAGCGCAGCCCACGGGCCAATACAGAGAGGGTGGCCCTGGAGACGACAGACTTCTCTTGACCAGAGCAGAAGCCAGGACATACCGTACAGGGACCTCTGTGGACTCCCCCAACCCCAGGACAGGGGGACATATACTGCAGCGTATCTGTGCAACACTGCCTCCCACTGGGGAGAAACCAGCCTTGCTTGGCTGTGTGCCATAAGCCCTATACTGCTAGCGGAGAGTCTCCAGTAACTGCATTTCAGAGCAGGAGGCTCTGGCTCTGTCCTGCCATGGCTGTGAAATGCCCGTGACCAATGTGTATAGCCCCGTGACGGCTGTGCGGGGCTGCTGGCACACAGGCATGTTTATATTTACTCGTATGTGGCTGTGGGGGACCCTTGGCTTGGGCAGTGCAACATGCGTGTCACCCACAGGGGCGAGGGGAATCAGTGTGGAGCCGAGCGAAGCCACCCGGGTGCTGTGAGCAGTCGCTGCAATGTGCGTTACGCTGCCCGCTGCCGGGACGTCCCTCCAGTGACAGAGCATGCAATGACCTAACACAGCACCTTCCCCCAGCTCCTGGGCTCCAGCCCGGCCTGCTGCCTCCACCGAAGTGTGCAGACACCCTCGCCGCCCGGCTGGTGTCCGTGTGCACCGCTGCCCCTCGCTGCGCTGTGCTAGCAGGCCCACCCTGCCAGAGCAGAGCGCCCCCACGGCTGGGAAGCAATGCAGCCCTGGGGGAAGGAGTGATCCCTGCTCAGCAGGAACTGCAGGAAGGGAGAGGAGCGGCTTTTTCTTCAGAGTCGCAGCCACAGAAAACCCAATAGGACCCTCCTCCCCCACAGAGGGTAACGTCGATTGCCAAGGCAAGGGTTTCCCCGATGGAGGATGAAGCATCGCCAGGGACCCCAATAGGGACTCCATCCCCCTAACCCCCCCGGGAGCTAAGCAGGATCGCCCATTGGGGAGATCTCCCAGTCAGTGTGCCGGGCACTCAGCGGCCTTCGCCCTCCCCACCCGGGTTCAGGATTAACAGTCCCATCGGCGCTGACGGTGCAGCTAAACTCTGGGGCTCCCCAGGGGAGGGAGACATGGCACATCCTTTGGGAAACCTGCCCCACAGCCAGCCCTGCCACACTCCCCACAGGTGCCCCCAATGCTCCACACCAGACACAGCCTGGGTGGCAGGACTCGGTGAGGAAAGCAGCGTCCCTGGCTACACATGAGTGCTGCGTGGGAGCCGCCTGGAGGGCTTCCCGGACAGGGAGGCAGGGCCTGGCAGCTGCCTGCCTCGGGTCCCCGGGCCAGCTCCGGCCTGACGGGTTTTCAGACATGGATGCGGAGTCCGGGGGCTCCCAGCGCCTGATTCGCAGCATGGTTGGACACTTACAGCTCGCTGCAGTCAGTGCCAGACACCCCGCCTGCTCCCCAAAACCACCCCAGTACCCTCCCTCAGACACCCCCACATCCCCAGACTCCCGCCTGCTCTCCCAACCACCGCAGTACCTCTCTCGTTACCCCACATCCGGCTCGCCTGCTCAAACACTCCCCGTACTGCTTCCTCGGAAGCCAATCCAGGACTCCCGCTGCTCCATACCACCGCAGTCCTCCTTTCAGACACCAGTTCCAGTAATCCTGAGCTCCCACACCGTCCTCCCTCAGAATCCACATCACCAGATCCGCAGCTCCGAACACCAGTACCATCCCTCAGAACCCCCTGCTAGACTCCGAGCTCTCAAACTCTATCTACCTCTCAGAGACACCCGATCCTCGGTCCCGCCTCTCCCAACATCTCACTACCTCCTCGAGACCCACTCCCGACTTCCGCTGTCTCCACAAATCCCTATACCTCCAGACAACCCTATCATTCCCCGCACCGGCACTGCTCCTCAACACCCCTAGTTTCCTCCTCCTACCGACACCCACGGCTCCCCCATCTGCTCCTCCCAAAACCCAGCTCGTCCTCTCAGACACTTGCACGCCCGCGACCCTACCTGCTCCCCAACCACCCCAGCTCCCCGTCTCATGACACTACGCTAACCCCGCCGCTCCCGCAAACACCCAGCCCCTCCAGGAGCCCCACGCCCCGACACCCGGCCCCCGCCTGCTCCCCCAACCACCCCAGGCCCCCCTGAGACACCCCCACTCTCTCCGTTTTGCTGTGCAAGGGAGGAGGCCGAACAAGAGGCACTGAGGGGCTGATGTACGGCAGCGTCCTGGGGCTGCCAGGGGTGCCCAGCACGCCAGAGGAAGGAGGGCTAGTGGTTAGAGCAGAAGCCTGCATGTCAGGACACCTGGGTTCTCTCCCTGGCTCTGTTACTAGGTCCCTGCGTCAGCAAGTCACTTCCCCTCTGCAGAGTGGCTGAGCGAGGTCCTGGCCCGCAGGCAGAGCAGGGCAGGGCGAGCAACTCTGCTCACTGCCCCCCTCCCGGGGCCTGTGACTCAGCTATCATGGGACGAGCAGGGGGAGCACTATGGAAACTGCTGCCCCCAGGGGTCTGAGCTCAGCCTGGCTCCGGCTGCAGCAGCTGCCAGACTCCCCCACCCCCCAAGGTCTGCAATTCAGCACAGGGCAGGGCCCCTAGCTGGGCCTGTTCCCTTCTCCTGCTGTCTCTCCATTGCTGGGGTGCGGGGCACGCATACACTCACGCCCCAACCTCACCCCCCTGTGGGCTCAGCACAAAGGGGAACTGGGGCAAGCACCTGACGCACAGGTATCCACGGTGACAGGTGACAGCCGGCACAGAGCTCTGACCCCCCCTGCTCCACAAAGCAACCCTCCCTCGCCACCTGAGCCGCAGGAGAATCCCCACCCCCCATTAGCAATAGAGGGCCCGTGATCCCCCTGCAACGCAGCGGAGCTGCTCCAATCCCACCAGGCCAAAAGCAACGCTCGAGCCCTGGCACTGCCCCACTTGTTACACTGCACCGGCCCCCAGGCTCTGTTCTCTCACCCGAGTGCAGAGCGGGGGGAAGAGGGGAATTGCTGATGCAAGATTGGGGGGTGCAGGAAGGGGATGAGCAGGACCGCTCCCCTCCAGGGGACAGAGTATCTGTCCTCCCCCCGTTGCTTTTTAGCCCCTAACAGAGCAGGAGAGGGGTGGGCATGAACCCCAGCTCCTTCCATGGGGGTGAGAGCTTCCTCAGCAAAGGGGGGGAACAGCAGACCCCCAATGGCCAATCCCAAGCAGGAAACTCCTCCAAGTTAACACAGCCCCAGAGCGAAGCCTGGGCTCAGCAGCTCATTAAATGTTGCTGGCTGGCTGGCGGCCAGAGGCAGAGGTTGCTTGTTCTATATTCCCATAAACAGCCCAGGCAGGGCGGGGGGCCGGGGAGGCGGCTGGCGGGGAAATCTCTGGCTGCATTTTGAGCCCTGTGTGGGGAGGGAGGCAGGGACGGATAACGCACACACACACGCATGTGTATGCACCCCTGGCTGTTTCCCCTGGGCAGTAACACATGCACCCCAGTCGGGGAGGGGGAGACGTGTGGGGAGGTGCTCTGGGAGCCCTAGGAAAGGATCACCATTGCCCTCGCAAGGGGTGGGGGGACGGGCCGGACTCAGTGACCCCACAGGGCTCTGCACCACCTGAGGCCCTGCCTGTTACCACTGCTGTTCCATGCAGCAGGCACTGCCCCCCAACACAACCTCCTGGCACAGCTGGGTGGGGGCCAGTGCCACACCCCAGCTGCAGCAGGAGCCAGGCTGCCCAGCGGAACCGCCTCAGGTCACAGGGGCCCCCCCGGCACCGCAGGCAAAAGGGGGTGCGGGCCCTGTGCGCCGTGTGGGGCAGCGCCGGGCTGGGGGGTGCCTGCTGGGGCTGGCCCTTTAAAGGCTGGCCAGGCAGCTCACGTGATTTTCTGCTCCAGGAAGCAGCGCTCTGGCAGCTTCCACGGGAGCTGGGGGAGGCGGGTGGGGGAAGGGGCCGCCTGAACCAGTGCGGGGGATGGGCAGCCGGACAGGCACCACAGGGCCCCAGCCCCGAATAGAGTGGGAGCCGGATGGGGGGCTGGGCCCAGGGACTGCACAGCCTGCACTGTGCCCTGCTGGGGGGGGGCTGGCCCCACAGCAGGGGGGCCAGGCAGGCCCCTGTGCTTGGGCTCTCGACCCATCCCCGAGCACACCTGCTCCCCCCACGCACACCACAGCCCTACCAGCTGCCCCCGGGTAATCGCATGGCCACACACAACACTCTCCTTGTACCCGCCCCATGAGGCGGCCACTGGACAGGCAGAGAAACTGAGGCACAGGGCTGAGTGACTCACCCAAGGTCACACAAGGAGTCTGTGGCAGAGCAGGGACTTGAATCCAGGTTGCCTAGTGCCTGGGCCTCTGAGCCACCCCCCCGCAAGCCTGCACAGGACCCACAGACGATAGCATCCGCCCCAGCCAAATGCTTCCTGGTCAGGGGAAGGGCAGCACTGAGAGACCCAGCTGGCCCTGCCGAAGGCTGCTCACAGACAGGTTCCAGGCACACCAAAGACAAGAGCTTTCAGGCCAGGCTCAGGGGGCATCAGCTAACGCCCCAAGTGAGGAAGGGCCTCACCCCACACCCCCAAGCGCCGCCGGCCCTGCCAGCCAGCCAGACCCTGCACCCCCCACTGCCTGCCAGCCCTGCCAACCCGATCCGGCACCCCCCCACTGCCAACCAGACCCTGCACCCCCCACTGCCCACCAGACCCCCCACAGCCTGCCAGACCTGCCAACCCGAACCGGCACCCCCCCACTGCCCGCCAGACCCCACAACAGCCCAAACCCATCAGTACTCTCCCCTCACAGTCTGCTGTGCCCTGCAGGTCCCCAAATGGCTTTGGGCAGAGGGGGCAGAGGAAGGGAGTGAGGGAATGAGAGGGAATGAACAACGTCTCACCTCTTCCCCGCTGCCCCCACACGCCTGAACCAGCACTGCCCACATTCCCAGCAACTCCACATCTGCCCAACCCTCGGCCTTACCCTGGCCAGCTCACAGCACCTGTGCACAGGGCCTGAGACCTGCTTCTCCTCCCAGCACGGGGCAGCCGCTGCACTGTTCCAGGAGACCCGCTATCGCCCCAGGTGCCCCACTGCTTGGCAAGGCTGAAAGGCCCCTCGGAGCCCAGACACACTCCCCACAGGCCATTTCGCGGCAGCCTCCCTGCAGGGCAAGGCCCCGAGGCTGGGGAAGGGGCCAAAGGCCTGGCTGGGACACAACTGAGGCCTTACCACCTCATCACACTTCTCCTCACCCACTCCCCCAGGTGTTGCCTGCACCCAGCTTCCAGGGACTGCCCAGGGGGATGGGGAAGAGTGGCCAGCTGCCCCTCAACAGCCAGGTGGTTACAACCATTTCCTCTCTCAGTTATTCCTGGCGGATGCCCACCTCCAATGCCAGTCCGGCACTTCCTTCACGGTGCCCCGACCCCCCAAGCCAGGCCAGGGAGCACCACCACCCTGCCCCCACTCCGGCACATCCTGCACGGTGCCCCCACCCCTCCAAGCTGAGCCAAGGGGCATCACCACCCTGCCCCCACTCCAGCACACCCGTCATGGTGCCCCAACCCCGCCAAGCCAGGCCGGGCAGCGCCACCACCCTGCCCCCACTCCGGCACATCCTGCACAGTGCCCCGACCCCCAAGCAGGGCCAAGGGGCACCACCACCCTGCCCCCACTCCACCACACCTGTCATGGTGCCCCGACCCCCCCAATCCAGGCCGGGGAGCACCGCCACCCTGCCCCCATGCCAGCACATCCTGCACGGTGCCCCCACCCCTCCAAGCTGAGCCAAGGGGCACCACCACCCTGCCCCCACGCCAGCACATCCTGCACGGTGCCCCGACCCCCAAGCAGGGCCAAGGGGCACCACCACCCTGCCCCCACTCCACCACACTTGTCATGGTGCTCCGACCCCCCCAACCCAGGCCAGGGACACCGCCACCCTGCCCCCACGCCGGCACATCCTGCACGGTGCCCCCCCCCAAAGCAGGGCCAAGGGACACCGCCACCCTGCCCCCACGCCGGCACGTCCTGCACGGTGCCCCCCCCCAAAGCAGGGCCAAGGGACACCGCCACCCTGCCCCCACGCCGGCACGTCCTGCACGGTGC
>NC_133784.1:5938608-5951777 GCF_003597395.2 Chelonoidis abingdonii
GGGGGCTGGGAGCAAGGGGGCCAGGGAGGCTACAGTGGGATCAGGGAGGAAGAGGCTGTGAGGGGGTGCAGGGTAGTAGAGGGGGCTGGGCTGGGGCCAAGGTGCCTGTTTTTAGTTCACAGGCAGTCACTGGTCATGGCTGCCTATCCAGCCCCTCAGTGCCTGCTGCACTGCCATGGCCAGAGGTGCCCATCTGCCTCCGAAATGCCAGTTCAGCTCAGCAAGGAGCCACTGAGACCCAGCTGCGCAGTGCCCAGGGGTGGCAGGGAGGTGAGCCCTGACTGGGTCACTGTGTCGCACACGGTGCCCGGGGGGACAAGCCTCACATGGATCCCTGTGTCCCACGCGGTGCCCGGGGGGACGAGCCCCACCTGGGTCCCTGGGTCCCACGCGGCCCGGGGGGGATGAGCCCCACCTGGATCCTTGTGTCCCATGCAGTGCCCAGGGGTGGCGGGGAGGTGAGCCCTGACTGGGTCACTGTGTCCCACGCGGTGCCCGGGGGGACGAGCCCCACCTGGGTCCCTGTGCCCCAGGCAGTGCCCGGTGGGACGAGCCTCACCTGGATCCCTGTGTCCCACGCGGTGCCCGGGGGGGGGATGAGCCCCACCTGGATCCTTGTGTCCCATGCAGTGCCCAGGGGGGATGAGCCCCGCCTGGATCCCTGTGCCCTGTGCAGTGTCCTGGGGGATGAGCCCCTCCTGGATCCCTGTGCCCCAAGCAGTGCCCGGGGGGTACAAGCCCCACCTGGATCCCTGTGCCCCAGGCAGTGCCCAGGACGAGCCCCACCTGGATCCCTGTGCCCCACACAGTGGCCTGGGGGGATGAGCCCCCCTGGATCCCTGCCCTGCGCAGTGCCCTGGGGGGATGAGCCCCGCCTGGATCCCTGCCCTGCGCAGTGCCTGGGGGGACGAGCCCCGCCTGGATCCCTGTGCCCTGTGCAGTGCCCGGGGGAGATGAGCCTCACCTGGATCCCTGTGCCCCAGGCAGTGTCCTGGGGGGATAAGTCCCTCCTGGATCCCTGTGCCCCAAGCAGTGCCTGGGGGGTACAAGCCCCGCCTGGATCCCTGTCCCCCAGGCAGTGCCCAGGAGGACGAGCCCCACCTGGATCCCTGTGCCCCACACAGTGGCCTGGGGGGATGAGCCCCCCTGGATCCCTGTGCCCTGTGCAGTGCCCTGGGGGGATGAGCCCCGCCTGGATCCCTGCCCTGCACAGTGCCCAGCGGGTACAAGCCCCACCTGGGTCCCTGTGCCCCATGCAGTGCCTGGGGGGATGAGCCCCACCAGGATCCCTGTGCCCCGTGCAGTGCCTGGGGGAGACGAGCCCCACCTGGATCCCTGTGCCCCATGCAGTGCCCGGGGGGACGAGCCCCATCTGGATCCCTCTGCCCCGTGCAGTGCCTGGGGGGGATGAGCCCTGCCTGGATCCCTGTGCCCCGTGCAATGCCTGGGGGGGGGATGAGCCCTGCCTGGATCCCTGTGCCCCAGGCAGTGCCTGAGGGGGATGAGCCCTGCCTGGATCCCTGTGCCCCGCAATGGAGCCAGCATGCAGTGCCCCAGGGGAGAGGCAAAAGCAGAACTGAAGGGCCCCAGGGATGCGGCTCCTTTCTCCCTGGGAGGGGCGTGCTGTCCCCGGGGTCCGTTATCCCAGTGAGCTCGGAGATCCGGCTCTGGCTCTTCTGCTGGGGGACTGCCCCTGGGTCCCAGCCTGCCCCTTGGCCCCCCAGTGCCTTGCAGGGATCATGCCCCCTGGAAAACAGCTTTGCGTTTGCTTCCCCACACAGTGGGGCCTGGTGGGAGCAGGGCAAGGAGCCCCGCTGAAGCCCTAGGTTTGTCTCCCGGGGCAGACAGACAGAGGGGCCAGGGAGAGGGACAGACACACAGAGGGACAGGCCGTAGTGGGGAAGGAGGCCGCTGGAGCATCCCTCTCCCTGCCACTGGGCCACTTCCTCTGCTTGGCACCAGGCCAGCCCTCTCCTGGCCCAGATGCGCAGGCGTTGCGGGGCGAGGAGAGGAGAGTTTGAGCTACACCCTCCCCCCCACCCCTAACGACAGGCAGTGCCTGCCCTGGGACAGCAGCTGGGACTGGTGCCCAGGGGGCAGGAAGGGGGGACCCCGCCTCTGTCCTGGGGCTGCCAGCCCCCCCTTAGGTGTCTCGGAATTGCCAGATCAGGGACTGGATCCGCTAGGGGCCGCCAGGGGAAGGTGTATGATGCCCCTGATGGGCACTTGGAGAATATCTGGCCCTAGGGAGAGTTTCTCCCTGGCTGTGGCAGTCAGGGGCTGGCTCGTGTCCTGGGGCAGGAGGGTTTTGGGGCCCTTCCACATCCCCTGTAATGGCACTTGGGACACCCACTCATTAGCCACAGGAAACAACTGGCCCTTTTGGGGAACCTGCTGAGCTTTTGGCCTCCGTGGTTCCTTGTGGCAGTGAGTTCCACAGGCTAACAGTGAATTTCCTTGTCTCAGCTGTTGGCCTTTTGCCCTTTCATTCCAGTGGGCTCCCCCACGGGGGCACTGGAGCAGACCCTAACACATGGGTGGGCAAACTTTTTGGCCCAAGGGCCACATCTGGGTATGGAAATTGTGTGGCGGGCTGGTCCCCAGCCAGTCGAGCTGTGGGGGTGGCACTTGGGGCAGGGGCAGTGTGTGGAGCCCTCTGGCTGCCCCTACGTGTAGGAGCCGGAGAGAGGACATGCCGCTGCTTCCAGAGCTACGCGGGGGGAGCCGTGATACATGCGGAGCAGGGCAAGGCCCAGGCTGCACTCCCCAGCGAGAGCTCGAGGGCTGGATTAAAGTATCTGAAGGGCCGGATGGCCCCCGGGCTGTAGTTTGCCCACCCCTGCCCTAAGCCCGCCACCCCAATGGGCAGTTGACCCTGTGGAGACCCCATGGCATAGGAAGGGCCCAAGGGCCTTGGCGGGTCTCCAGCATGAGCTGGCCCCTCCCCCCACCAGACAACAAGGGGCCAGCTTGGCTCTAAACCGTTCCCTTCACCCCAGCCCCCACTCACCACCCCTGCAGCCCCAGCGGCACCCAAGTGTGGGCAGGGAAAGGGCAGGTGTCCAGCCGTCAGCATGCAAAAAGATGGCTGTGTGCGCACTGGCGAGGGTTTGGATGTGGGCGCGCCGGCGAGGGGGTGGGCATGCACAGAGGGGATGGGGGGCGCGTGCTGGCACAGTGGGGGCATGCACAGAGGCGGTGGGGGGGCAGTCACAAGGGGGTGGGCATGCATAGAGAGGTGTGCGCTGGCGAGGAGGTTGCGTGCTGGTGAGGGGGTGGGCATGCACGAGGGGGTGCCAGCGGGGGGGGGTGCGTGCCAGCGAGGGGGTGGGTACGCACAGATCGGGCAGGGGTGTGCACCGGGGAGGCAGGACATGCACAGAAGGGGCAGGGAGGCACGCCAGCGAGGGGGGGCACACATGGGGGGGCGGGAGCTGCTGCCTGCCCTGCCCTGCCCGAGCGACTCCTGGCCGGAGCCCAACAAGGCAAAGGGTGGGTCCCTGAGAGGGATGAGCCCACGGGCAGGACTTGCTGGGCCCCTCCGTTCCCCAGAGAAGGCCCGGGCAGGATCAGGCCCACACAAGGCTGTTGCTAGGATGCACCGGAGGGGCCCGGGATTTGTGTGGGGCACTCAGTGGGCAGCAGCTTCCTTGTCCCCCTGCTGGGAGCAGGGCTCCTGTCTTGGGCCGTGAGCACTTAGGGAACAGCTTGACTCAGGAATCCAGGCACTGCTGGCTCAGCGCCGAGACGTCCGGGGCCCCCTCGCAGGCGAGGTCAGCCTGTGCCAGCTTGGGGAGCCCACCAGACAGAGGCCATGGCTGTCACTGGCTCTGTGCTGCCCCTGTCTCACCGGCATTGGCCCTCCAGCCCACCCCCATGACCGCCCCCAGGCCATGAGCACTCCCTGCCCCATAGCTGCCTGCTGCCCCTACTGCTGCATGGGCAGGCTGGGGGCGCAGCCCCGCCCTAGCAGAGCTCAGTCTGGGGGGCTCTGGAGCAGCAGGGAAGAGGTGTTGTGGGGGGTGCCTTTAGCAGGGCACACTTGGGGGGGTGTATTGGGGTGGGGGGTGCATGGCAGCTTACAGGGAGCTCCTGCTCTCTGGGATGCCCATTCCAGTATCACCCCACTGACACTATGGGGAGGGGGAGACTGGGGCATTGCTCAGGGAGTCCTCCCCCTGGCCCCCCACCTCCCTGGGGTGGAGTATGTAGCTTTCTCAGCCCAGCCCCCCAGCACTGAGAACCACCCCCCAACGAGCTAGGAGCCTGAGTAGCATTACTGCCTTTGACCTGTGTGAGAGAGTAGGGGCTGTCTGTGGGGGGGATGGGAGAGCAGGGGAGGACTTTAGGGGATGGACTATACCTGAGCCTGTAACCTGAGCTAGGTAAGGGAGGGGGGAGGTCAACACCTTTGCCCGGGAAGGAGGACAAAGGGAGGGAGTGGGAGGAGGGGAGTAGTTTTCAATTTGGGTTTGGGGCTGTGTGGGCGGAATTCAGGGTATCCTAGCTGGGATGCAAGCACCCTGCAAGCCCAGAAGGACTCGATGGAGGGGTCCTGGCTGAGCCTACAAGCTCTGCTGTAACCTGTGTTCCTGTTGTCCAATAAACCTTCTGTTTTACTGGCTGGCTGAGAGTCACTGTGAGTCCCAGGAAGAGGGGTGCAGGACCGGACTCCCCCACACTCCGTGACAACTGGTGGCAGCGGCGGGAGATACTGCACCCCGTGGACGGTGCTTCCTGCAGTAAGTGACTGGGGAGCAGTAAAACGAAGGGGTGATTAACCCCTGGGAGTGTGTGCCCAGTGAGAAGGACTTTGCAGTAACAGGGTCCCCCGGGGGATTGCAGCGAGCGGTCCCAGGGGCGGAGGAGTCTGCAGCTCGACCCTGGCAGAGAGGTGGTGACCTCAAGAAGGGCTGGTGCACTAGGGGTCCCCCGGAAACCGTGGGGAGCGGCGAGCACCCCGACCTGTGAGTGGCCAGCAGGAAGATGTACGCCAAGCGGCGCAAGTGTGACCTGCTGGAGCTGTGCAAGCAGAGGGGGCTGCGCACAGGGAGACTGACGAAGGACCAGCTGATTGCCCAGCTGGAGGAGGGAGACCGGAACCCTGTCTCTGAGGGAAGCAGCCAGGCAGATGCAGCGCAGTCACCAGTGCCTGTCCCCCCGGGGAGTGGTCAGACGGCGGATGAGGGCTTCCCGAGACCCCCCCTTCCTAGGCCTAGGGGAAGGGCGGGGAGGAGCCCAGCGAATGCCGAGGGCACCGTGACCCCCCCGGCCAGCAGGGGATCCTGGCAGCGAAGCTCACCCCCCAGCAGGGGATCCTCCCGGCGACGCTCGACAGCTGTGGAGCAGCCGTGGCTGGAAGAGGAAAGGAAGTTGAGACAGGAGGAGCTCGAGTTAAAGAGGCAAGAGCTGGAGGAGAAGGTGAACCAGCGTAAACATGAGGAGAACCAGCGTCAGCATGAGCTGGAGGAGAAGGAGAACCAGCGTAAACATGAGCTGGAGGAGAAGGAGAACCAGCGTAAGCATGAGCTGGAGGAGAAGGAGAAACAGCGTAAACATGAGCTGGAGGAGAAGGAGAAACAGCGTAAACACGAGCTGGAGCTGGCCCAGCTGAGGAGCCGTGAGGCCCCGGCTGCGGTGAGTGAGGGGGGACCCAAGCCTACACCGAGCTTTGATAAGCACTTGCTGCCCCGGCGTAAGGAGGGGGAGGACATAGATACCTTCCTGACGGCCTTTGAGAATGCCTGCGAGCTGCAAGGGGTTGGCCCTGCAGAAAGGATCGCAGTTCTCACCCCCTTACTGGACTCCACAGCCGTGGAGGTGTACAGCCAACTGAAAGGGGCGGAGGCAGGGGACTACGAACTGTTCAAACAGGCCCTGCTCCGCGAGTTTGGGCTGACTCCTGAGATGTACCGGAAAAGGTTCCGGAGTCAGCGTAAAACCCGTGAGGTCACATACCTGCAACTGGTCAACCGGGCCCAGGGGTATGCCCGCAAGTGGACAGCTGGGGCCCAAACTAAAGAGGACCTGCTTGACCTATTCATCCTGGAGCACCTGTACGAGCAGTGCCCGTCCAACCTGAGGCTGTGGTTGAGGGACCAGAAGCCGGAGAACCCGCAGCACGCAGGCCAGCTGGCCGACCAATTTGTGGACAGTTGGGCAGGGGATGGCAGGGAGGAGTCTCGAAGGAGCTGGCCTGCTTCAACGCAGAGAGAGAATCATCATGGGACCTCCCAGCGGGGGCCTATGGAGAACCCCCCCAAAAGGGGAACATCCAGTGTCAGGTCCCTCCGACCCACTCAAGGGGACCCACGAGACATGGGCTGCTATCAATGTGGCCAACGAGGCCACATACGGGCCCAGTGCCCCAAGCTCAGGGGCAGACCGAGCAGACCCAACCCACAGAGGGTGGACTGGGTAAAAACCCAATTGGAGGGAGGGCTACATTCCCAGGAAAGGGGGGCTGGCAACATATCACCTGTGAAGGAGGGAGGAGGTCCCCAGGTCAGCTCCTCTGGGGGGCTGGATGCTCCAGGCTCCGGGTTTTTGGTTTACAGGGTGGGTGCGGTGCTGCCCCTCCGGAAGGAGTGCCATGTGTCCCTGGAGGTAGATGGGAGGGAGGTCACTGGGTACTGGGACATGGGCACAGAGGTGACGCTGGCCCGGCCCGAGGTGGTGGCCTCAGATCGGATGGTGCCCGACACCTACCTGACCCTGATGGGCGTGGGCGGGACCCCATTCAAGGTGCCCGTGGCGAGGGTATACCTGAAGTGGGGAGTCAAGGAGGGCCCCAAGGACGTGGGGGTACACCCACATTTGCCCATGGACATGTTAATGGGAGGGGACCTCGAGGACTGGCCTAGTAACACCCAGAGTGTCCTGGTCGTGACTCGTAGTCAGAGTCGGCAAAGGGCACTGCGCCCCGACAACGGGGAAGGTACTGAGCCCGAGGTGCAGGATCCTAACCAGGGGGGCGGGGAAGGCCCAGGGGCACGGCTCAGAAAGGCTGCGGCCTCAGACCCAGCAAGCAAGAGAGAGCAGGTCCCCATCCCTGTCCCAGCTGCTGAGTTCCAGGCGGAGTTGCAGAAAGATCCCTCCTTGCGGAAGCCCAGGGACCGGGCTGACCTTAGTGCGGAACAGACCCTGAGGAGAGGTTGCAAGGAGAGGTTCCTGTGGGAGAAGGGGTTCCTGTACCGAGAATGGGCTCCCCCAGGGGAGGTAGAGTCATGGGGGATCAGGAGGCAGCTGGTGGTTCCCCAGAAGTTTCGCCACAAGCTGCTGTACCTGGCCCATGACATCCCTCTCGCAGGACACCAGGGAATCCGGCGCACCAGGCAGAGGCTGCTACAGAACTTTTACTGGCCTGGGGTCTTTACCCAGGTCCGACAGTACTGCCAATCCTGTGATCCCTGCCAGAGGGTGGGGAAGGCCCAGGACAAGAGGAAAGCAGCCTTGAGGCCTTTACCCATCATAGAAGAACCTTTCCAGAAGGTGGCCATGGACATAGTGGGACCTCTCAGCAAGATGACCCGGTCAGGGAAAAAATACATCCTGGTGGTGGTGGATTTTGCCACTCGCTACCCCGAGGCGGTGGCCTTGTCCTCTATCGAAGCAGATACAGTGGCAGATGCGCTGCTGACGATTTTCAGCCGGGTGGGGTTCCCCAAGGAGGTCTTAACGGATCAGGGGTCCAACTTCATGTCGACCCTGCTCCGGTCCTTATGGCAGAAATGTGGGGTGCAGCACAACTGGGCCTCAGCGTATCACCCCCAGTCCAACGGGCTGGTGGAAAGGTTCAACGGGACGCTGAAGATGATGCTAAAAACATTTATGAACCAGCACCCGCAGGATTGGGACAAATACTTACCTCACCTGCTGTTCGCATACAGGGAGGTACCCCAGGAGTCTACCGGGTTTTCGCCTTTCGAACTGTTGTATGGAAGGCGGGTAAGGGGGCCCCTAGACCTGATGAGGGACGAATGGGAGGGGAAGGCCACTCCCGAGGGAGAATCAGTGGTGGAGTATATCCTGACCTTCCGGGAAAGACTGGCCCAGGAGGGAAGGAGTTTTCAGTTTGGGTTTGGGGCTGGGGGGTGGAATTCAGGGTATCCTAGCTGGGATCCAAGCACCCTGAAAGCCCAGAAGGACTGGATGGAGGGGTCCTGACTGTGCCTGCAAGCTCTGCTGCAACCTGTGTTCCAGTGTCCAATAAACCTTCTGTTTTACTGGCTGGCTAAAAGTCACTGTGGGTTCCAGGAAGAGGAGTGCAGGGCCGGACTCCCCCACACTCCGTGACAACCTGCAAAAAGAACCAGGATGTAAGGCAAACCTGGTGCCACCCCAACCATCCGCACCCTCAAAAAAACCAGCCACTTCCAGTACCCAGCCAGAGCACAGACACAACATTGCACATCTCCTCACATGCACGTGACTCAGCCCCTCTCTCGCACAGCGGTGGGGCCCTTGCGGGGTGCTGGGCAGGCAGCTGCTGCATTTTCACCAGTTTGGAGTGGTTCTCACTCGCACTGCGGAAGCAGGAAAGCGGCAGCAGCTTCGGCTGGACACTGAAACTTTTACCGCAAGCCACCTCCATGTGTTGGGAGAACATTGCAAATCCTTAGACCCACATAAAAAACCCGGCAGATTAAATTATTTTTCTGGCAAATTGATAAATCACTGGCCAGGCTGGTCAAATATCGGCCAGATAGGAACCCACCCGGCACAGAGGAGGCACATACAGGCCTGACCCAAGTAGCAGGCTGCCCAGCAAGGGGCTGCCAGGACCACAGGGTGCTCAGGGCCTCCGGGAGCTGGGCCAGCTGCTCCTGGTCCCCTGGCCATGGCTCGTTGCCTGCCACAGGGTCCCCATAGGCGGAGCACGCCCCCTCCGCAGCCTTCCCAGCCCCTGCCACAGGGACCTGCTGAGCCAGGAGTCAGAGACCTGGCTCCAGCCATGCAGCGGAGCTTCTTGGGGGGCAGCACAGGTACCTCCTGGCCACCCAGGACTCCCAGCAGGGTCCTGGGCCAGGCATGCCAGGGACCCCTGTGTGCTGAGGCCTAGGACCGCAGTGCCCTCGTGGGATCCTGTGCCCAGTTCTGGTGCCCACAATTCAAGAAGGATGTCGCTGAATGGGAGGGGTCAGAGAAGAGCCATGAGAATGATGAACAGGTTGGCAAACAGCTGCATCGATTGAACTTCTCTTTGGGAGGCTACGGGTGACGCTCACCATCTGGAAGTGCCTATAGCTCTGCAGTCTAGCAGAGAGCTAACACCATCCAGTGGTTGGGGGCAGAAGTGCGACACATTCAGACAGGAAATGAAGGTGGATGTTTTAATGGTGAGAGTAATTAGCCATCGGAGCAGGTCCCCAAGGGCCGTGGTGGATCCTCCATTATGGTCAACTTTTATCTCAAGACTGGCTGCATTTTCAAAGGGGAACGTGGGGCAGGTCTCTGGCCTGCGTGGTGCAGCATGACCACAACCGGCCCCTCTGCCCTTGTAATCCCTGCCTGGGGCTGTGACTCGTTCCCCTCACCCCGTGGCCCCACCCTGCAGGGCCAGGGAGGGTGACTGCAGCGAGGTCGACCCATCTGAGTAAAGCAGATGCATTTTTCCCCAGCTGCAGGAGGAGAGAGGCTGCCCATGGGTGCCTCTGCTGCCTGGACATGCAGGGGCTAATGGGACCCCCACACAGTGCAGCAAAGCCCCTCAGTCAGGCCTAGAACCAAAGATTTAGCCTCCCCGTGAGGCCACGTGGCGGCAGAAACCACCAGCTCAGCAACCTTGGGGCTGGATTCAGGGCACAGCTAGCACCGGAGACATTAGCCTACATCCCAAATCTCAGCACGGGCAGTTGGTCATGGCTTCCCGAAACTCGACCTGTGATTTCAGTTGGAAACTCATTGCTGTGTCTGTCACCTGCCACTGTAATGCAGCCACCTCTGGGGTGGGGCGTGGCTGCTGCACAGCGTGCCAGCATAGTGCAGGAAGGGGAGTGGGCATTGTATCAGATTGATGCAGCAGGGCTGGGGACGAGTGGAATTTGGCCAGGAGGCGGGGGTCAGGCCCCTGCTCCTGTTAAATCCCAGCAACCAAGGCCCCCTGGTGTGGACATCCCTCCTCCTCCCCCCGCAGCCCCTCACCCTGAGTTGTGGCTGCAGAGCTTTTGTTTGCCACCAAGGTGCCTGGTGGGAGAAGAGCTGGAGCCATCAGGTGAGCACTCGCAGGCTCCTCCTGGGATGGACCTTTCCCCCCCACCCCCAGTTCTCCCTGCCCAATGCTCTCCCCAGGCCCTGGGGGGCGGTATATTAAAGCCCCAGGCAGCCCCATCTGCAGGGGCGGCACATGGGGAAGACAGGCTCCCGCTCAGATCCTGCCAACTAGACAGGCTGTGGCTTCCCGGCTTCCCCAGCATCGGCCTGGCTGTTACTCCAGCCCAAAGGCCTGGCATCCTCCTGGCCAGCACCCACTGCCCCATGAGCAGGAGGGGAAGGGGTCCCAGGAAGGGGTTACCCTGTCCCCATCTCCTCCAGCCAGCACTCTTCCCGCTGGGGCAGGCCCAGCCTCCAGGCCATCTGCCTAGGCTCAGCGCACCCACCATGTGCTCCGGGTGCTCTCAGCCCCGGCTTGGCACGGCTTGGGGAAGGCAGGCGTGTCCATGTGGCTGCTGCAGAGAGCCCTTTCCCACCTCCCCTCTGTCCCGGGTGCCCCGAGGGGGCCGGCTGCGTCTGAGTGAGCAACCCCACATGGCAGGAAGGGCCCAACTGCTCTCTAAGGCTCACACGTCGTGTGGGCACCATCTGAGCCTGGCCCCAAAACCCATCATCTGGGGAGGCAGCTGAAACTTGGCCCAGGTGAGGCCGAGTCTCATCCCCTAACAGGGCCGGTTCCTCTAGGATCTGCCCGTCCCCGACCCCTGCCTGTCTCCGGGCCAGCCTGTCAGGCCCACCTTGCTGTCTGCAGTCCCGCCAGCTCCCCACTGCCATGGGGCTGGGAAGGGCCCCGCCTCGCTCTTGGAGAGCCACTCCTGGTTCATCCCGTGCTAACTGGTTCCTGGAGGGCCAGCTGTGGGAAGGGGTGGGGAGCAGAAGGAAGACAGCTACACCTGGGAGACTGCTGAGTGCTGCAGGCTGCCCCGACCCGGAGCCTGCCTGGATCTGAAGCCGGGTGCCCCAAGAAGAGAGAAGGATGGCAGACCCTAATTAATGGCACTCTTGCAGCTGACGAGCCAGGCTGCCTAAGAGACCGCCCACCCACCAGGATCCTGTCACCCCCTGCACACCGAGGCAGAGACAATGCGAGGGACCCAGGAGACCAAGACCCTACCAGCTAGCACTGGGCGGGCACCTCTTCCGGTCAGTATTGTGCGATATCGCAGGGGGTCTCAACCTTTTTCTTTCTGAGGCCCCCCCAACATACTAGAAAAACTCCACGGCTCGTCCGTGCCACAACAACTGTTTTTCTGAATATAAAAGCCAGGGCCAATGTTAGGGGGTAGCAAGCAGGGCAGCTGCCTGGGGCCCCACACCACAGGAGCCCCTGTGAAGCCACATTGCTCAGGCTTCAGCTTCAGCCCAGAGTGGCAGGGTCAGGGCCCTGGGCTTTGTAGCCCAGAGGATTACCTTGCTAGCTATTATACCCTATGAATCCAGCCAGCCGTATCAAATAAACTGCTTCTCTTTCTGAACTGATCCATTTCATATCTGATTCTTATATTTTATCAGTATTAATTCCTATGAAATTAGGATGTGTTGAGGTATAAGATATGTGTTTCCTAATAATTATACATAGAATAAGTTTTGCTGAAATGCAAGAAGCCTACGGGCCTGTATCCGGTAAGATCCACTAAATAGATAAAAGTGTGATCAGTGAAGAGTAAGTCAGCATAAAAGCTGACAACCTTTGGCATGGATAGAAATGGTCCCTGAACTTTGGGGAACCGAAGGGAGGAACTACACACAACACTGAACAGGTTTAGCCGGCGCTGGTAACCGCGGGGCACACCACAAACCTGGAAGTTGCCAAGAGAGCTAGGCTGGCAGTTTTTGGAGTGAGATAATCCTTATTAATATGTAGGGAGTAAGTGTATAGGAGAAAGGTACCCCTAAATGTCTGAGGGTACAGAAATAAGATTGGGGTATAGGAGGTTGGGTCTGAATTACATAGCGTCAGGATCCTATGAAACACCGTGTAAGGATATCATAGGGTGCTTTTTCTTTTGTTTGTTCCCCTATATTCTATAGACTATCAGTTTATCTTCCATCACGCTATCAGCTGAGCTTGTGCCGTACAGCAGAACTACTCAGCATCCCTAACTCTTGGGGAAGCCAGCACCATCCTGTTATCACGCGTGCCAGGAGTGAGGCTGGTCACCTCCTACTACCAGGTCCTCAGGGAAAGGCATGAGTTTGTTAGGTTAAGGTACTTACAATGGGAAAGTTACCACCAGGAGTTCTGGGATTCTTTTACTGTTTTGCACTCATAAGCTTAATGTATTTATTATTCTTTTGTTAATCTCAATAAAGTTTTTATCAAAGTGGTATTGTCCTCAGTGTAAGTGCTTTTGCCAAGCACCCCGAGAGTCCTCTCCCGATATAGAGCTCTGAGGTCTCAGACCCTGTGGTCTGAATTGGACAAGAATCTATAAATTTTCTGGTCAGAGGCGATCAGTGGTGAACCAGAACAACTAGCCCATAACATTCAGGTCAACAGCTTCAGCCCCAAGCAGCATGACTTCAGCTTTCTGCCGAGAGCCCCAGTGAGTCTAATGCTGGCCCTAATTGGCAGACCCCTGAAACCTGGTCACGGCCTCACATAAACCAACCCCAACTACATCATCCCAGTCAGGGCCTTGTCAAGCCTGATCCTAAAAACCTCTAAGGATGGTGATTCTACCACCGCCTTACATAACCCAATCCAGTGCTTCACCACCTGCCTAGTGAAATAGTGTTTCCTAATATCCAACCTAGACCTCCCCTACTGAAACTTGAGATCATTGCTCCTTGTTCTGTCATCTGCCACCACTGAGAACAGTCTAGATCCATCCTCTTAGGAACTCGCTTTCTGGTAGTTGGAGGCTGCTATCAAATCCCCCCTCACTCTTTTCTTCTGCAGACTAAACAATCCCAGTTCCCTCAGCCTCTCCTTGTAAGTCAAGTGCCCCAGCCCC
>NC_133784.1:5954137-5961503 GCF_003597395.2 Chelonoidis abingdonii
GTTAAGCCTATTGTTTTCTCAGGCTGAAAGGCTGCTGGAAATGTATAAGAAGCCTGGGACACGATCCTTCTTCATCTCAGATCTGCTTTGGGTTTCAAGAGGGGGAAAGCTTAAGCCACAAGGATTGAGATCCCCAGTCACTGACTGGAGCCACCCTGAATATCGACATTGGACTATAACCTCTGGACTATTTCTAAAAGGACTTTTGGCAACTACAAGCTCACCTCTACTATGTATCTGAACCTCAAGAATTGAATTCAAGTCTGTATGTATACGGATCTTTTAACCAACATACTCTCTCTTTTCTTTTCTAATAAATTTTAGCTTAGTTAATAAGAATTGGCTGTAGCGTGTGTTTTGGGTAAGATCTAAGTTATAATTGAACCTGGGTATGTGGCTGATCCTTTGGGATTGGAAGAACCTTTTCTTTTATATGATGAAGTAAGATTTTCAGGAATCATCGTCATATGTTTGACAGGTGTGTCTGGACGGAGGTCTGAGGCTGGGCACTTTAAGGGAACTGTGTGGTTTAAACGTCTAAGTGACCAGTGAGGTACTATAGAAGCTGTTTTGTGCTGGTTGGTAAATCTAAGTGTTGGAATAACCACCAGCGTTTGGGGTTTGCCTCGTTTTGTTGCAGTTCACCCTGAATGAGTGACCTCAGCTGGCTCCCACGGGCAGCACCGTCACACCTTGTCTGTGAAGACAGAGGCACAAAAATCATTGAGCACATTAGCTTTTTCCACATCCTCTGTCACTAGGTTGTCTCTCTCATTCAGTGAGGGGCCCACACTTTCCTTGACTTTCTTCTTGTTGCTCATATATCTGAAGAAACCGTTCTTATTACCCTTCACATCTCTTGCTAGCTGCAACTCCAGTGTGATTTGGCCCTCCTGATTACACCCCTGCATGCTCAAGCAATATGGTTAAGAACCACAGACAGCTGCAGTGGCACAGGAGCCAGCAAACCGAGCTGTAAACGAGGGAGTTTGAGTGGGAGTTTACAGGGGGAGTTTGGGGGAAGACCAAGAGAGGCAGGCAGAGGAACACACAGGCTAGTGAAGGGAGTGTGCAGTGTTCTAGCAGTGCCTTGGTGCTTGTTGGGGGTGTGTTTCGCTGTGGGTGGTGGTGTTTTGGGTTGGTTTGTGTTTCCCAGATTTACAGGATTTAAGTGGGAAGCCTATGACAGATGCAGAGGAGCAGTTGTAGTGACCCAAGCAGCGGGAGACACAATGAGGATGACTGGACGTGGAAGCTGCGGCATGTACATGATCCTGGAGGGGATACCTGAAAAGAGTGTTGTCTGCATGAAGTGCCGCCTGATAGAGCTGATGGAAGAAAAGATCCAAGGACTGGAGATCCAGGTGGAAACTCTGGTAGAGTGTAGAAGGGGGTTCGAGCAGATGATGGAGCAAAGACAGGACGTCAAGGGGAAAAGCTCAGACTTGCAGATGGAAGCAGGACCGAAGAATTCTGAGGGGAGACTGCTGGGTGAGGAACGTGGATGGTGGAAGCATGTGACTAAGAGAACCAGGCAGAGGAAAAGACGGGCCAGTGAAGGAGAAATAGAGCTCAGGAACAGGTTTGCAGAGTTGGAAAATGAAGAAGGGGCACAGCAGGTGGTCGCTGAAGATGAGAGGGCAAGGAAGAAGAGAAGAGCAACTAGTCCTATAGGAAGAGGGGAAGAGTCAATGGAGACAACACCAAATATGAGCCCCAGGAGGATACGGGATGGGTTGCAGAGGATTGCAAGGGTGAATAGGAATCAAGAGGACTTGCAGCCAGAGGGAACAGCAGATAGACCGGAGAATCACACTGTCACCAGGAAAAGGCAGGTCCACGTGACTGGGGACTCCTTACAGAGAACAATAGACAGACCTGTAACTAGAGCTGATCGGGAGAACAGAAGGGTGTGCTGTCTGCCGGGGGCTAAGATACGGGATGTAGACTGGAGGCTGAAGAGGATCCTAATGGAAGCGGGAAAGAATCCGCTGATTGTCCTTCATGTTGGAACGAATGATACGGCTAGATTCTCGCTGGAACATATCAAGGGAGACTATGCCAGGCTGGGGAAGACACTTAAGGAAATTGAGACTCAGGTGATCTTCAGTGGGATTCTGCCTGTTCAGGGGGAAGGGCAACAAAGGTGTGACAAGATTATGGCGATCAACAGATGGCTCAGGCAGTGGTGCTATAAAGAGGGCTTTGGGATGTACGGCCACTGGGAAGCATTCATGGACAGAGGACTCTTCTCTCAGGATGGACTTCACCTGAATAAGGAGGGAAATAGACTTCCAGGATGGAGGCTGGCACAACTGATTCAGAGAGCTTTAAACTAGGAATGGGAGATGGTTGGGAGATGTCCAGGTAATCTCCACTGCCAGATTTTAACATTGAGAGGGAAGAAAAACAAGCAAGAAAGGATACAGCCATGGGAGATGAGAATGGACATAAGGAGGAAGGGTAGTGTAGATACCAGTCTAATAGGTGATACTGTGGTAGAATGTCTGTGCCTAATCGGGTAAAGAATGTCAGTGAAGCCAAACAGCAAAAATTAAGATGTTTGTACACTATGCGAGGAGCCTAGGTAACAAAATGGAGGAACTAGAGCTACTGGTGCAGGAAATGAAACCGGATATTATAGGGATAACAGAAACATGGTGGAAAGTAGTAGTCATGACTGGAGTAGTACAGGTATTGAAGGGCTATGTGCTGTTTAGGAAAACAGAAATAAAGGCAAAGTGGTGGAGTAGATTGTATATCAATGATGAGGTAAACTGTAAAGAAATAAGAAGGGATGGAATGGATAAGACAGAGTCTGTCTGGGCAAAAATCACATGGGGAAAGAAAGCTACTAGAGCCTCCCCGAGATAGTGCTTTGGGGTGTGCTACAGACCCGCCAGGATCCGATTTGGATATGGATAGAGACCTCTTTAATGTTTTTAATGAAGTAAACTAATGGGAATTGTGTGATCATGGAAGAGACTTTAACTTCCCAGATATAGACTGGAGGACAAGTGCTAGTAATAATAATAGGGCTCAGATTTTCCTGATGTGGTAGCTGATGGATTCCTTCACCAAGTAGTTGCTGAACCAACAAGAGGGGATGCCATTTTAGATTTGGTTTTGGTGAGTAGTGAGGACCTGATAGAAGAAATGGTTGTAGGGGACAACTTGGTTCGAGTGATCATGAGCTAATTCAGTTCAAACTAGATGGAAGGATAAACAAAAATAGATCTGAGACTAGGGTTTTTTTATTTCAAAAGGGCTAACTTTAAAGAATAAGGGAATTAGTTAGGAAATGGATTGGACTGAAGAAAGAACTTGTGGATCTAAAAGGCAGAGGAGCCTGGAATTTTACTTCAAGTCAAAGTTGCAGAAACTATCAGAAGCCTGCATCCAAGAAAATCGGGAAAATTCATAGGCCAGGAGTTGTAGACCAACATGGATGAGCAAGCATCTCAGAGAGGTGATTAAGAAAAGCAGAAAGCCTACAAGGGTGTTGGAAAGATGGGAGGGATCAGCAACAAGTTCTACCTTATTGAGGTCAAAACAAGTAGATAAAGTGAGAAAGGCCAAAGGCCATGTTAGAGTTGGACCTTGCAAGTATGGAATTTGGAAAAAAATGTTCTATAGCCATGTAAATAAGTTAAGACAAAGAAAGAAGAAGTGGGACTGCTAAACACTGAGGATGGAAAATGGAGGTTTTACAGTAAGGTAGACATGACCAATATCTAAACAAATATTTGCCTTCAGTTTGAAAGAGGAGCTTTTTATAGACAAAGGATTGCAGTGGATGACTAATTTAACTGAGGGATTTCAGTAAAGGCATTTGATACAGTTCCACATGGGGAATTATTAGCTAAATTGGAAAAGATGGGGATCACTATGAAAATTGAAAGGTGGATAAGGAACTGGTTAAAGGGGAGACTACAACGGGTCATACTGAAAGGTGAACTGTCAGGCTGGAAGGAGGTTACTAGTGGAGTTCCTCAGGGATCAGTTTTGGGACCAATCTTATTTAATCTTTTTATTACTGACCTTGGCACAAAAAGTGGGAATGTGCTAATAAAGTTTGTGGATGACACAAAGCTGGGAGGTATTGCTAATACAGAGAAGGACCAGGGATATATCATACAGGAAGATCTGGATGACCTTGTAAACTGGAGTAATAGTAATAGGATGAAATTTAATAGTGAAAAGTGCAAGGTCATGCATTTAGGGATTAATAACAAGAATTTGGTTATAAATTGGGACACATCAGTTGGAAGTAACAGAGGAGGAGAAGGACCTCGGAGTATTGGTGATCACAGGATGACTATGAGCTGCCAATGTGATATGGCTGTTAAAAAAGCTAATGCAGTTTAGGATGCATCAGGCAAGGTATTTCCAGTAAAGATAAGGAGGTGTTAGTACCCGTTATACAAGGCACTGGTGAGACCTCATCTGGAATACTGTGTGCAGTTCTGGTCTCCCATGTTTAAGAAGGATGAATTCAAACTGGAACAGGTACAGAGAAGGGCTACTACTAGGATGATCTGAGGAATGGAAAACCTGTCTTATGAAAGGAGACTCAAAGAGCTTGGCTTGTTTAGCCTAACCAAAAGAAGGCTGAGGGGAGATATGATTGCTCTCTATAAATATATCAGAGGGATAAATATCAGGGAGGGAGAGGAATTATTTAAGCTTAGTACCAATGTGGACACAAGAACAAATGGATATAAACTGGACACTAGGAAGTTTAGACTTGAAATTAGACGAAGGTTTCTAACCATCAGAGAGTGAGGTTCTGGAACAGCCTTCCAAGAGGAGTAGTGAGGGCAAAAGACATATCTGGCTTCAAGACTAAGCTTGATAGGTTTATGGAGGGGATGGTATGATGGGATAGCCTAATTTTGGCAATTAATTGATCTTTGACTGTTAGTAAATATGCCAAATGGCCTGTGATGGGACACTAGATAGGGGAGGATCTGAGTTACTACAGAGAATTCTTTCCTGGGTGCTGGCTGGTGAGTCTTGCCCACATGCTCAGGGTTTAGCTGATCCCCATATGTGGGGTTGGGAAGGAATTTTCCTCCAGGGCAGATTGGCAGAGGCCCTGGAGGTTTTTCGCCTTCCTCTGCAGCATGGGGCACAGTCACTTGCTGGGAGGGTCTCTGCACCTTGAAGTCTTTAAACCACAAGTTGAGGACTTCAGTAGCTCAGACACAGGTTTGTTATAGGAGTGAGTGGGTGAGATTCTGTGGCCTGCGTTGTGCAGGAGGTCAGACTAGATGATCATAATGGTCCCTTCTGACCTTAAAGTCTATGAACTCTTTGAGCCACTGTGATATCACAATGCAACAGTACAGAGGGATTTAACCAGTGCTGCCTGGGTCCTGCCAGGGCATCACCATGTGTAGCCATCCTCAGCATCTAGCCCATCTCTCTCAGCCTGCTTAAAATGGCAGCCATGGAAATATCAAATCCCACAACCATTGGCCAACATCCCCCTCCACCCCCGTGTGCTTGCTGCCAGCCGCCCTGCTCAGATGGTTGCACTGCATGGGTGAGGCGTCAAACCAAGCTCCTTGTAGCTGCAGGCGCAGAACAGGAAAAGTGCTAGATGAAGCACTCAGGGGCACAGTTCATTCGCCCCCTCAGCGTCTAGCTACACCGAGGTTTTGATGAGAGAAGTCGCTCGCCTCAAGCTCGAGAGACCTTTCCAAAGGCCCAGAGATTGCACTGCGCTGCCAGGTGATCATGGCTCCCTGGCACCCATGGGCGCTGAGCCATTACTGCCCTGTTCTGTGCAGAGTTCACAATGATCTGTGGGCATCGGAAAAGAGAACAGAGGCAAAGGCAGCGCTCTGGTTTGGGATGCATGCTGCACAAGGAGCTTTGCCCACCGTCCCTGGAGCTTGGCGTTGCCTTTTCCACCAGCTGGGTGCGCTCGCCCGGTAAACTGCCCCGCTGCAAATCATCATGATTTGAACGAGATCCTTCCCCGCCTTTGGGGGAAGTACTCCAGGGGAACAGCCCTGAGGCAAGGACTTCCTGCAGGGTGCCTGTGCAATCTCCAACCTGCCCCTCCAGACCCGCCATCCTGCCAGCTCACCCCGACTGGGAACAAGCAATGTGGAGGAAAAGCAACGCTGGATCATTGTTGGCCTGGAGACTGGAGCCAGGACAATAACTATTGCTTGTGCTCATGTCCCGTCTCCTCCCCCAGCACCTGACACACCATGGCCCCCACAGCAGGGGCCCCATTGCTGGGCGAACTCCTGGCATAGCCCCGGGGCAGAGAAAGGGGAGGAGGGACACGTCAGGCTGAAGACACAGGGGCGAAGGCTTTTGCCTGAATGCGGCAAAGGGAACAGGCAATCGGTGAGGGCCACAGCTGCTGGGGATCCTGGAGAGGCGAGAGTCTGGGCCCAAGCCAAGCACCCTTGGGTGCTGCCCAGTCTGGCACACCCCTCAACCGCCGAGTGTCCTGCTGCTGGGAACCTCTGCCCGTGGGCTGCTTCGAGCCGCCTGGTCCTCGGCAGCACAGGCCATCTCCTCCCATGGCTCTGCCGCTGCCCCCCCTGCCCCCCATGGGCACAGCACACAGCCAGGGGCGCTGTGATCCCGCTATAGCCCAGAGCAGAGCTGGGACGGACACACCCCTTCCTTCACAGGTGCTCTGTCTGCCCTCGCTGGCCATAGTGACGGCCCAGGACCCCCAGATTCCAGTCATGCCCCCATGTCTTGCCCTCAAACCAGCCCCCTGTGGAGCTACTTTGGCCTGGGCTTGGCCAGAGCCCCCCAGTTGGGCTCTGTCACAGACTCACAGATGTGCCCTCTCTTGGCCCCATGCGGTCCCTGGGGGGAACCCCCTTCAGTGCGACAGCCCTTCACGGGGGGCCACTCTCTCTCAGGGTCCAGCCCCTCCACCTCCTGAGCCGCACCTCTCTGAGCCTTAGCACGTCTGTCTCCGCAGTGGGCCCTCTCTGGGAGTCCCCTTGCTCTGGATCCCCCAGGGCCTCCACTCCCAGAGGCAATAATGCCCCCACACACACACTGTTCTCTAGCTCAGAGTGACTCTCAGCCAGTGTAATGCAGGAAGGTTTATTGAGCATTGAACTCAGCACAGGAAACTCTCAGGGCCTCAAGCCTGGCCTTCGTCAGCACAGTCTCCCCTGCAAAAGCAAACGTGATTCTGGGCTGCATTAACAGGTGTGTTGTGAGCAAGACACGAGAAGTCATTCTTCCGCTCTACTCTGCGCTGGTTAGGCCTCAGCTGGAGTATTGTGTCCAGTTCTGGGCACCGCATTTCAAGAAAGATGTGGAGAAATTGGAGAGGGTCCAGAGAAGAGCAACAAGAATGATTAAAGGTCTTGAGAAC
>NC_133784.1:5963826-5981836 GCF_003597395.2 Chelonoidis abingdonii
ATGTGTGTTTCACACCACCCCTGGCAGCCTGGGAGGAGGGGTGTGTGTGTGTGTGTGTGGATATGTGTGTTTCACACCACCCCTGGCAGCCTGGGAGGAGGGGTGTGTGTGTGTGTGTGTGGATATGTGTGTTTCACACCACCCCTGGCAGCCTGGGAGGAGGGGTGTGTGTGTGTGTGTGTGGATATGTGTGTTTCACACCACCCCTGGCAGCCTGGGAGGAGGGGTGTGTGTGTGTGTGTGTGGATATGTGTGTTTCACACCACCCCTGGCAGCCTGGGAGGAGGGGTGTGTGTGTGTGTGTGTGGATATGTGTGTTTCACACCACCCCTGGCAGCCTGGAAGGAGGCTGCACGCTCTGGTTTGGGGGTGAAAGCGCAGAATCGCCACCTAGAGGCAGCACTGGGGAGCCACAGCGCAGGGTCTTTGCCCCCCAGCCTGGCAGGCACCCCGGCGGAGGAGCTCTGTCCATGGATGCCCCCCAAGGCGAAGGGCTGAAGAGCTGGCAGAACGAGGCCTGGGCCCCCTCGGGCGGTGACAGTGCTCGTCTCTAGCCCTTCCGGCTGCCCCTCTCAAAGACCCTGTTCTGTGCCGGGGAAGGAGGCCTGAGCGGTTAACACAAGATGGCCGGGTTCTACTCTCAGCTCTGCCATGGACTTGCTGTGTGACACTAGCCCTGCATTGTGCCTCAGTTTGCCCACCTGCAAAATGGGAGCAATGATAAGGTGATGCCTTATGCCTCACACAACACCACGAACAGTGCTTTGAGATCCACGTCTGGATGGCACTGGGGCAGGAAGAGCGTAGGCCAGCGTGCCCCTTACAAACAGCCGTAAACACCTCGTGCCGCAGGACTTGAGCCAACCACTAACGTGTAAGGACGAAGCCTTCCCCACGGCCGGGTCAATGCAGCAGTGTCCGCTGCCTGGGAGATGTTCAGCGCCTGCCTCTGATGCAGCAGGTCCTGGCCCCTGGGGGAGCCGAGACGGGGGCCTGGACCCAGGGCCCTTCACCCCCTTGTGCGACCTGATGCTGCCCATCTGCTGTGTTTGGGGAGGGTGGTGGTGGTGGTTAGATTCCTCTTCACCGAGCTGTAGCTGAGACGTGTCAAACCTGGCATGCTGGGAGGTGCCAGCCATGCCCACCAGCCCAAAGGAGCCGGTAGGGACGGATCAGACCCTTCCTTTGGGGGGCGGGTTTTAGCCGTTCCCTGGGAATTGATCAGGTTGTGTTTAAAAACGCAAAAACCAGAAGAAAATCATTAAACAAATAAAAGGAAAGGCAGTGGGCAGGGATGCCCTGTACTCAGAGGGCTGGTGGACAGGGATGCCCAGTACTTAGTGGGGCTGGGATGCCCATGTGACGGTGCTGCCCGTGGGAGCCAGCTGAGGTCACTCAGTGACCTGCAAACAGAACGGGGCAGACAAACCCCAGACGCTGGTGGATCTTCCAATACTGAGATTTACCAACTGGCACAGAATATCTTCTGTATTACCTCACTGGTTACTCAGAAGTCCAAACACCGCAGTTCCCTTAAAGCGCCCAGCCTCAGGCCTCCATCCAGACACCTGTCAGATATGATGGTCACTGAAAATCTTATCTCATCATATAAAAGAAAAGGTTCTTCCATCTCCAAAGGATCAGCCACACACCCAGGTCCAATTATAACTTCGATCTTACCCAAAATACACACTATAGCCAACTCTTATTAACTAAGCTAGAATTTATTAAAAAAGGAAAGAGAGAGTTGGTTGAAACATCAATATACAGAGAGACTCGAATTCAATTCTTGAGGTTCAGGTACACAGCAGAGATGAGCTTGTAGTTGCCAAAAGTCCTTTAGAAATAGTCCAGAGGTACAGTCCAATGTCCATATTCAGGGTGGCGCCATCCAGCGACTAGGGATCTCAATCCTTATGGCTTAAGGTTTCCCCCTCTTGAAACCCAAACCAGATCTGAGATGAAGCAGGATCGTGTCCCACGGTTTTTATACATTTCCGGCAGCCCTTTGGTCTGAGAAAACAACAGGCTGAACTCTCCTTCTCCCAAACATCCTGGCAATTAGCACAGGGGAATTTACCCATTAAACAGTTCAGATTCAGGTTGCCACAACCTTCAAAGAGACACATAGACAATAATCCTATTTCACTCCAGTGTCTTCCTAAATGTTAATATTTCTGTTTTGATCTTTGAATCAAAGCTCTAGCAATAGACAGGACTTGTTTGCTGCCATCCCAAGCCCTGAGCAAACACCTCCCCTTCTACCTCTAATGGCTGGTCTACACTACGGGGGAAAATCGATTTTAGATACGCAACTTCAGCTACGTGAATAACGTAGCTGAAGTCGAATATCTAAAATCGATTTACTCACCCGTCCTCGCCGCGCGGGATCGATGTGCGCGGCTCGCCGTGCCGATTCCGGAACTCCGTTGGGGTTGGTGGAGTTCCGGAATCGATCTAAGCGCGCTCAGGGATCGATATATCGCGTCTAGATGAGACGCGATATAGCGATCCCCGAGCAATCGATTTTACCGCGCCGATACGGCGGGTAGTCTAGACGTGGCGTAACAATGCCAGCTGCATTTCAAAGCTCTGTTCATTTACAGATCTTCCTAATCAGACTCTAAAGTTCGGCCATGGGGCAGGTCAGTCTGGGAGGTAATTAACTCTTTCTGGCCCTGTCACCCTCCGATGAAATATCATATTACACTCACAATGTCACAGCCTGGTATTCAGGGGGCCGAGGGGAAAGGATGCCCAGTGCTCAGGGAGCTGTTGGGCAGGGATGCTCAGTACTCAGCGGGGCTGGGATGCCCAGTGCTCAGGGGGGCTGGTACTCAGAGGGGGCAGGACATGGGGTTGGGACTGTCTGGTACTCATGGATGCCAGGGCACCCAGTACTCACAGGGGTACTCAGGGCAGAGGTGGGAGGTGCCCAATACTCCCTGGGGGCTGTCTGGTACTCGGAGGGGGATACACACCATGTAGCAGTAGAGAAGCCTTGGAGCACTGAGGCAGGTGCAGCCTTGTGCTCCCTGCGGTCTGGTCAGTGTTGGGTAGGTGATCACGGCTGCTGGGACCAGGCTCCCTGCTCATCTCGCTCCCCACCACGCAGAGGAAGCAGGCGGGGCGGCAGTGAAGGGCTGGACAAGCCCCTGTCTGACCCCAGCCCTTCAGCACGACCCCTCACTTCCTCTGTGAAACCTGCCTGGAGCTCACCAGGGCCAAGCTTGGGGTGCACAGGGAGAAACCCCAACACTGGCAGGTTTAATCCAGGAGCCTGGAGGGGAAAATCGGTCAATACCAATAACAAAGGGCCTGATCCTGCAAACCTCAACATGTGAACAACTGGCAGGTGCCAGTCCAGCTTCCTTGCTCCAGTTCTGCCCATGCCCAGCCATCAGCCCTGACCCCCAAATCCCCTTCCTGTTCTAACCTGGTCCCTTTCACCTCAGCCCCAACCTGCAGCCCCTGCTAGCCCAGCCCTGGGCTCTCCCTCACCCCTGCTCTGCTGATGCCCCACAATCCTGACCTACAGCCTCGTTAGCCCAGCCCTGGACTCTCCCCCACCCCTGCTCTGCCAGTGCCCCACAATCCTGACCTGCAGCCCCTAGTAGCCCAGCCCTGGGCCCTCCCCCACCCCTGCTCTGCCAGTGCCCCGCAATCCTGACCTGCAGCCCTTACTAGCCCAGCCCTGGACTCTCCCCCATCCCTGCTCTGCCAGTGCCCCACAATCCTGACCTGCAGCCCCTGCTAGCCCAGCCCTGGGCTCTCCCCCACCCCTGCTCTGCCAGTGCCCCACAATCCTGACCTGCAGCCCCTAGTAGCCCAGCCCTGGGCTCTCCCCCACCCCTGCTCTGCCAGTGCCCCGCAATCCTGACCTGCAGCCCTTACTAGCCCAGCCCTGGACTCTCCCCCATCCCTGCTCTGCCAGTGCCCCACAATCCTGACCTGCAGCCCCTGCTAGCCCAGCCCTGGGCTCTCCCCCACCCCTGCTCTGCCAGTGCCCCACAATCCTGACCTGCAGCCCCTAGTAGCCCAGCCCTGGGCCCTCCCCCACCCCTGCTCTGCCAGTGCCCCGCAATCCTGACCTGCAGCCCTTACTAGCCCAGCCCTGGACTCTCCCCCATCCCTGCTCTGCCAGTGCCCCACAATCCTGACCTGCAGCCCCTGCTAGCCCAGCCCTGGGCTCTCCCCCACCCCTGCTCTGCCAGTGCCCCACAATCCTGACCTGCAGCCCCTAGTAGCCCAGCCCTGGGCCCTCCCCCACCCCTGCTCTGCCAGTGCCCCGCAATCCTGACCTGCAGCCCTTACTAGCCCAGCCCTGGACTCTCCCCCATCCCTGCTCTGCCAGTGCCCCACAATCCTGACCTGCAGCCCCTGCTAGCCCAGCCCTGGGCTCTCCCCCACCCCTGCTCTGCCGGTGCCCCGCAATCCTGACCTGCAGGCCCGTTAGCCCAGCCCTGGACTCTGCCCCACCCCTGCTCTGCCAGTGCCCCACAATCCTGACCTGCAGGCCCATTAGCCCAGTCCTCCACTCGCTATTCTGCCAAAACTCTGCTAATGTCCCTCAGTCCAAAACCTGCAGCATCTCCCTGCTTTTCCAGTCCTGGGCTCTCCCCGCTCTTCTCTGCTAGTGCCTGGCCTGCTCAACCCCGACCTCAGGAACGGACCTAAGGTGTTTGTGTAAGAAGCTGCCAAGACAAATGGGAGCATGAGGGTGGGGCAGGGGCAGGGGCGAGGCAGTCGGGAGGGGCAGCGTTTTTAAGTTGTTGAATGTGATGAATTCACAAAGGGCCAGAGAGGCGGGGGGGGGGGGCACCTGATCAAATCAGTAGCATGACAGGTTTGTTCCTGCAGGTGTTTTCCCTTTACAGAAATGTTGTCACTCCCCCGCCATAACGCCGCTTGCCTTGTGCGGGGTGCGAGAACCCCAGGCTGGGCCTGGCGCAGGCCGGGCCGGGCCGGGCCGGGCCGTAACACAGCTCTCCCCGCTCTCCCGGGCTCCAACCCGTCCGAACTCAGCACCAGCAGACTCGGGGTGTGGCCGAGCCAAGCCCCGCTATGCCCCAGGCCGCCCAGCGCTGCGGCAGACAGAGAGCGTCTGCCCCGGCTGCGGCCACTGGGCCCTGCTCCGAGCGGGGCAGCGCTACCCACACAGCTCCCCAGGGACCCGCAGACCCGGGCACTTGGCGCCTCCTACGAGCTAGCGGCAGCCCCGGTGCGGCCCTGCGATGATCCCAGGGGCCGGGCTGCTGCCCGGGGGCCCCGCTCCCTGCCCCCGCCGGGCCAGGCCCGGCCCGACACCGCAGCCCACGTGGAGGGAAGCGCAGCTGGCAGTGGGCGGAGCCCGGCCTGTGTCCGCGGGAAAAGCGGCTGGCGGGGGATGACGTGGCGCTGATTGGCGCCTTGCATCAGTGACGTCAGCCGCTCACCCCTCCCCGCCCGGAGCGGGCGGTCCTAGGGGTGCGGCTGGGTTTGTGCCCGCGCTGCCCGCAACAAAGATGGCAGCGAAGTCGGCCCCGCCCTCATTGCCCACTCTCAAAATGTCCCCCCAGCCCCCCGCAGGGCTGGCTCCTTGCGCAAGCGCCAGAGAGACTGACACACCCCAGCGATCCGGAGCGGGCCCTGGCACGTGGCACGTCCCCGCTGCTGGGCCAGGCCTGCACCCCCCCACGCTCACACCTCGCTTTCTGCACCGCGTCTCTGCTGCAACTCGGTGGAATTAGCCCCATTTTACAGATAAGGAAACTGAGGCGCAGGGCAAGGGAGTAACTTTCCCAGTGGCAAAGCCAGGAATAAAATCCATGTCTCCAGAGTCCCCGCCCAGTGCTCTGCGCACGGGACCGCACTGCCGCCTGCCAGGCCCGCCCCAGGTCCAGGTCCCGAACCCTGCCCCACGCCATCCGCGCTCCGACCCAGCGAGCGGCCTGCCGAGGAACTACATTTCCCATGACGCCTCGCGGAACCCGCCTCCCAGCATGCCACGCGAACCAGCCCCTCCCGGTCGAGGCGGCGCCGCGCGGCCTGCTGGGAGCTGTAGTTCCGCGGGCCCGCCCCGCCCATCACGTGGCCTGGAGCGAGCGAGTCGCCGGCACTGGGCGCGCTGGGAGCTGAGCACCAAGATGGCGGCGCTGTGGGGCGCCGGGCGAGCGGCCTAAATAAACAATAATTTTTTTTCAGTTATGTTTTTTTTTCACTACGCACCACTCTTGGTCAGAGTACTACCAAGGCCACATCCGGTTACTAAGGAACAGCATTCGACCCTGAGGGAGACAACATCCACCAATTCGTGCCCCGCGCTTCCGATGAGAAAATGCGAAGTACATTTATTGCCTAATAGGCTAGTGGACCATACTTAGGGGGGTCTATAGGGTCCGTAAATACAAGTCGCCCTCCAACACACCGGAAAGGCCACTTCAAGGCGGCCCCCGGGCCACGGTAACATGTGCAACATCACAATCCATCACAAAATAAAGGTAACACGAAAGGTCACAGGAGAGAAATGTTATTACTGATTTTTTTTTTTTAAAGAAAATATCAAACACTTTCGCCTTGCACCATACACACACGCAACCCCTGACTTCCAGACACACGCCAGCGAATGGAGAAGTCGAAACTCGAGCAACCTCGAAGTAACTCTTTCACTGGTCTAAGTGAGGAGCACAAAACCGTGAGAAAGGCAACTATAGAAATTAGATAAAAAAAGTAGCGCCTTACTGTTACCTAATACAAGTGTGGATACTAACATGGCAATTATGTGATTCTCAATATACAAGTTTATCTCCCCCTGCCCCCATGCGTTGACGAGGCCGGTCACCGGGCCGGACTAGGTCGAGAGAGCCCCTTCCCCTCCTTCTCTCGCCCCACCGGGTACCACACCATGGCCCGGAGACCCATCTTATGTAATGTGTCTCCCCTCCCTTCTCCCCGCCCTCCCGGGCCGCGGCGGGCCTGACAGCGCCCCCTCCCCCTCCTCTCCCGCCCCCCGGGGCCCCAAGCCGGGCTGCAGCGCCCCTCCCTCCCCCCCGGGCGCCCTGCCCGGGCCTGACAGCGCCTGGCACCAAGCCGGTCACCATCAGTGCAGAGCCGTGACCCGCTGACCTAGGAACGGGGTGGGGGTCCAGAGAAGGTGGTTGAAGAACTAGCCAGGGTGGGGATGCTCGTCGCAGACCACAGCAGAGCTGCTTTCTTGGGGATCCTTCTAGTCTGCAGGGCTTGAGATGAACATGGGTGTTTTGCCATCAGTCACAGCAGCGTGGCCTGCTGCCACCCTCAAACTCCCCCCCGGGTGTCCTGGCTGCCCAGGGCTGGGGACTGTTTGCTCTTGCATTAAAAAGGTAGTGGGAGTGTGACTTACTCCAGCCACAGGGCTGATGCCCAGCTGCCAGCCACCTGTATCCTGCCTGAAATAATCCATGGAGCGGTTTCGTTTTGTAGCGCTGTCAAGCTCCTCTGAGAAGCTGATTATCCACACAACTGTAGTTTTGCTTCAAAAACAGATCCTCAGTGCTCTGTGGGGTGTGTGTGTGTGGAGGAGACTTGTGTATCCTATTGCCATGGGGGGGGCGAGGTGACACTGGCTCAAGCTGGAGCAGGAGTCACAAATTAATCTTTGTGGCCGGCTCACACCCAGTATAGATAGCCGCCCTGTGTTAGCAAGGAGCTGCTGTAGTGTCACCCAGGGGTGCCGAGTCCCCCCACATTCTCCATGGCTAGACCTGTGTCATTCCTGCAGTGCTTGTGCCCTTGTTCCTCTTACTGCAGTACCTGGGGGCAGGCAGTGGCCGATTAGGGAATGGGACACTTAAGCCTGAGTCTCCCCATTTCTGGGCTCCCATGCTTGGATTTCCAGACTAGGGCTTAGATACCCCAACAATAGGCTTGTTAAAGATCCCTTGGCTATGCTGGACAACATGGGATGCAGCGTGGGTCTAGTGGATGGAGCACTGGGCCAGATGTCAGGAGTCCTCCATTCAGTTTCTTGCTTTGCCCCTAACGTACTGGGTGACTTTGAGCAAGCCACTCCCCAGCCCACTGCCTCAGTTTCTCCATTTTTACAATGGAGGTGGTGATACTGGCTTCCTGTGTAAAGTGCTTTGAGCTGTATGGATGAGAAGTGCTAGATGCAGAGAACAGATTCTAGTTTTCTAGCTTCTCTTGAGATTTATGGGCGCTGTAGAGGACTTGATTTCGTTTTTGCTTTGCGTAGCAGGCACTTGCCGTGTGCTCTCTGGAAGGATGGACAGGGGCTGGCCCTGCTTTCATGGAGGATCTGACATTCTGAAATGGCTTTGGCCTGAATCAGAGCTCTGTGAGCTCCTTTCTCACCAGCTGAAGTTGGGCCAAGAAAAGCAGTTCCCTCACGCACCTTGTCACTCTCGTTCTGGGAAAAAGATTGATTTTGTTCATGTTTTACAAAGCAAATGTGTTCCCATGTCTGCCTGGAAGTCAGTTCACTTCAGAGTTGCCCTGTATCCTGGACCTCGTCACACTTTCCTGTTTAACTGCATCCCAGGAGATGCCTTGGCTGACTGGTAGGCAGCAGCTCTTGCCTCGTGGAAGCATGGCTGTAGCTTGAGTTGTGTGGGAGTTTAGCTGACTAGACAGGGAGCTGTCCTGGAGGCGTTCGGTGATCGAGGCAAAATTAAATGTAAGAACCCTCCCAAGTATTTGCTATGTGATGTCACATCTTTGTATTCGGATCCTCTTTCTGCTAACACAAAGCACAGTGACTTCAGATATGCCAGGATTGGGGCTGTCTGGGGAGAGGAGCTTTCATGCAAGTTGTGTGGAAAACTTGTTTCCTGGCTGCTTTTGAGCCTGTTCCGGCCATTGCTAAGACCTGCCCCCGGGGCCTGTCCTGCTCTAGAGCCCTAGGATGGGCCAGGTTCTCTGGTCCAGCAGCCGGGGCCCAGTCAGCTTGCACTGGTGGTGGTGCCAATGTGCCTTTGGAAACCTTGCGGCCCCTCTGAGAGATGTTTGTCCGCTGGGAACCTTCCATTCAAGGGTGGCCAGCTTTGCCCAGGCAAGGCCAGGCTGGCAGCTCATCAGGAGATCGGACTTTGTGCCTAGCAGGCTTGAAGTGAAGCAGATGGATGCGCTTCAGTACAGAGGTGGGACCTGCATCCCAGCACACTGTGTGCCTGTGGAGCCAGGTGGCCTCCGCACAGCTCCATAGAGGCTCCTTTGGGTTTCAGTGGGAGACTTGATTCTCTGCTTCTGCTGGTCTGCACCTGCCGCTGAGAGCCCTCGCTAGCAGCCGTGAGGGCGGCGATTCCTCCTCTTGCTCACCCACGAATGGGGCTGCTGGCAAATGCCCCTTCCTGCTACCAGTGACCACGTGGGCTCACAGCTTGCATTTCTAACGAGGGCCGATGTCCAGGGCCCAGAGAGCTCGGGGGCTGCCTGGGCACAGCAAAGGAAAGTGTCTTTGAATGGTCCCTTCCGGAGCCTGGGAGCCCGGCTGCAGCCACCTCAAATGCTCGAGCTGCAGTGTTTCTGTCTGCTTTGGTGCCCCCACTCTGGGGAGGGAGGGAGGTCCTAGAGGACGCAACAAAACCCAGTTAGGTGCTGGGGTTCGAGGAGGGGAAGAGTCAAGGCAGTAAAAGAGCTGTAACTCCATGAGTGGGGTAGCACCCTTGTGGGGATGAACTGTGACCCTGTCTGTGATCTGTGAACAGGAGGAGGTGGAAAGAATTGAAAAAGCACCACATTTAAAATGGCTCTAAGGGAATCTTTTGGGGAACATGGTCTCATTAGCCAATGATTCCTCCAACCTGTGGAACTCATTGCTGCAGGATACTGAGGCAAACAAGTCAGTAAGTTCTCTGAAGACAGCTTGACATTTTGCCCCACCAGCAGGGGCTGGGACACTGTACGAGCAAAGGCTCTGGGGGTAACCTCTGCACCAGGGTGAGTCTTTCCTCCGAGCCATAGCACCTCACAGTGAGGTGATGCAGGAGAATTGACCCCTTTCTTTGAAGCATCCAGTGCTGGCCACGCACATCTAGACAGACCGCTGATATGTTCCCATGTGGGTGTTGGGCTTCTCAGACTTGCAGGAGGCGCTCTCCCCTCCCACGGGAAATCGATTTTTCTAACCCTGGTTAAACTTCTGAAAGCGTCTTTTTATTGTGACACGTTTGTAACAGTGAAGTGGCCTGGATGCTGCAATAGCGAAGCATCAGGGCGGGGTTCCTCATGAACTGGACTGCAAATGCAGACGCTGTATGAGCTGGTGACTGGTCTGATGGCAGCGATTCTGACTCCTGCGAACTCCTGCTCAACCGCGTGGCTCCACCCTGGGATGAGATGCGCCTGCTTGTTACCACTGACTCCAGGCTCTGCAGTAGCTGCTGGGTTACTGGGCGTGTTAGCACTGCATGCGTCCCAGCGCATTTGATCATTCCTGATATCTCCAGAATGATTCACCAGAGACTCTCTTCTGAAATGGAGTGGCCTGGGCTCTGGAGGGGAATGCTGTGCGTGGGGTTACGCTGGGTTTTACATGTTACTTTCTCACTGTGTAATGGAGTAATGCGAGAGAATGAATCATGGCAGCATAATTTATACCAACACTTGTCTTCTGCATGAGAGCAGAGAGTGATCTCATTCCTGTACAGAACCCAGCTCTGCAGCCTGTGTCACGCAATTCAGCGCAAACAAGCTGCAGATCACAACAGCTCTGTCTTTAGTTCACTTTGTAGGGGCCTTTTCCTCGACAATATTGATGCTTCAGCATTCGAGAAACGATCAGGTCCCACAGCAGCAGTGGCCTGGGGAATTTGCTTTTGGCAGCATAGAAGTTCTTCACGCTGTCCTGATGGAGGAGCTGGTCATGTGACATGGATTCCAACCCCTTCCCATGGTGTTTAACTGCAGAACTGAAGCTTTCAGTGTAAGATGCCTGAGCCTGGATTTCTAAGTTCAGCTCCTAGGCCAGAGGTGGAGATGAGCTGCTGATGCCCCCAGCGACTCCAGCCAGAGTCGGGGGTCACCTTTAAGTAGCAGCAGAACTTCAGGGGCACAGATTGGAAAAATGGGGCTTAAATTCATAGCCCTTCTGGGGGCCAAGAAAACTTGCTGAAAGTGCCCCCCAGGGGATGGTGCCTTCTTGAGTCTCAACAGCGCTGAGAGGCAAGAGTTGCCCTGTTTATCTTGGGGGGCGTGCCTGTTCAGACTGGAGTTCCAGGACACTGGAGACCTCTGCAAATCACTCAGCGCTCCAATCTGCACACTCCTTGTTCACACAGGCATCAGAGTAACCAGGTTATACCAGGCCAGTGTAAGGGCTCCGCAGCACTGCGTCCTGGGCCTCACAAATGGAATCGACCTAGGTACGTCACTCAGGGCTTTGAATAATTACACGCCTCGTGTGCCATGGTTATGTTGCTCTAACCCTGTGTAGATGGAGCTGGCTAGCTAGGCCTCTCAGAGAGAAGGGCTAAGTACATCGATGGATAAACCTCTTGTGTCAATGTAGAAAGCGTCAGTGGCACAGCCGGAGCACTGGAGCTATGCCGCTGGAAGGTTGTAGTGTACCCACACCCTTCCCTGCAAGAGGAGGAGGATGCAGGGAGTGACTTTACCCCTCTCCCCCCCGAGGCCACTGATGCCTGGGGGCATTTCTGCCCCAAGCCATGACTCACATGGGCACGGTGGCTACATTAAACCAAGTACATAAAACCTGTGGGGTTTGCTAAACCTTAACCCAAGGTGCCGAGTGGTATGTGCATTGGGGAGAAGGGTTAGGTCTCTTGGGACTTCTGTCCCCCTTGCCCAAGGATTTGGGGTGGACTCTGGTCTCCTGGCCAGATCCCAGCATGTGGTGTTCCCTCTGCAGTTTCATTGCTAGTTGGGGGGTTGGCCCAGGGGGACTTAGTCCAACATCCCTGTGACCCTGTTGTGCTAAGTCTCCTGGTAAACTAGTCCTCTAAGCTGTAATTCTTCACTGCATGCTCACGACCCATGTTAACTCTGAAACCTATTGTGAACAACAACTCAGTGCTGTTTCACTGCTCATCATTTAAAGGAGCAGCAGTGGGCTGAAGTGCTTCTCCTTGGCTGATGGATGCTGGGGCTTCAGGGTTGTCAACTCTCAACTGTATCATGAGCTTCGCAATACTTGGTGGTGCTCTTAAAGCCCCAGCTCCTGGAGCCTGGTGATTCAGACAGTCTATCTCCTCTTTCATTGAAAAAAAAAAAAATTTCTGGCCTGCATGGTTGTGGAGGGAAGTCTGAGAACGTGACACCTCCCTCTCCAAGGGCTAGGAGGCTAAGTGGCAAATAGAGCCCTGAAGCCAGCTGACTTGTATTTTCTTAGCACAGCGCCCCGGGACCCTAGTTGTCCCAGATGAAATTTCGCAGATAAAATTGAATGTTGATAAATGCGAAGTAATGCACATTGGAAAACATAATCCGAACTATACATATAAAATGGTGGGGTCTAAATTAACTGTTATCACTCAAGAAAGAGATTTTGGAGTCATTGTGGGTAGTTTTCTGAAAACATCCACTCAAGGTGCAGCGGCTGTCAAAAAAGCGAACAGAATGTTGGGAATCATTAAGAAAGGGTGAGATAAGAAGACAGAAAATATCGTATTGCCTCTGTATAAATCCATGGGATGCCCACATCTTCAATACTGCAGGCAGATGTGGTCACCCTATCTCAAAAAAGGTATATTGGAATTAGAAAAGGTACAGAAAAAGACAACAAAAATGATTAGGGGTATGGAACGGCCGCTGTATGAGGAGAGATTAAGTAGTCTGGGACTTCTCAGCTTGGAAAAGAGGCGATTAAGGCAGGATATGATAGACCCTGTTGTGCAGAACAGAATGGGGGCTGTAGCCCAGTGAGCACTGGCTTCTCCACCGCAACCTGTCTCCTTGCCCCTTTCTAGTGCTTCTCTCTGGAGGAAGATGAGCTGAGCCTGCACTTGGTTCCCGCCTGCAGCGATGCCATCCTGGAGGCCGAAGGGATCCTGGGAACGATGCAGAGCTACCTGGACTCATCCGTGATCTCTATCATTGAGGACTTCGGCACCCTGACCGAGGTAATGGGCTGCCCACAGAGAGGCAGGGGACACAGCCGGGCTGTGGCCTTCTGGAGGCGAGATCCAAAGCTGCCTGGGGCGTCTCCAGTCCCGCGACCGTGAGGGTGGGGCGCAGGTCTGGGAATCTCCGTCCCTTGCCTGCTTTGGCCCCTCTGTTTGCTGCTTTCCCTGCTGGACGCTGCCCTGCTTCGCTGGGCATGAGGGCAGCGCCAGGACTCAGTCCCTGATCGAGCTCGCTCCTATTGTTCCTCTTCCCCTCCTTTTCTTCTCTCTTTGCCAAGGACCTCTGCTGGCCCCAAGTGAGCTAGCCTGCTCCTAATTTCCTTGCCTCAACCTCACGGCAGTGCTAATCCTGGGCTGTGTGTCTCTGGCACCTCCCTGCCTCGGTTCTGAGCCAAGCGCCGTGCCGGTAACAGGAGCGTTCCAGTCCTGGGGGCACCTCCCTAGCAGGGCCCTGCTCCGAGGACATTTGGGGCAGAGGCAGAGCCCCCTTCAGTGGGCACCCACATATCTGAGACTCCATGTTGCTGACAAGGGACAGGTGTGAAGGGAGGGGAAGACGTCGAGTGGCTAGAGCATGTCATGAGAGTGGCAGGGCGGGTTGGTGTCTGGCTGTGCCCCTGATGCGAAGGCCTCCTCCTTTCACCAGAACAAGACCTGCCTGGATGCTCCAAACGAGCTGTCCCTGCTGACGGCCATCACCGAGATCCTGGACAGCACGGACGACGAGACCCTGTCTCCGTTTGACACCACCTTGGACTCCGAATTGCTGGCACTGCCCCGGGAACGCGAATGTTCTTCGGTACGAGCTGCTCTCTGCCCGTCGTAGCCGCCCTTCGCTGGAGGTGCCTAGACTGGGCACTTCTGCTGTCCTTAGCCCCTGGCCAGTGGCAGCAGCCAGACCGTGCACAGCACACGCATAGACTCGGTAACCCGCCTGCCTCTGGGGCTGCTCGGCTCCCCCTTCGGGGCTCTGGGAAAGGAGGCTCCAGATCCCGATGCCACTGAAATGGAAACCCCCCCATCCCTGAGCTGTGCTGGTGACTGGTGGAATCACTGCAGGGTGCCCCCTGGCGGTCACCTGCATCACCAGCTGAGCTGCCTCTGAAGTGAGGTCTAGGAACTGCCCTGGGGGAAACCAAGGGGCGCAGGGGTGGGGGTGGGACAAGCCTGAGTTTGCTGTTGGCGACAGACCAGCAGAGGCGCTCAAAGTGACGCGGCCTGCGCATCCCACCATGGCATGTGGGTGGCTCGGTCTGTTCATGCTTTGGCGAGCTGGGCATTAGATTCCAGCTCTGGGATCCTGCAGTGGCTGGGGTGTATCCTGGAGTTGGGGGGGCAGTTGCCATGCTGGGCACGTGGTGAGGAGGGAGAGGCTGGTGTGGGAAGGCTGATGGCCATGCAGCTTCACCCCACACCCGGCTCGGCTCCGACTGGCAGGTGTGTGTTTTCCACCTTCTCGTTCTGCTTTCTACCCATCAGTTTCAGAAGTTTCTCAGCTTGTCCCGGGCCTCCCCTGAGTGCAGAGTTCCTGCCCTAGAAGATCCGTGGGGCCTCAGCAGCCCAGCTGCCATCGGCAAGGTGAGAGGGCAGCTCATCGGCGAGAGCCTGAGGCTGGGGCAACCACGGGTGCTTAGGGAAGCCAGCAGCAGGATCGGCTGTCCTGGGTAGTGGGGAGTCGCCGGATGTGCAGGGTGACTCCTGCTGGCCCTTGCCTGCGCTCCAATATCTCCCTGGTTTCTGGGCTGCTGCGGAGCTGGGGAGGGGCAGAATCTGGGCGTGGCTCGGCCGGCTAAGCAGGGCAGCGCCAGGACTTGCATCTTCATGCTTGTAGCCAGCCCTTGCCCCTCCCGCTGGCATGGTTCTGCAGAGCTGGGAGCAGCGCCAGGCTGGGCCGGGCCAGGCAGTTACCGAGCCTCTCCGCAGACCTGGCCAGTCGGAACCCCAGCACTGCCGGTGCTGGTAGGCTGCCCCTTGGGCTGCAGAGTGACGAAATCCTTGAGCCCTTGTCTCCTGCAGCGTGGAGAATGCTCTCTGCCAGGCGGCAAACTCCTGGGCAGTGAGGGTTGGCGTAACTTGGGAGTCTGTCAGGGTGCAGGTGGGGCAGCAGCCGTGTGGGGCTGTTGTAAATCAGTGGGGCTCAAAGTGTGCAGTTTGGGGCTGGTCCCTGCCAGTCCATGCGCCTCACGAGGAGAGGGCGTTGCTCTGGCTGCTAGCAGGGGCGGCTGAGCCCACTGGAAGTCACCTCCTAGGTTATGTGAGGTGCACTGCTCTGCCTCGGGGGGGCAGCGCCATCACCTGCCTCTTCCCCTGTCCCTGCCAGGTGGAGACGGGCCCGGTGGATCTGCCCTGGAACCGTCCACTGAGCTGCCTTGAAGAGCCGACAGCACCAAAGCTGCGCCCCAGCAGAGTGCCCTGGACGGAGCGGAAGCTCCCCAGGCCCCAGCCCCTCCCGCAGCGCAGCGATGGGGAGGAGGAGGAGGACACTGCTAGCCCTGGACAGCACGGCGGCATGGCAGCGACAGGGGGTCTGCGGGAGAGCCCCATGGATTTGTGCGCTGAGGCTGGGGGTGAGGAGGCGGTGTGGCTGGAAGACACTGACACTCCCTGCATCATTAGCACGGGGGCCGGGTCCCTTAGTGAGCTGGTGAAGTCCATGCACCCGTACTGCCTGCCCACGCTCACCGTGTGCCTGGACCCTGCGAGCGAGCCGGTGGCAAAGGAGTTCTTATCCGGCCCGCTCCTGCTGGAGATTGTGCCGGGCGAAGGCGAGAGCCTGGAGATCCCTGTGGTCCTGCAGCAGCTGGGCCCAGGAGCCCAGCTCCCAGCTGAAGGGGAAGGAGCCAGTGGTTGCCTGCCTGGTGAGAGGGGTGGTGCTCTGGAGCCGTTGCTGATGCATGGTGTGGTGCCAGTGGGAATGCCTGCCCAGGGGTGCGAGACTGGGGGCCCCATCAGGGCCCCCCAAGAAGAGCCTCCCAGCCCAACCCAGGCAAGAGAGTCACCCCAGGGGATTGACCCCGAAGCGAAGGATGAGGTGAGGCAAAGAGACCGGGATCTGGAGAGAAGCTCCCGGCACAGCACGGAGGCGCCAGTGGGTGGGAAGCACCAGGGCACCGAAAAGGGCCGAGGGCGCGAGAGGGCCAGGAAAAGTCGGAAAAAGAAAAGGGAGGAATCGCAGAAGGGCCAGGCCAAGCCAGATGGGGACTGCGTGGTGTGCAGGTTCCGTTCTACGTCCACGGTGCAGCCGCCAGCGTCCCAGCGCTCCCCCAGCTGGGCAGCCCGGCCCTCTGTGCAAGTGTCCACCTTCCTGGAAAAGCAACTGGACCAGGCCAAGAAGGAAGGGCAGATGGAGCTGCAGTTTGCCAGAGGGAGGCCTAGGGCAGCAGCAGCTGGGGGCGGCCTGCAGAGGAAGGGGCACGCTGCGATGCAGAAGGAGCTGGAGGCGGAGAAGACCAACACGCAGCCAGCTGGGCAGAGTGCCGAGACATCCAGGCCCTTGGAGCAGGCCGTGCACAGCCCCGGGGCGCAGGGAGAGGTAGCTCCTGGGTGCAGTGAGGAGAGCCAGCCTGCCCCCCCCAAAGGGAGCACCCCCCCACACCAGGACCTCAGTGCTGAGGGGGAGGCTCCCCAGAGCCCGCAGGAAGCGGAGCGGGCTGGGGCCGAGGCTGCTGGCTGGCCATCCAAGCCCAAGGCGCTCAGCTTGACCGAGTACCGGCTGCGGATGCTGCGCCGCCAGCCCAGCAGGGCTGATGGGAAGGAGGGGGAGAAGCAGGCAGCAAGCAAGTGGCCCATCGTCCCCGAGCCCCCTACGGAGCTGGCCGAGATCCCGTGCCTAATGGCGGCCGTCCGCCCCCCGCCCTCGCAACCTGCTCAGCCCGTGGAGACGCCCAGCTCCCAGAGGGGCCCGGAGACACCTGCCAGCCCCCCTGCCACCCCTCCTCTGGCCAGAAAGGCACCTGCAGGGCCCCCCCAGCCCGAGCCGGCTCCAGTGCCCCCAGGGCTACAGCTGCCTGTCCCTCCACCGGCCCTGGGGTCTGCTGGTGCAGTAACGCCGCAGGCCTCCCCGGCACCCTATGGCGTCTACCCACCGGTGCCTTCCTGGCCTTGCTTTGGGCCTCCACCTGCCGGCTACCCCAGTCTGCCTCTGCCACCGGCCGCTGGCGGGTCACCCAATACCTTTCACCTGGTGCCTGGCCTGCCCCCGCCAGCTATGGCCTGGCCCCCCCCTGCCCTGCCACTCCCTCCGTTCGGCCCAGGCGCCCCGTGTCCCCCCCTGGGCTGGCCCCTGTGCCTCCAGCCGCCCTACTGGCCCGGGATCCCCCTGCCACCTCCCATGGTGTACAGCGATCCAGGTGCCGCTCTGCACAGCCCAGGGGCAAACCCCTTCCCAAGTAACCCAGCCGCCCTGGCACCGAGCTGCCAAGAGCCTTCAGCTTTCACAGTACAGCCAGCGAAGCCAGTGCTGGCCAGCCAGGCGACCGCTGCTGCCAAGCATGAGGTGCCAGCCCAGACCCCGCAGTGTGGAGCACAGCCCTCCGGCCGGGCATCTGATCCCAGGAGGCAGAGCCGGCCTGTGGGCAAGTCACCTGCCCTCCAGCCTGTAGGGCAGCCCCCTATTGCCACCACCCAGACCGTGGGGGAGTCAGCCACTGCCTGGCCTGGAGGGCAGCCCCCTGCCCCTTGGCCTGTAGGGCAGCCCCCTATTGCCACCGCCCGGACCGTGGGGGAGTCAACCACTGCCTGGCCTGTGGGTCAGCCCCCTGCCCAGCCCACGAGGGAGCCCCCTGCCCAGCCTACGAGGGATCCCTCTGCCCCTTGGCCTGTGGGGCAGCCCCCTGCCCAGTCCACGAGGGAGCCCCCTGGCCCTCGGCCTGTGGGGAAGTCGTCTGCTGCCCAGCCCCCTATTGTCACTGCCCAGCCCATGGGGGAGTCTCTTCCTGCTGCTGCCCCTTGGC
>NC_133784.1:5983416-5994748 GCF_003597395.2 Chelonoidis abingdonii
GCTGAGGAGGGGGCAGTGGGGCCAGGGCAGAATGGGCATGGCGTGGAAGGGACACTTTTGGGGGTAAAGAGGGTAGGAAAGGGGGGACCAATGAGGGCCAGGGAGGACGTCCGAGGAGGAGGGGAGCGAGGATGATGGGGTGCTGAGGAGGGGGCAGTGGGGTGCTGAGGAGGGGGTGGGGGACGTCGAGGAGGGAGCAGCGAGGCCACTCATCCAGGGTGCCAGCAAGTGTCCCTCGGCACTGCTGCTACTGGAGGAGGCTCGTCAGCCTGAGCCGCTCTGCCCCAGCTCTGGACCCGAGCCAGGAAGTGACCTGATAAGCCGCCTCTCTCCCGCCGCAGGAATCGAAGCCTCGGACCTGTCCAGCCTGCTGGAGCAGTTTGAGAAGACTGAAGGTGAGTGGCTGGCGTACCCTTATCGGCCATCCCCCCTGCCTGCCCCCAGGCTCTGTGGGGCCGGCCCCTAGCCCCACAGGCCTGTTGCAATCCCACGTCCAGGGAGGTGCCAGCCTGGCCCGTGTTCTGTCCTGAGCTCGGCAAGTGTCGTTTTTCTGGCTTGTAGCAGGGACTGTTGTCCCCAGCCTGGGCGGGGCAGCCCCACGGCGGAGGCTGTGGGTCAGCAGAAGTTCCTGGGTTAGCTGAACAATGGGTCCCGGCGTAAATCGGAGCAGCCTGAAGGCTGCCAGTGCACAAATGTTACTGTGGTGAAGGGAAGCTGGGGCCAATTTCCCCACCCCTGCCCCATATGTTAACTGGGCCATTAGGGGTCCCAGATGAGGCCCGGAGGGAGGAGACCCCAGCAGAGGTGTTGTGTTGTTGTTGTGCAGGGGCAAGGAGGAACCAGGCCCCCTCTCCCAGCTAGTGGGCCCTGAAGTGGGGATGTTGGACTCCCCCCATGGCAGCATCTCCCTCAGCCATCCCTGCATTCGCTCTTGTTTCAGCCACAAAGGAGGAGCTGCACGTGCGACGCCCTAGGGACGGGCTGGTGCTGGGGAATGCTGGGTGAGTCTGGAGGTGGCCATGGTGCCAGCCAGCCCCGAGGCTCCTGGCCCGAGGGAGGGGTCCAGGCAGAGCCCGGGCAGCCAGGGATGGGTTGGTGCTGTCTCTGTGCTGCTGTGAGCTTGACACCGAGTGACCCTGGGGCATGCTCTCCTGCCTGGGCACCCAGGCCTGTGCCATCTGTGCCCTGGGCTGCGGTGATGGGCACTTTGGGTGGCGCGGGGGCCCCATCGTCCAGCACTCCCCAGTGAGGTGGAGGTGTAAGAGGCCTGGCCCTGAAGGTCACGGGTCTTGGCCGTTGCCACTTCTAGCGATGACTCCTCTCTCCCTTCAGCAGGTCGGAGAGCCACCAGGACAAGAACCCGCCAGATAGCCTGCATGCCCCGGAGCTGGCCAATGTCGCTGGTAAAGCCCTGGGGCGGGGGGGGGTGGGGGGGGGAGGGAATCTGCCATCTGTCTGGCAAGCGCTGCCTAAGTTTGGCTCCTCACTCCAGGGCTGGGAGAGCCACAGAGCAGACAGGGAGGCGAGGGGGCACCGAGCGCCAGAGGGGGGCATGGCTGGCAGCTGCCATGGGGAATGCTGAGTGGGGAGCGAGGGGGGTGCACACCTGGCCTGGTGGAGGGGGGCCCAGGCCATGGAATGCTGCTCGCCGTCGGGGCACACGCCAAGTCGTGGGGGCCCCCCCTGAATGCCCTCCTTACCTTGCAGGCCTCACCCCACCAGCGACACCGCCCCACCAGCTCTGGAAGCCCCTGGGTGCAGTCTCGCTGCTGGGGAAGCCTGGGGCCGCTGCCCAGGAGAGCAGCCAGAGAACTGCCAAGTTCATGGAGGCCAAGCCGCTGCCCCAGAGCAAACCTCGGGGGAAGGGCCAGCTCCCCACGACCTGCAGCCCACCCCCCAGGCATGTGGGCTCCGGAGACCATGACTACTGCATCCGTGGCCCTGCCCAGCCAGAGGAGGGCTCCAGGCTCCCTGGCACATCAGCCCCATTGGAGCTGGGCTCCCGCTGGAACGTGAAGCATCACCAGGATATCACCATCAAGCCACCCTCCTCCCTCCCCACACGGACGCTGGCCTGGCCCGGGCTCAGCCCCAAGCCTGGAGCTGCCCCTGGTTCCAGCGAGCAGCTGGATCACCGGACTAGTGCCCAAACCCAGGTTGTTGCTGAGCGGAGCAGCCCCCGCCCCTCAGTCCTGCTGTCTCCAGACGCGTCCCCCTGCCGGGACGAGGAGCCGCGGACTCGGGACTCGCAGCCGAAGCAGCTGGCTGCGAAGAGGTCCCTACGCTGCTACCGGAGACGTGGGGCGTCGCCAAGCCCCCGGGCCCGTGCCAGCCGCTCTTTCAGCTCCACGTCCAGCGGGGCCAGCGCCTCCTCGTCGTCGTCCTCCTCCTCCTCCTCCCGGTCTCGGTCCCGGTCGCTGTCTCCCCCACCAAAGCGGTGGCGAAGGTAAGTGGCAGGTTCACCGTCCCTCTGCTGCGGCTGGATCTCCCCACGGAGTCTTGCAGAGCGCTGTGGGGATCTTCAGAGGATGGGCTGGGACAGAACGGCCCCTGTGATGGCTTTTGCTGGGTGTGTGGAGGGTGCAGTGATGCCCCAGGGCTGCGGGACCCGCCTGCGCTGAGCCAGACTTGCTCAGCCAGGGGGTGACTCTGCATTTGGATCCCCCGCTCATGGCCATGCTTGGGGGGCAGCTTCGTTCCCTGACTCTGGCCATGTGCGCCCCCCTCCAAGCTGGCGGATAGCTCTGGGGGTGCTCTGACTCCCTTGTCGAACGGAGTTTTCACAGAACTCAGAGCCCAAGCTCTCCTCTGCACCTGCTCAGCCGGGTGGGAAGCTGTCGGTGCAGCACACCACAGGAACGTGGTTACCACGTGGGCTGGTTGCAGCCATGCCGCGCCACAGGGCCCAGGGGTTGCCACGTCAGCCAGGGGCTGTGTCATAGCCATGTCGAGGGACATCGGGCCAGCCCTGGAGCGAGCAGGGCTGTGTCTGTCTGGGCAGAGCCAGGCCCTTGTTCAGCAGGGCTGCCCCTGAGCTGGAGGCCTTGGCACAGGCAGGACGTCAGCGCTGACCCCAGGGCTCACACTCTGCAGGGCTGGCGCCCGGCCCGGCCCACGCGGGTTGGACCAAGTCACGCTGCTGGCACGGTGCCCAGCTCAGCTGCCGCTGCTGATAGCCAGAGGGGCCTGGAGCTGTGCAGGAGGCACTGAACAGCTCTGCCTTCTGGCTCTTTCCCCATGAGTGTGCCCAGGGGCTTGGCGTTGCCCTCTGGAGCTGGGCGTTGCAGAGCAACAGGGGGCTGCCCAGTCCCTCCAGCCAGGGCATGATCACCTCAGCTCTCCCGGCACCAGTACCAGTCTGGTTTGGCTGGAGCCAGGCCACGGCTGAGGGCATTCCCCACCATCCAGTGTGTACCCCTCAATCCCATTGTCCTGGTGCCCTGCTGGCACTCTGCCAGGTGGTGGGGTGCTCCTGAGCCCTGTAGGATCAGGCTGCTCAGGCCCACATCCCGCTGTGCAGCCTGGGGGCGCCTCTCCTCTCCATACAGCCAGGCCAGCTCTGCTCCTCCTCAGCACAGGCCAGCATGTGCCACAGCCGCCTCGAGACGCTGTGAGCCACCCCCCCACCAGGCCCAAACGCTCAGTCTTCGTTGCACCCCTTGGCTAGCGGCCGGGCTGACACGCAGCCCCAGAGAGACTGTCCTCCCCAGAGCAAGAGGCTCTGGATGGTGCTGGGCTCCCCGCCCCCATCAGTTGTAGGGAACTGCTCCCTGCCCCCGCGCGAGCTGCTGCCCTCCCCGTGTGCCCATCAGCAGCAGAGAGGGAGGCTTTTCGAGAGGGTCTGTGCCTCTCCTGCCCCTCGCCCAGTGGGCTCAGCTCCTCTCGGCCAACCCGGACAGGGCTGTGGTCAGATCAGCCCCTTCGCTCCCCGAGAGGGCCCAGCCCAGCCTGGAACCACTGAGCGTGCACTCATGTGTCTGTCTGCTCTCCGCCTCGCTCCCCAGGCAACCACCGACGGGGCCGTCCCACCTGCGTCCCAGGCTGCCCGCCCTGCTCCCTTCCCCGTCCAGCCCTGCAGGCAGATCCGGTGCCTGGTGCTGAAGGCTGCGTGCTCCTGCCGTTCAGTGACGGCGAGTGTGGGCCGGGCCACGAGCAGCTCGTTAGGTTTGAGTCAATGCCGTACCGTAATGAGCACGGCCATTGCCGAGAGCCTGAGCCAGACCCACGCAGGTGCTGTCTCGAAGGCTTTCCTGGTACCTCAGAGGTTCAGGAGGCCTGCTTGGGAGGTAGCTGTGCCCTGGAGTGCCCCAGGCAGCGCTGAGTGTCCTGTGCGTGGGGGTCTGGGGAGCATCTTGCGGCCTTGATGCTTTGAGGATGGGAGGAACCCTCAGGCTGGGGCAGGTGGTGAGAGGCTATGGCCACTGGCGGTGAGAGCGCTGGGGCTCACGGGGTGATGTGCTTGTTCGGCAGGTATCGCTCCAGACACTCCCGTAGCTCCCACTCCTCCCGCTCCAGCTGCGGGTCGTGCGGCCGGTCCCGGGGGAGGTCGTCGTCATCCTCATCCTACTCATCCAGATCCTCCTCGGCTTCCCACAGCCGCTCCCCGTCCCCCCGCAGGAGGAGTAACCGGAGGAGAAGGTAAGGACACCCTGGGGACTCGCTGGTCCCTCCCCACCCCAGGCCCTCCTGGCTCAGACTGTGCTGCACCGTTTGGGCCCTCGCTGCACATCTGAGGCAGCAGGCCCCACCCCCACTCTGCTGGCCCGCTGCTGCCCCGAGTGTCTCCAGTCTGGGAGGGTCCCGTGCCTACCCCCCTTGTTCCCCTACCTGGGGAAGCAGCAGCTGGGGAGCGTCTGGCCCATCCCCTGGGGAGGGCTGTTCCCTAGGGCATGTGAGGGACTGGCCTGGGGCTCTCCACAGCCTGTTCCCCCCACCCCCCAGCTCCGTCGGCCTGGTGTGCGCCTGGGCGTGGCCATCAGAGCCAGGGGTGGCTGTGGCCTCACGCTGGGCTTGAGGGCACATGCCCAAGGCCCTTGGCAAGCCTGTGGCCTCCCCCGGGCACCAGCCACAAAGCCAGGAACGGCTCCGGAGGCCTGTTGGGGCGGCGGCTGGTGTCTTGGCTCTCCCGGCTCCCAACAGCCCTGATTGTGCCCTGCCAGGTACGATTACTGCGACCTTCCAGATCGCTGCCAGCACCAGAAAGTCCTCCACAAGGAACGTGCAATAGTGAGTGAGGGCGTGCACCAAGCAGTGGGGGGTCTCTGGGAGCTACTGGCTGGGCATGGGGGAGGTGTCTGGTCCTGGGAAGCATGGGCTGGGCGTGTGCTGGTGCGAGGGGGGGAGCGCTGCTGGGGAGGCTTGGCCAACCTGCAGGGGATGAGCGTGAGAGGCCTGTGCTGGTGTAAGGGCGGGAGAGGCAGTCCCTGGGAGCTATGGGCCAGGTATGTGCTGGTGTAAGGGGGGAGTGTTCGGTCCCTGGGAGCTCAAGGGCAGGGTGTGGTGTGGGGAGCCCAGCTGACCAGGTCTCTGCTCCCTACAGGGCCGGCCCCTCCCACACCAGGGCCCAGAGCTGAGCCCCCCCAGGCAGAGAAAGGGGACACCCTATGTGAGCGTCCGGCCCGTCTCCCTGCTTCCCCAGGGGGCTCGGAGCCCCTCTGGCTGGGGGGCCTTGCCAGGTGTGAATGCTGCTCACCCGCGCTCTGCCCTGCCCCCCGACTTGCTGAGCTGGGGGCAGGGTCCCTGCCTTAGGGCCCTTTCGGGCATGAAGTGGCACTGGCCAGCAGCCAGGGTGGCGCGGCGGAGTCTAATGGCAGGTTTTCGGGGTGAGCTGGGCGAGCGTGTGCTGACCTGCGGGCTGGGAGCGCCTGGCCCTGCGCCTAGCTCATTGTATTGTACTGTGCTCCCTGCAGGAGGAGAGGAGAGTCGTCTTCATCGGCAAGATCCCCAGCAGGATGACGCGGGCAGAGCTCCGGCACCGCTTCTCCGTGTTCGGGGACATCGAGGAGTGCACCCTCCACTTCCGGGCTGAGGGGTGAGGCTGGGCCCTGCCCTGCCCTGGGGAGGGGGATTGCTGGGGCTCCCTAGGGAATGCCAGGGTAGCTCCTGGCACCCCGTCCTTGCCCAGAGTAGGCTGTGCCCATGCGCCTAAGCCTTGGGAAGCCTCTGCCAGTGGCCAGGCCCCCTGGGAGGGGACACAGCCAGTCACCAGCTCTTCCTTCCCCCCCAGGGACAACTATGGCTTCGTCACCTACCGCTATGCCAAGGAGGCCTTCGCCGCCATTGAGAGTGGCCACAAGCTGCGGCGCCCAGACGAGCAGCCCTTCGACCTGTGCTTCGGGGGGCGGCGCCAGTTCTGCAGGAGGAACTACGCGGACCTGGGTGAGTCGGGGAGCCCGAGACGGAGCTGAGGCCTGGGCTGCCCTGGGAGTCTGCCAAGCTCCTTCCCTGGGCAGCGCAAGGCTGCAGAGCTCTCCCCTTCCCCTGGGGTCCCAGGTCCGGCACTGCCTTGGGGTGGGTTCACCTCCATGGAGGGTGGTGATTTCTCCCCCCGCCCCCCAACGGTGCCTTACCACCCCAGCACCTCGCCACTCACTGCAGCCTTGTGTCCTCCAGATTCCAACCGGGAAGATTTCGACCCTGCCCCCGTCAAGAGCAAGTTTGACTCCCTCGACTTTGACACCTTATTGAAGCAGGCGCAGCGCAAGCTGCGGAGGTAGCGCTGGGCCCATGGCGGCTGTGCCCAGTGCCTGCGGGAGGTGCCAGCCGGCGCCCCGGCCTGGGTGCAGCCCAGTAGGGCTTTGCAGAGAAATGAAAAAGACACACACAAAAAAAAAAAAAAATCAAACCAGATTTTTTTAAACAATTTGTTTTTATTACAAATATTTAAGGCCGACGAATTGTCTCTGTTAACTGAGGGGCTGCCCCAGCCCAGTCGCTCTGGTTAATAAACCCGACTCCAACCCAGTTCTGGCTTGTCTCCCTCCTTCGGTTGCTCAGGCCTGGTGCCCCCAGGATGAGGGCGGCTCTGCTGAGATGGGCCTTGGGAGTGAGTCTCTGGGCAGTTCTGGCACCGGGCAGCAATGCCCAGCTTGGGTCCAGCATGGCCACCCCCGGCTGAGCCTGCACCGCAGCTGCCTGCGAGAGCCGGGGAGCCGGTGCCCGACCCAGGGATGTCCCACCCCTTGGCCTCCCTGTGAACCGGAGCTGTGCATCTGACCTCCTCTATTGGACGGTTCAACACGGAGAACTTGCCTTCTCTCTGCGCCAGGCCAGGTTGCCGGGGGTACAGGGACACGACATCATGTTTCTTCCCCAGCATGACCGACCTGCGTCCCATGGCTGACACCCGAGGGGCATGCACCTCTGCAGTCACCATCCTGGCATCATCTCGTCCAGTTCTGCCGGGCACTTCCCCAGAGCAAGAGCAGGGAGAGAACCCTGTAACCGGCAGGGCCGTGGCTCTGAACCCCAAGACTGCCTGGAGCAGCTGAAGTGACTGGGCCCATGTCCCAAGACGTAAGGGGAGAAAGGACGGCTAATCGTCCCTTAGGGCCTGCAGGGCTCAGGCCAGAGATTCCTGAGCTAGGACAGAGCTGGAGCTGGCCCCCGAGAGCTCTTCAGCAGCCACAGGGGCGGGGTCACTGGTTCTGTAGCCAGGCAGGCATGGCTAGAACCTGCCTCTTGGCTGTCTCTGGCTTTAGCACTCACGGGTTTGGTGCCTGACAGGCCCGGGCGCAGCCGCTGTGTACCCTGACCGCAGGGCAGTTGTGGGGAGCTGAGGATCAGCAGGGCTGGGATGGCTCCGGGAAGAGGGGATCATGGTTTGTCGACCCGTCTGGGTCCTTAGTAGTGCCAGTTGCTGCCCTGGGCCCCAGCTGGCTCCACCAGTACGGAGCAGACAGCTGGGCAGAGTGGCTTGGGAGGGCCAAGGCAGGGCCGCCTGCACAGAGCCTCAGAGGTGGGGCAGGAGGAGGCCGACCTGTGGGGTGGAGCTGAAGGAGCCGAGGTCTGGGATGGGGCTGAGCAATTTTGCCTCCAGGAAGGGGTGGAGTTTCTGCGACACCTGGGAGGTGGAGATGGGGCTGGTGGGGACAAGTCTGTGTGTCCCTGCCCCTAGCTCTGGGCCTGTGGGCTGGGGTGGGAGGATGGTGGGGCCCCGTCTCTGCTGGAGCTGGTGCACTGTGTCCAGCAGGGGATGGCACCCAGCATGTGGCTGGGCTCTGCCTGTGCCAGGCCATGCATAACGCGGGTGCGCTAGGCATACCGGGCAGGGGCATGCACTCTGCTCCCTTGGCTGGGGCGCTGCCTGCCCGGGTCTGGCTGTGAGCTAATACCAGCAATTCTCCAGTAGCCCGAGGGCAGAGCAAAGAGCCATGGGGGCCAGGACCCCCACCTTTCACTTGCTGCTGCTGAATGGGCACCTTGGGTGAGATGCAGTTCCGATGTGCACCACAGGGTGGCACTGCGTGTACCCAGCGCCCGGGCCAAGGGCTCAGTGCACAGGCCGGACAGGAGCCCGTTCACGGCTGCCAGGGTTGAGCCTTGGCCGGTGAGGGCAGGGGCAGGGGCAGGAGCACTGCAGTGGGAGCCCTTGGCGCTGCCTGGGGAGCAGGGTTTGTGCCGGACACAGGGGCCATAGTGGTTACGGGCAGGGCTTGGCCTCTGGGCTGTTCACAAACAGGACTTGGCTGCAGGGAGAGCTGCCCCTCTCCCTGTTGTGGGCTGCAGAGTCCTGCCCACCCTCTGGAAATGCAAAATCAGCAGGAGGGGCTGGCCCTGCATCCCTCCTCCCGTGTGTAGGCCACTGCTTCCAGCAGGAGGTCCCTAGTCCCCGCCTGCCCTGCCCACACTGGACTCTGCGGGTCTCGAGCAGCCGGGGTTCCAGGGCAGACCGGCTGCCTCCAGAGGCATTTCGCCCTCCTGGCCTGGGGGATACTGGCAGCTGCCCGGGCTGTACGCATTGCCGCTCAGTCACTCTCATGGGCACCTGATAGCAGCCTTGCCCGAGGGGCTCTGTGGCATGGATGGTAAAGGTCGCAAGTGGGGGCAGGGGTAAGGAATGTAACTCACCAGCTCGCTCCCTTTGCTGACAGCTCTGCAGGGCAGGAGCTCTCTCTGGCCGGGCAGTGCCCGGTGCCAGACTGGGTCCTCTGCCTGCTGCTGCCATGCAGACAGTAGGTAACAAGGGCTAACCAGCTTGGCATCATACTCAGCAGGGGAAGGGTTAATAATGGTGCCGTTAGCCCTGCAGCCCCCTGCCCCTCCTTGACTGAGACATGGGGGTTGTCGCTCCTTGTTCAGGCTGTTGGGCTGAAGCCTCAGCACTGGGCTGCCGCTGGCCCTGCCCCAGCGCTTTGCAAGCAAAAGAGCTTGAAACACCTTAAAAACCAAGGGAAGGGAGGGGAGCTTCAGGACGTCGGCTGAGAAACCAGATTGGAGGTGTCTGGGTGCCCTGGCCAGCTTTGGGAACGTGCCATCCTGGTGCGGGGGGGCTGGGCCCCGTTTCATGCTGCAGGATAGGATGCTATGGTGACCTGTTCAGGTTCAGACAGCGAGGTGTCATTCATACCCAAGTCTCCAGCCTGCCCTGAGAGCAAACAGTCCTTTTCCCACTCTGGGTTGCCATATGAAATATAGGGGAAACTGAGGCACACATAGGATTCCTAAAACTATTTCAGAAAATTCCCACGTGGTCACACCTGGCTCATCTGACTGCCTGTGTTAGCACGGTGTATCTTTCTAGTGCCTCCTACCTCCAAGAAGTTTGCAATCTGGGTAGCCAGCTCTGGGATAGAACAAGTGGCTCTTGAACAATCCCCAGCAGTGTGATATAGCAGTCTAGGCCAGGAAGTGAAAGATCCCACACAGTGCCGAGCGGGGGACTGGAATTTAACCACCCTGTGGGAGCTCTAATGACCACCAGGCCCTCTGTTTTATGCTTTAACCTGAGTCCAGCACCTCCTGCAGTCCTGGCCCTAGCACTGGGCTAGGCCATTGGGCACCTGCCAGGATGAACAGGACTTTTGCAAGGGTGACCCTTGGGGTGAGGTTGTTGTCTGTAGCGTGTGTTTGTGGTCGGCTTGCTGCTCGACTGACATATACAGTGTGCTCTGTGTGTCGGGACCGCGTGCTGAGCCCAGCGGCCTGTTCAGCAAGGCTGAGAGCTTCTTACGGAGGCTTTGAGCCCAAGGGCCTTTAGCACCCATCAACCCTTAGCCAGCGGCAGGGCTACCAGGGCTTTAAAAAGCACGTCCCTAAGTGACCAGAGGAGCTAGCGAATGGGACTTCTGCAAGGGAGTTTGGAGGAGGAGTGGGGGAGCCACATACACTTAATATTCCTTAAACTTAAGGCAATAAACACCCCCTGATAAAAACAAAACCTCAACAAGGGAACCAGCGGCAGGAGTAGAGAGACTGCAGGCAGAGCCCCGCACAGAGGTGGGCTACCCCGTTTATTGCACCCAATGCAGCGTGTCTGATTACCTGCCCTGTGGGCAGGGGCGTACGTGTGCACTCGGTGCAAGGAGCTCTTGCCCTCAGAGATGGTGTACGGACTTTGGAGACTGGGGTGGCTGAAGTGGAGGAGCCAAGGGAGACAGAGCAGTGCAGAGATGAGACTTTCCAGGACCCAGCAGAATGGTCCCACCCCCAGTCTGACAGCCTCTGTGCTGCTGGGGAGGATAAAAGTCTCAGGGAAGGAGAACATCCAACTGGAGCAGAGGGAAATGATCCCATGGTTGGGATGAGGGCAGGATCTATTAATGGAGATTTGCTATGTCCTAGTAAGGAGGAGAGGATGGAAGATGATAAAATATGGGTAGGATCTGATGAGAGAGAGTCAAGTGAAAAAGTCCTATGCAATTCCATCCCGTAATGGCAGAGAGCTAAAAAGTGACCATTTTTTTAAGTGCTGATATACAAAGGCTAGAAGTCTAAATAATAAGGGTGAACTAGAGTGCCTCGGATTAAACAAGATTGATATAATGGGCATCACAGAAACCTGGTGGAATGAGGATAATCAATGGGACACAGTAATACTGGAAAGAATTCTGTGGCACCTTACAGACTAACGGGCATTTTGGAGCATGAGCTTTCGTGGGTGAATACCCACTTTGTCAGATGCATGCAGTGGAAATTTCCAGGGGAAGGGATATATATGCAAGCAAGAAACAAGCTAGAGATAACGAGGTTAGTTCAATCAGGGAGGATGAGGCCCCGTTCTAGCAGTTGAGGTGTGAAAACCAAGGGAGGAGAAACTGGTTCTGTAGTTGGCAAGCCATTCACAGTCTTTGTTTAATCCTGAGCTGATGGTGTCAAATTTGCAGATGAACTG
>NC_133784.1:5998335-6050863 GCF_003597395.2 Chelonoidis abingdonii
CCCTGATTGAACTAACCTCGTTATCTCTAGCTTGTTTCTTGCTTGCATATATATCTCTGCCCCTGGAAATTTCCACTACATGCATCCAACAAAGTGGGTATTCACCCACGAAAGCTCATGCTCCAAAACGTCTGTTAGTCTATAAGGTGCCACAGGATTCTTTGCTGCTTTTACAGATCCAGACTAACACTGGGGTACAAAATATATTGGAAGGACAGAACAGATAGTGTTGGTGGGTGGGTGACACTATATGTGAAAGAGAGTGTAGAATCAAATGAAGTAAAAATCTTAAATGAACCAAACTGTACCATAGAATCTCTATGGATAGTAATTCCATGCTTGGATAGTAAGAATATAGCAGTAGGGATCTATTACTGACCACCGGGCCAGGATGTGATAGTGACTGTGAAATGCTCAGGGAGATTAGAGGGGCTATAAAAATTAACTCAATAATAATGGGGGATTTCAACTATCCCCATATTGACTGGGTACATGTCACCTCAGGCCTGATGCAGAGATAAAGTTTCTTGACACCTTAATTGACTGCTGCTTGGAGCGGCTAGTCCTGGGACCCACCATAGGAGAGGCAATTCTTGATTTAGTCCTAAGTGGAGCACAGGATCAGGTCCCAGAGGTGAATATAGCTGGATTGCTTGGTAATAGTGACCATAATATAATTAAATTAACACGCCTGTGGCAGGGAAAACACCACAGTGGCCCAACACTGTAGCAGTTAATTTCAGAAAGAGGAACTACACAAAAATGAGGAGGATAGTTACACAGGAGTTAAAAGGTACAGCGGCAACAGTGAAATCCCTGCAAACTGCATGGAAACTTTTTAAAGACACCATAATAGAGGCTCAACTTAAACGTATCCCCCAAATTAAAAAACATAGTAAAGAACCAAAAAAGTGCCACCGTGGCTAAACAACAAGTAAAAGAAGCAGCGAGAGGCAAAAAGGCCTCCTTTAAAAAGTGGAAGTTAAATCCTAGTGAGGAAAATAGAAAGGAGCATAAACACCTGGCAAGTGAAGTATAAAAATATAATTAGGAAAGCCAAAAAAGAATTTGAAGAACAGCTAGCCAAAGTACAACAGAAGGAGGAAGGCTGCTGAACAACCAGTGGGGCCACTGGGCAATCGAGATGCTAAAGGAGCACTCAAAGACAATAAGACCATTGTGGAGAAACTAAATGAATTCTTTGGGTCGGTCTTCACGAATGAGGATGTGAGGGAGATTCTCAAATCTGAGCCAGTCTTTTTAGATGACAAATCTGAGGAACTGTCCCAGATTGAGGTGTCAGTAGAGGTGGTTTTGGAACAAATTGATAAACTAAACAGTAATACGTTACCAGGACCAGATGGTATCATCCAAGAGTTCTGAAGGAACTCAGATGTGAAATTAGCCAATTCTAGCTCTCATCTCTATCTTTTTCCTTTTATCAGTAAACCTTTAGATTTTAGATTCTAAACGATTGGCAACAGCATGATTTGTGGGTAAGATCTGATGTGTATATTGACCTGGGTCTGGGGCTTGGTCCTTTGGGATCAAGAGAACCTTTTTTTTTTTTTTACTGAGGCATTGGTTTTCATCACCATTTGTTCCCATAACGAGTGACACTCATGGTGATAATGGGAAAGTGGAGTGTCTAAGGGAATTGCTTGTATGACTTGTGGTTAGCCAGTGGGGTGAGACCAAAGTTCTCTTGATCTGGCTGGTTTGGTTTGCCTTGGTGTGCATAGAAACCCCAACCTTGGGCTGTAACTGTCCTGCTCTAAGCAATTTGTCCTGAATTGGCACTCTCAGTTGGGTCCCACCAAAGCCAGCATCGTTACAATGAACACAATTTGTTGGGGAAGAGTCAACATGGTTTTTGTAAAGGGAAATCACGCCTCACCACGCTACTAGAATTCTTTGAGGGGGTCAACAACCATGTGGACAAGGGTGATCCAGTGGATAGAGTGTACTTAGATTTTCAGAAAGCCTTTGCCAAGGTCCCTCACCAAAGGCTCTTAAGAAAAGTAAGGAGTCATGGGATAAGAGGGAAGATCCTCTCATGTATTGGTAACTAGTTAAGATAGGAAACAAAGGGTAGGAATAAATGGTCAGTTTTCAGAATGGAGAGAGGTAAATAGTGGTAGCCCCCAGGGGTCTGTACTGGGCTCAGTCCTATTCAGCATATTCATAAATGATCTGGGAAAAGGGGTAAACAGTGAAGTGGCAACATTTGCAGATGATACAAAACTACTCAAGACAGTACTAAAGTTGCAGGTGACTGTGAAGAGCTACAAGAGGATTTCACAAAACTGGGTGACTGGGCAACAAAATGGCAGATGAAATTCAGTGTTGACAAATGCAAAGTGATGCACGTTGGAAAATAATCCCAGCTATGCATATAAAATGATGCTGTTAGCTGTTACCACTCAGGAGAGAGATCTTGGAGTCATTGTGGGTAGTTCTCTGAAAACATTCACTCAATGTGCAGCGGCTGTCAAAAAAACGAACAGAATATTGGGAATCATTAGGAAAGAGATAAGACATATTGCCTCTATATAAATCCATGGTACGCCCATATCTTGAATACTGCGGGCAAATGTGGGCCCGGTGTGTGTCTGACCATCACAGTGTCACTGGGACGTAGTGTGGGTGTGGCCCGATGTGTCTCTGACCATCACGTCCCAGTGACGGTGTAGTGTAGGTGTGGCCCCGGTGTGTGTCTGACCATCACGTCCCAGTGACGGTGTAGTGTAGGTGTGCCCCGAGTGCATCATCAATCCCACAGCCCAGTACAGTGTAGTCTGGGTGGCTCTGTTCATTCCATGGAGGTTAGATGGCACAATCTTGCATGCAGGCTGCTGCTTCATCACAGTTATAAGCTCCGCAGCCAGCACTTCTTGGATTGAGTCCTGCTGGAGAGTGGGCTGGCACGAAGGTAGCCTTACAGTGTATTGTGTGAAACATCCTGGAACTGGAGCATGTTACTGCTGCCCTTCGTTTCAGAGAGTGGTAAGAGATGGTTAGGCTGCTTTATGACAATAGAGTGGGCTTCGCCCTAAGGACAGGCACATGGCGCTGCCTGAACAAGAGGGCATGTGAGTCTGCGTAGGAATTAGAAGTACATGGGCAGAGGGTTTCTCAGAGTATTGTTTGGTGGCGGTGGTGTATGTGTGAGGGACAGAAGGGGCAGCAATGGACTGAAGCAGCCAAAAATCCAAGATAATGGTAATGGAAGTCCTGGTAATGTGGTGCTGAGTGAAAGCTTTTTGGGCACTGAGTGTTGTCTGGAAAGGCAGGCTTGGAACAGCTGGGAAATAAACTGTCTCCCAGTGTTTGATCCCTGCTGTGTTCAGAGAACAGGCTTCATGTACGATCTCTGCACATAAATAAGATTGCATCAAAGAAAGTATCTGGCTCTATCATCAGTTTCTCCACCCAGGAGAAACAACCCACTGGGCCCCAGCTGTGGCTGTCCGGTGGGGGGATTACGCTGGTGTCAGGTGTGGGCTTCAAACCCATCCCTCCAGGTAACAATATGAACAGCAGAGCTGGAATTCAGCACTTTTTCTATCTAGGAAGAATTATTCCCAGCCTCTGCCTCTTCAGCCAGGACAGGTACAGGCTTCCACTTCAACTGCCACTCTCCTGAGGCACAGGCTGGGAACAGATCATGAGCAATGAGGCTGAGAGGCTCTCTTCCATGAAAACACGCTCCATGACTCTGTAGATTTGTGGGAATCCCTCACATTGAGGCTTCTCAAACGTGCACAGGCCACTTGGCTGCTGGAAAGGTAGCTACAAACAGCACCTCTCTGACTGCTGCCTTTCACCTCCAGAGTCAGGAATGCACTGTAGGGAACAGTCCTGCCCTGGCCACAAAGGGACAGGCAACCTGGCACATCGCTCCCATTCTAAGAACAAGGGCAGTACGTTACAAGGAAGCTGAGTTCCTCGAAGACATTTTTTTTTTCAAACCGTCAGCATAATTTGTCAGATTTCCCTGACAGAAGCTCTTGATTAAGAAACTAGAAGAAAACAACATTAACCTGGCACCCCTTAAATTAAACACTGGCTGACTGGCAGGCAGCGCTGCTGAGAGTGGGTTTGGGCCCCAGTGAAAAAAATGTTTCCAGCCCCCCAGCAAGAGCGGACCAGCTAAACAGGGACGACGAAGCTGGGCCCGGGCCCCCTTCCAGACCACTGGGCCCCAGTAATTTGTACTGACTTTCTCCCAGCTCACTCTCAAAATGTAATAGTAATTGGGGACAACATCAGCAAGTGGGTGTGCTGCCCGTGGGGTCCCCCAGGGATCAGTTCTTGGCCTCAGGCTAGTTAACATTTTTATCGATGGCCTGGAAGAAAGCACGTCCTCACTGATAAAAGTTTGCAGGTGACAGAAAAACTGGGGGGAGTGGTAAATAATGAAGAGGATGGGTCACTGATACAGAGAGATCTGGTTTGTTGGCCACAAGCAAACAATTTGTGTTTTAATGCAGCTAAATCTAAATGTACATATCTAGGAACAAAGAACTTTGCCCATACTTACATGATGGGGGACTCTATCCTGGGAAGCAGTGAGTCTGAAAAAGACTCGGGAGTAGTGGTGCATAATCAGCTGAACGTGAACTCCCAGTGGATGCTGTAGCCAAAAGGAGCTAATGCGATCGTGCGATGTATACATTAGACTATCAAGTAGGAATGGGAAGGTTATATTACTTCAGTATTTGGCACTGGTGCGACCGCTGTTGGAATCCTGTGTTCAGTTCTGGTGGTCCATGCTTCAAGAAGGTTGTTGATAAATTGGAGAGGATTCAGAGAAGAGCCATGGGAATGATTAAAGGCTTGGAAAACCTGCCTTATAGTGACAGACTCAAGGATCTGTTTAGCTTAATCAAGAAAAGCTTAAGGGGTGACTTGATCACAGTCTAAAAGTGTCTAAACAGGGAACGCAACTTTGACAGAGGATTCTTCAGTCTGAGAGAGAGAGAGAGATCTAACCGGAGCCAACGGCTGAAAGTTGAAGCTACACACATCGAGACTGGAAATAAGGCGCACATTTTTAACAGTGAGAGTACTTAATCATTAAAACAACTTACCACAGGCTGTGGTGGAGTATCCATCTAATCAAGATGGGATGCTTTTTTCTAAAAGTGCTGCTCTGGTTCAAACAGGAATTATTCTGGGGACAGTTCTCTGGCCGTGTTATCCAGGAGGTCAGACTAGATAATCACAATGGTCCCTTTTCGCCTTGTAATTGATGGATCTGTGACCCACTCTGCCTTGTAACTCATGAATCTGTGACCCACTCTCTGGTCTGTTTTGCCAGTAACTTCCTTTATAGATAACAAGAACTTGCCCTGAGGATCTCCAGAGAATTAGGTTATTTACTCATTCGCTCAAAGGCTAATGCACCTCTCTTTAAGCTCAGCACTGAATTTTGGAAGCACTAAATGGCGCTTTAAATGGCTACAGGAGAGATTACTTTCTCCCCACTCCTCTCCGGCTCCAGAGTGACAAGGGAGCAGGGGCCCAGACCTTCCCAGCTAGAGGAGCAAATGTAAAGGTTGCCTGAATGCACAGAGATGGTGAAATGTTTGTCTGAGCATTCTCTCCATCTCAACACATCATCACCACTAATAACAGCTCAGGTACTTTGGGGTAGACTCTTCGGTGTCCGTGAGTTTGCACAGGTTCAGCTAAGCAGAACTTAGTTAATTGGTGCTACACACACAGAAGAGTCCAGTGTTGGTTCTGCATGGCTCCGAGGAGTAAAGTCATTCACTCCCCTAGAGCCAGCAGCTCTGATACTGCTACATGTTGATGTGCTCATTAAGGTGCCATTTTCAGAGCCACTTTTTGAAATGGACTGTGCTGGGTGCACAGATTGCATGAGACCTGCAGTCAGACTCCTGCAGATTTGCCACTCGCAGGCCATCTGTTCTTACTGCCCTGACTCAGCCCAGCAGGTGCACCAGAGGTAGGCAATTCCCATCTGGGTGAAATCCTGGCCTTACTGAAGTCAACAGCAAAACTCCCATTGACTTCAATGGGGCCAGGATTTCACTCTGGATTTTTCCCACCTCTGGCATCTCAGGGACCCCATGTCCTAATGCTGAGTGTAAGAGAATGCATGTTCCTGCTGCTAGAGCCTTTCCGTGCATTTTCCATCCCTGTGGCAAAGCATATGTTGGAGTGACTCGCTGGACAATCCGCCTGGAAATTCTTACCTTTAAGATGCTGGGTGCTCCTTGGTGCTAAGTGAAATTGTCTGTGTCTCATTAACATCAAAGAGTTTTCTTCTGTAGTCCGAGCAGTGGGAGACCAACCAACAGATGAGCTGGGGAACTGCTAGTCTCCACTAATGTGGCCTGCAACCAATTAGCATCAAAGGGGAGCCATTAGAATGCGTGAAACAGGGAAGGAGGGCAGCAGCAATGGTAAATCGCACCAACTGGGGAGAAAGGAGCAATGCTAAAGTTTCAGCTCAAATTGTGACCCCACCCAAAGACAGTCTGAATCCTGTGCTGGGGAGTTCTACCTAGTGCTGGTGGGTTCCTCTGCAATCTCCCCACCCCTCTGTACTGGCCGTGGTGGGTCGTGCCTTCGTCATCCTGGCTGGACTGCAACTCTATCTTGGGGCTTGTCTACCCTGGCACTTCACAGCGCTGCAACTTTCTCACTACAAGTTTCAGTGTCGTAACGTGCCAGTGTAGACACTGCACCAAGAAACTCACAAAGAAGCTACCACTGGTGCTCAGCACAACAGCAGTTTGTAAGTACTTAGGTGGGGAGAAGAGTTCTACATAAGAATTGCCAATTTGGGTCAGACTAATGGTCCATTTAGTCTGGTATCCTGTCTTCTGATGCTTCCGTGGGAATGAACAGAACAAGGCAATTATCAAGTGATCCATCCCGTCATCCAGAACCAGCTTTTGGCAATCAGAGGCTAGGGACACCCAGAGTAGGGTGACCAGACAGCAAGTGTGAAAAAAAGGGATGGGGGTGGGGGGTAATAGGAGCCTATATAAGAAAAAGACCCCAAAATCGGTACTGTCCCTATAAAATCAGGACATCTGGTCACCCTAACCCAGAGCATGGAGTTGCATCCCTGACAATCTTGGCGAATGGCCTTTGATGGACGGCTGCTACTCTGAAAGCTGTCACTATCCTCCATGAATTTATCTAATTCTTTTTTGAACCCTGTTATACTTTTGGCCTCCACAACATCCCCTGACAAGGCGTTCCACAGGTTGATTGTGCATTGTGTGAAGAAATACTTCCTTATGTTTGTTCTAACCCTTCTATTTATTAATTTCATTCAGTGACCCCTGGTTCTTGCGTTATGTGAAGGGGTAAATAACACTTACTTTCTCCACACCAGTCAAGATTTTATAGACCTCTATCATACCCCCCTCCACCCCTCAGTTATCTCTTTTCTAAGCTGACCAGTCCCAGTCTTTTTAATTTCTCCACATATGGAAGCTGTTCCATCCCCTAATTACTTTTGTTGCCCTTCTCTGTACTTTTTCCATTTTTAATATACCTTTTTTTTGAGATGGGGCCACCAGAACTGCCTGCAGTATTCACGGTGTGTGTGCGCCATGGAAGCATTATATTTTTTGTCTTATCTATTTCTTTCCTAAGGGTTCCTAACATTGTTAGCTTTTTTGACTGCTGCTGCACATTGAGTGGATGTTTTCAGAAAACTATTCATGATGACCCTAAGATCTTTTCTTGAGTGGTAACAGCTAATTCAGATTGCATCATTTTGGATGTACAGTTGGGATTGTTTTCCAATGTGCATTGCTTTGCATTTATCAACAATAAATTTCATCTGTCATTTTGCTGCCCAGTCACCTAGTTTTGTGAGATCCCTTTGTAAATATTTGCAGTCAGCTTTGGACTAGCTTGAGTAATTTCGTATGACCTGCAAATTTTGCCATCTCATTGTTTACCCCCTTTTCCAGATCTTCTATGAATATGTTATACAGCACAGATCCTTCGGGAACCTTACTATTTACCTCTCTCCACTGTGAAAACTGACCATTTATTCTTACCCTTTGTTTCCTATCTTTTAACCTGTCACTGATCAATGAGAGGACCTTCCTTCTTACCACCTCAGCTTAATTTGCTTAACAGCTTTTGGTGAGGAACCTTGTCAAAGGCTTTCTGAAGGTCCAAGTACACTATATCCACTGGATCACCCTTGGCCATGTTTGTTGACCCCCTCAAAGAACTCTAATAGATTGTGAGGCATGATTTCCCTTTACAAAAGCTGTATTGACTCTTCCCCAACACAGTATGTTCATATATATGCTTGGTAATTCTGTTCTTTACTGTAGTATCAACCAGTTTTTCCAGCACTAAAATTAGGCTTACTGGTCTGTAATTGCCAGGATTACTACTGGAGCCCTTTTTAAAAAACTGGCCTTACATTAGCTGTCTTCCATTCATCTGGTACAGAGGGTGACCTCAGCGATAAGTTACATACCCCAGTTAATTGTTCTGACATTTCATATTTGAGTTGCTTCAGAACTCTTGGGTGAATCCCATCTGGTCCTGGTGACGTATTACTGTTTAATTTATCAGTTTGTTCCAAAACCACCTCTACTGACACCTCAGTCTGGGACAGTTTCTCAGGTTTGCCAGCTAGAAAGAATGGCTCAAGTGTGGGAATTTCCCTCACATCATCTGCAGGGAAGAGCAATGCAAATAATTCATTTATCTTTTCTGCAGTGGTCTTCTTTTCGTTGAGTGCTACTTTAGCACCATAATCATTCAGTGGCCCCACTGATTAACTTGGCAGGTTTCCTGCTTCTGAGGTACTTAAAAAATATTTGCTTTCAGTTTGTGTCTTTTGCTAGCTGTTCTTCAAATTATTTTTTGGCCTGCCTAATTATACTTTTACACATGACTTGCCAGTGTTTATGTTCCTATCCTCTTTTCCTCAGGAGGCTTTGACTTCCAGTTTTTAAAAGGTGCCATTTTGTCTCTAGCTACATCTTTTACTCTATTATTTAGTCATGGTGCCATTTTTTTGTTCCTCTTACTGTTTTGTTGTTTGTTTTATTTGGGGTGTACATTTAGTTTGAGCCTTTGCTATGGTGTTTTTAAAAAGTTTCCATGCAGTCTTGTGACTGTTCCTTTTAATTTGTTTAAATAGCTTCTTTATTTTGTGTGTAGTTCCCCTTTTTGAAGTTAAATGCTACTGTGATGGTTTTCTCTACAAGGATATTAAATTTAATTACATTATGGTTGCTATTATCGAGCAGTTGAGCTATATTCACCCCTTGGACTAATTCCTATGCCCCGTTTAGGATGAAATCAATAATTACCTCTTCCTTTGTGGGTTCCAGGACTAGCTGCTCCAAAAATCAGTCATTAATGGTGTTTAGGAAATGTTATCTCTCCATCCCATTTTCAGGTGACATGTTCCCAGTCAATATGGGGATAGTTGAAATCCAACTAATTTCTAAATTACTGTAATTATTATTATTTATTTACACTACCATACTGACTAGGAGCCCTAGTCATGAACGAGGACTCCATGGTGTGAGGAACTGTACAGACACAGAACAAAGAGATGGTTCCTGACCCAACTCTCTTACAATTCAAGTATATGACAGGAGACTAAAGATGGATACAGACAGATGGGGGGTGGGAAGAAGTACATGGAAACAAGACAGGATTGATCAGCATGACAGGCAGTGGTCTGAGCACACCAGAGGCCTAACCAATGTCATGGGTTTTTGTAGGCCTCATGGAAAAGGAGAATTTTGAGGACAGATTTAAAGGAGGAGAATCTCATAGATAGCAGCATAGTGAGATCCCATGGTTGGAAGCTGAAATTAGACAAACTCAGACTAGAAATAAGGTGCAGAATTTTAATAGGAAGGGTAATTAATCATTGGAACAACTTAGCTAGGGATGTGCTGGATTCTCCCTCTCCTGAAGTTTTCAAATGAAGTCTAGATATCTCTTTCTAAAAATGATGCTATATATGAACCAGAAATTATGGGTCTGATGCAGATTCCTCAATGGATGAGATTCTTTGGCCTTTGTTGTGCACAAAGTCAGACTAGATGATCACAAATGGAATCTTCTAGCCTTAAAATCTATGAATCTAAGGACTTGTCTACATTAAAGTTTTGCAGTGGCATAATCCCATCAGAGCAATTAGAGTTGGTTGAACAATTTTCTGTCGGGAAATGCATTTTCATTGTAATCTAAACATTTTTTAGGAACGTGTCAATTTTAATGAAATTTTGGACAGGAAAAAGTCACAATGAGTCATTTCAACTTTATTGTTTAGTTTAAATAAATTGTTTAGTTTTTTCATTTGATAAAGTCAAAACTTTTTTGACCTTTTAATTTCAACTATAACAGAAAATGAATCAAAACAAGAAAGCTGAAATGAAATATTTGTACTTTATATTGATATATTTAATATTGTGATATAAAAGTCTAAACAAGATGAATTGACGTTATGGAAATTAAACATTTCAGCGGAGGCACAATTTTTGTTCTACAGGAAGTTGTGAAATTTTGACCTCTCGGGCTGATTTGGAACAAAACCTTCTTTGGAATATCCCATGGAATGGAAATTCTGGTTTCGGACCAACTCTAGTTATATTAGTGGCTAAAACCTTAATTTACACAAGGCCTGAGTGAAAGGAGCTGGAGAGACAGCATATTGTCTGTACTCCAACAGCCTGCATTTGCTTCTCATACAATACGCAGTCTGACACACGTAGATCATCTCTCCTTGTGGGACCCTTCATAGCAGCTATTAGAGTGTAGCACTCTACATTTGTGCAAACCTACATAGACTGAAGGAGCAGGAGGGAGTTCTCAGGACTCTGGCAATCTACTAAAGAAACCCAAGGAAGTGTCCTCGCCTCACCATCTTCAAGTCACACCATAAGCTTCCCCTCTTCACTATCACATTCCTCAAAGAGCCAGAGCAGAAGATGATTCAGTGGCGTGGTCAAAACAGCCAAAATTCATCCTAGAGCAGTGTGAAGGATTGACTGTGCTTAGAGTGAGGTTCCAGTTACACCCAGCATAGGAGAACAAATCCACCATCTCTTCCTCCCACCACCGAAACCAAAACTGTGGATACACAGAACCAAATGCTCCAAGATAGACCTTTCCTTTTGGTGCCCCAGTATGTTCTGTGTTGTCCTTCAGTTTACATTGTGTCCTCCCTGGGGCCAGGGATGGTTTCTTCTGCATTTTGCATAGTGCCCAGCAGACTTTTGCACTGGGTCTAGCAAAAGGCAAAAGAGGTTAATGATATGTGATGCCACCAGGAGAGAAGGAAGTGAATGAGGTTACCTACCAATGCGAGGATGTTTCACTTTCTGCTTGAGTCATTTCTTTCACCTTCCGTATCAAGTCTGCATTCTTGTCTTCATCTTCAAGGCTCTGCATGACTCAGTTCACATGTACACTTTTGATAGTTTTGCCTTGCTCCCCCTTACTGCTCTCTATGCTCCACCACAATTTTTCTCCTACATGCTCCATTAGTATCCTTTCCCCATTGACCTCTAACCTCCTTGCTCCAGGTTGCTTTCAACATCTGGAATGTCCTCCCTTATATATCAAACTACCTCCCCTCTGAATCATTGCTTGAGGCACATGAGGCTTCCATGCAGGGCTTTGGAGCTGTGCTCTGGCTCCGCTCCAGTTTCAGGCAAAAACCTGCAGCTCCACTGCTCTGGAGCTGCTCCGCTCCAAAGCCCTGCTTCCATGAGAGCTTTTATCAAAGACACAAATGTAGAAAAGAATCCTGTGGCACCTTATAGACTAACAGACGTTTTGGATCATGAGCTTTCGTGGGTGAATACCCACTTCGTCAGATGAATTCACCCACGAAAGCTCATGATCCAAAACGTCTGTTAGTCTATAAGGTGCCACAGGATTCTCTGCTGCTTTTACAGATTCAGACTAGCACGGCTACCCCTCTGATACTTGACAAATGAAGAAAGTAGCTCTAATAAAAATACAGACACAAACTGCTTGAAGTTTGGTCCTTCAGCCAAGGTACTAGGGAACACAGATGAGTGTTCAGTGTACTGCTTTAAGCAGTACACTGCTGAATTCCCTAGGTACTGGTACCACATACAAGTAACAGCTTAGTTTGGAACCAGTTCCTCCCCATTCTGTCTCAGCAATTCTCAGATGCTGTGAATCCAACCTGATGAAAGTCCAGTCAGGTCCATGCAGTACAGCCCCACTACATTGCTCCTTGTATAACCAAAACCCTCAAGGAACCAAACTGAAATATCCCCTGGGGTTTGGCTTCCTGGACTCTTGTTCCCCAAGGCAAGGGCACAGTGAAGGAAGGCCAGGCTAGCTGACAGCACATGGATCAGCTCCAGTGGGATATGTCATTTGGAGAGCAGCCAAAAGTTCCATGCTAGCTAACATCTTGGGGCCCTTTGCAAAATCCAGAGGGCAGAAAGCATGTGGAACAGATGCACGTGGAGTGGGCTAGCCAGCAGGCAGTTTTGGGTGATACCCCTTTAGCCAGGGCATGGAGTGGACTGTTCGAACAAGAAAGTTCTGTGGCAGCTGGGATACAGGAAGTCTGAGGTGACCAGTTGGAAGCAGGCAGGCTGGAGAGTGGAGATTGCAAGAAGCAGATTGGGATGGCAGAGATTGGGAGTTGCAGATAGAACTGGGCAATTTGAGGTTGGGATTGGCGGTTTGAACAGGGAGGGGAGTGACAGTTGGGACTGGCAGAGGGGGTGAGGGAATGACAGTTGGGATTGCCAGTTAGATTTGGGTGACGAGTGACAGTCGGGATTAGCAGATGGGATGAGGCGGGTGACAGTTGGGATTGGCAGTTTGATCTGGACAGGGAGTGGCAGTTGGGATTGACAGATGGGGTCGGGGATGACAGTTAGGATGGGCCGTTGGGATTGACATCAGGTTAGGGGAGCGACAATTGGGACTGGCAATTGGAATAAAGGGGATGACAGTTGGGATTGTCTGATGGGTGAGGGGAATGACAGGTGGGACTGGCAGTTTGAATTGGATGGGGAGATGACAGTTGGGATTGGCAGTTGGGATGAGGGGATGACAGTTGGGACGGTCAGTTTGATCTGGACTGGGAGTGACAATTGGGATGAGGGGATAACAGTTGGGGTTGACATACGGGGTTAGGGGATGACAGTTGGGACTGGCAGATGGGGTGAGGGGAGAAACAGTTGGGACTGGCAGTTGGGATGGGGGGTGTGCGTTGGGATTGTCTGATGGGTGAGGGGAGTGACAGTTGGGACTGGCAGTTCAAACTGGATGGGGAGCGACAGTTGGGACTGGCAGTTGTGATGAGGGGAGTGACAATTGGGACTGACATGGGGTTAGGGGATAACAGTTGGGATTGGCAGTTGGGATGAGGAGAGTGACAGTTGGGATTGGCAGATGATGTGAGGGGATGGCAGTTGGGACTGTCAGTTTGATCTGGACGGGGAGTGACAGTTGGAATGAGGGAGATGACAGCTGGGATGAGGGGAGTGACAGTTGGGATTGGCAGTTGGGATGGGGCAGGTTAGGAGTAGGAGTGGCAACTGGACATGGCAGGTGGGATTGGGTGGGGAGTGACAGTTGTTGGGAATGGCCATTGGAATGGGGTGGCAGTGGCACTTGGGTGTAACCGTTTGTTAGGAATGGCAGTTGATATGGAGGGAGAAGGGACAGTTGAGAATGTCAGTTTGAATTGGGCATGCTAGGAGGGGTGACTGGAGTGGGGGTTAAGAGTATGAAGGGGGTAGGCTAGGATGAGTGTGACAGTTTAAACTGGGCAGACTGGCATGGGGAGAGACCAGTGGTTTGAACAGAGCAGGTTGGAGCGGGAGTGACGGTTAGGAAGGACTGGATTTGACAGGTTCAGCAGAGGTGACTGATGATTTTAAATAATTGTGCAAGGGGCTAGTCCCAAGTGAGGAACCAGCTAGTCATGACATTTTGGACAGTGATGGAGGAATGGATTTGAATTAGACAGTTTGGGAGGGGCTGTTTGATCTTGGGAGGCAACAGAGGGATGAGAAGCAGATTGGATTTAGGCAGTGAGAGGATCAGAAAACAGCAGAGGAGGTTACTAAGAAGCAGGTAAAATATATGAGAACTATTCCCTCTTCCTCACTGAGTAAACTCTACTTGCTAAAGTAGTGATTAGTCATGGTGTGAGGTAGTAGCACTGGTTCTTGTCTGTAGTATTCCGTTTGTGGTGCACCCGTACTCAAGATGAGAATCCTTTGGCCAGCAGTGTCTTGTGTTCCATGCCTCCCCCCTGCATGCCCTCATGCCCCCACCTACTCAAGGGCAGAAAGGGCAGAGCGAGGCCAACTGACCCTCAGTTCCTTCTTACTACCCATGGCTGAAAGACACAATGTTGAGCAGTGTTTCTGTCTCTTGCACTTACGATCTAGTTAAGGTTTTTGTATATATAGGTAGCTGTCCTAGGACAGATTTTTTTTTGGTAAGTCTTAGCTGGGTGACTTTTTTTTACCTTGTTTCTATTTTGTTCACCTGGTATGGGGAATTCAGTCTTATGACTGACCAGAAATCCCTTGGTTTTAAGCATTATTTATCATGTGAGGCTGCAAGTCCTCCTAATGATGGATACTCGTTCTCCAAGCAGTCCCTGAAAGTGCTTGCTTGCTTGCTCAAAATGTTTCTATAAGACATGTCCATGAGTTCTGCCTCTGACCCAAGAAAACAAGACCAGATGAGTTCTGCAAATTCCTTTTCCAAAAGCATCACAGCAGGCACTAGTTTTGCATCACCCTTTAGTGCTTTGAGGCACTCCCCTGCTGCTGTGCCTGTGAAGTCTTTCCCTGTGTCTGAAAAGGGTAAGTCACAGCACCTCTCCCCTAAGGAACACAGATGTGGGTCTCCATTCCAAAGACGATATAAGACAGCAAGGGATTAAATCCCCTCTCTTTATTTGGATGATCCATGTCGCACTGGTACTCCCTGTTAGTAAAACTCCAGTACTGCCTAATGTTCACTCTGACTTTGGTATGGAGTCCCCAGTATGGTCACATACTCTTGTGGTAACCAATTATGGAATTTTCTGTACCAGTGCCAACATTTCTGATGCCATCCACTGTCTTGAATCTCTTACTACTGGTACCAAGATTTACTGCAGTGGTGGATTTAACTGTCTTAGCTCTCCCTGATTCTCTCTTATCTTCTTCTGTGAAAATAATGGCATAGGTAGTGTCAGTTTCTGTATCGACCTTCCTAGAACAATTGTGAAGGAAATAATTACATTAATGGAGGTAAACAGTACAGGGGATGTAATACAATATGGGTTTTCCAAAGGTAAATCATGCCAGACTAACCTGATTTCCTTCTTTGAGAAAATATCTGATTTGTTTAGATAAGGGAAGTGCAGTAAATCTACTATACTTGGACATCAACAAAGCATTTGACATGGTTCCACATGGGAAATTTTGAGTTAAATTAGAGAAGATAGTGATTGGTAAGCACTGTAAATTGGCCAAGGAACTGGCTAAAAGGGAGAAGGCAACAGGGGGAGGGATAGCTCAGTGGTTTGAGCATTGGCCTGCTAAACCCAGGCTTGTGAGTTCAGTCCTTGAGGGGGCCACCTAGGGATCTGGGGAAAAATCAGTACTTGGTCCTGCTAGTGAAGGCAGGGGGCTGGATTCAATGACCTTTCAAGGTCCCTTCCAGTTCTAGGAGATTGGTATATCTCCATTATTACCTATCTGCTCAAAGGTGAACTATCTGACTGGAGGAAGATTACTAGTGGAGTTCCTCAAGGATCAGTCATGGGACTAATCTTATTAAATATTTTTATGAATGACCTTGGTATGAATGACCTTGGTAGGAGTGTGCTAATGAAATTCACTGATGATACAAAGGCAGGGGGCATCGTCAATACAGAGAAAGATTGGAATATTATACAGGAAGATCTGGATGATCTTGAAGACAGGAGTAACAGAAATGGGATGAAATTCAATAGCAGAAAGTGTAAAGTCAGGCACCTAGGAGACAGTGTGCTCCAAAGGAGAGGATGCTCCCCAAAGTCCTGTCTGGCTTTGTGGGGAGCAGTTCCAGAACATCGCCTGGGAACTCTGTGACACTGGAGATAGGGAGGGCAGTTGCTCTGAGGTGGTGCTGAGCATTCTCTCTCTCTCAGGTGCTTGACTGGCTGGTTCTTGCTCACATACTCAGGATCTGACTGATTCCCATATGTGGAGTCAGGAAGCCATTTTCCCCCCATTGAGATTGGCAGTGACTTTGTTTTTTTTTCACCTTCCTCTACCGTGTGGGGTGCTGGCCACTTGCCAGGATTATCTGGATACCACTTAATTATTTCCCTGCCATTGCAGGGGCCTTGGGCACTAGTGTACCTTGGTCCCTCCTCTTCTCTCTGTGTGGCACATAATGGTTTCTCATAGCTGCAAGCTGTAATATTTGGTCTATTTTCAGTTGTTGGGTTTAGGATATGGGTTTTGGGTTATGTGGGTGGCCTATGAGATACAGGAGGTTCCTTCAGGTCCTAAACTCTATGACTCAGCACTGATCACGTTCCATGATGCCAGAGCCCTCAGATTCCCAGCAGATAATTTTTCCCACCCTCCAGGAGAAAGAAGTTTAATTCCCCTCCTCTGCCTCAGAGCATAGTGCAGGGGACTCTCCCACATACTATCCTAGATCACAACACTATGATCCCTATTTCTCAGATAGAGATTCCAGGCATAGGAGTCATAGTAAGCACAGGGACTTCAGACAGGACCCCTTAGTTTGGAACCACACACCCTGGCCACCTGCTAATTATCTGTATGGTTCCCACTCATGGCCATACTGGTTACCATGGAAAGTACAACATGCTAGGAAACTTGGCTCCCCTGTGCTATCTAGAGTTAGTTTAGTATCACAGGATTTTATTAGGTCTCACTTTGAATATCCCCACTCAACACTTCTGCACCTATTTCCACTAATACAAGATCTTCCACCTCCTTGGGACCGAAACACTGTCCTCAAGGGGTTAACTACTTGCTCGTTATTACCTCTATCTATGAAAACATCTTTTCTAGTAGCCATCACTTCAGCCCATAGGGTACAGGCCTTTGTAATGCAACCTCCACACACCACTTTTCATAAGGATATGGTCACACACACGGACCACATCATACATTTCTACCAAAAGTTGTTTGAGATTTTCATGTTTGTTATACATGGAGCAGTATATTCCCCTAAACTGCATTCCTTCACAGGGGAGGCTGCACTCCACTCGTTAGACATCTTTAGGACCTGTCCTACTTGCATGAAACAAAGCCATTTAGAGTCTCCTCAAGACTCTTCATTGCTTTTGGTGAAGAAGTCAAAGATCAAGGGATTTCAACCCAAAGATTACCTAACTGGGACTCAAATGGTATTAAATTTTGCTAAAAAATAGCTAGTCAAGGATTACTGGTAAGGTTAGGGCTCATTCCACCAGAGTGTAGGCAGCTTCCACATCTTCTTTCAGAAGTGTCCCTATAATTGACATGTATAGGGCAGTTAAATGGAACATGTCTCATACTTTTACTAGATGTTAGTTGGTAGTAGAGGCATCTCATTCTCATGCCAGATTTGGCAGGGCTGTGCTGAAGTCTATTTAGTTAGCTTCCTACCACCTGCCTCCTTTTGTCAGGTTACTTGGGAATCACCAAAAGCGGAAACACATGGACAAGCACTCAAAGAAGGAAGAAGTTACTTAGCTGTACAGTAACGAGTTTTTCAAGACGTGTTGTCTAATTGTATTCCATGACCCACCCTCCTTCCCTGCTACTATGGAATCTAATACCATCTGGACTCTATACTAGCAAAGGAACTGAGGGTCAGTTGACCTTGCTCCTTACTTTATGTCCTCAGCTGGGGGTGCTGAATGAGGGTAGGCAGAGCGCAGGTGGAGACCAATGGAAACTGCTGCCGAAAGATTCTGATCTGGAGCGCATGGGGCAGACATGCACCAAAACTGGAATACATATAGGCGTTGTCTACACTGCCACTTCCAGCGCTGAAACCTTCTTGGCTCAGGGGTGTGTTTTCCCCCACCTCCCGGAGTGAAAAAATGTCCAGTGCTGGAAGTGGCAGCGTAGATTGCGCTATAGCGCTGGTAGCTATTCCTCCGGCGGAGGTGGTTTTATTCCAGCGCAGGGTAAGCCCCCAGACCCATAGACAACAGGCTCCAGGAACTCAGATACTGCACAGGAATGTCCCTTCTTCTTCGAGTGATTGCTCATATCCATTCAGTTAGGTGTGCGCGCTGTGCGTGAACGCTCGTCAGAAGATTTTTACCCTAGCAACTCCGGTGGATCGGCAGGGTCGCCCCCTGGAGTGGCGCCGGATATATACCCCTGCTGACCCGACTGCTCCTCAGTTCCTTCTTACCGCCCGTGTCGGTCGTTGGAACAGTGGAGCACGGCTGAGCTGTCCTCCACTTCCCTAGCTTCTCCTTGTTCTTTGATCTCTTGTTGTATATAGTTGACTTAGTCTATAGTAGAGAATCCTGTGGCACCTTATAGACTAACAGACGTTTTGGAGCGTGAGCTTTTGTGGGTGAATACCCACTTCGTCAGATGCAGGTAGTGGAAATTTCCAGGGGTAGGTATATATATGCAAGCAAGCAAGCTAGAGATAACGAGGTTAGTTCAATCAGGGAGGATGGGGCCCTGTTCTAGCAGTAGAGGTGTGAAAACCAAGGGAGGAGAAACTGGTTCTGTAATTGCAACCATTCACAGTCTTTGGTTTATGTCAGAGCTGATGTGTCATTATTGCATAATGAACTGAAGCTCAATCAGAGTTTCTCTTTGAAGTCTGGTCCTGAAGTTTTTTTGCTAGGATGGCCACCTTAAGGTCCTGCATATGTGGCCAGAAGGAGGTTGAGTGCTCTCCTCAGGTTTTGTAATTGCCATTCCTGATTAATCTGATTTTGTGTTCCATTTTCCCTTTTCCGTAGTGACTGCCAGTTTGCCACTAGTACATACAAGGGCATTGCTGCATATGATGGCGTATTACATTGTGGACGTGCAGGTGAATGAACCGGTGATTGGTAGTGGCTGATTTGGGTATAGGTGCTGTGATGTGTCGGCTGGTTGTAGATATGTGGGCAGAGTTGGCATCGAGGTTTGTTGCATGGATTGGCTTCCTTGAAGTCTAGAGTACTAGGTTACGGTTGATGCAGCTTGCTGGGAGAATACGTTTCAGGTTGGCGGGTTGCTGTGGCAAGATTGGCCTTGCCAACCCAAGGCCTGTGAAAGTGTGGATCGTGTCCAGGATGGGTTGTAGATCCCTGATGAATGCGTTGGAGGGTTTAGCTGGGGCTGTATGTGATGGCCAGTGGAGTCCTGTTGGTTTCTTTCTGGGTTTGTCTTGTAGTAGGATGCTTCTGGTACACATCTGGCTCTTGATCTGTTCCTAATTCCTTGTGCGGGTATGTAGTTTTGAGATATGCTTGGTGGAGATTTTGTAGTGTTGAGTCTCTGTCTGAGGGGTAGAGCAGATGTGGTTGTACTCAGGCTTGCTGTAGACAATAGATCGTGTGATGTGCCCGGGATGGAACTGGAGCATGAAGGTAGGCATAGCGGCGGTAGGTTTTCGATATAAGGTGGGTGTTAAGGACCATCACTTATTTGCACCGTGGTGTCTAGAAAGTGGACTTCCTGTGTAGATTGGGTCCACGGCTGAGGTTGATGGTCACTTTGCCAGACGTGCTTGCTTCTTCGCTCTCCAGAGGTGGAGGTGTTCCCCGGATAGCTCTTTGTGGCCTGCGGGAAACAGGAAATTGCCAGCTTGTTCTGCTCCTTTCCAAGGCCTCTCCACCGGGTTCCTTTATACCGTGGCGACGCACTGCTCTACGCTTCACCATCTTCAGCGCGTCCACAGGGTCTTACTGAACGTAATACACAGGGACAAAGCCCGCTTAATCATATGAAGCTTTCCAGCGTGGCCCGGTAACATGTAACCATAGTTGCTAGGACCCTATCCATAGCCGACCCTGTCCCCCTGCCTCTTCACCTGGAACTGATCACTCAGGGAACCAATGAAACTTGCGTCACCCAGACCTTTCAGTCCCTCTCACTCTCATGGCAATGGCTCTGAGTGGCTGACACAGTCTGAGCTGCGTTGCGTCTGCCAGCACGCAACAGGTGCTCCCCTGGTACCAGGAAGCCTTCCACTAGGCAACCTATGATTGGCCACGTGAACCGTTTCACGTGTGGTGCGTGGAGCAGAACTTCCTTCCCACCGAGTCTCCATCCCTAACATCTTGGAATTACTCTGGTGCCTCCAACACAGGGCCTAGCGTATAATCAATCTTTGAGGATCCATTGGCGGGCCATCTCTATCCTTCCATCCCAGGGAGAATGGGGTGCTTGGGGTATGTGGCGCGCGTTCTCGTACTACACCCGATAGTGGTCTAGATTCCTTAAGGCTAGAGCGCCTCTACCCTCGGTATGCCGCCCTAACCCCACCATGGGACCTTAACCTGTTGTCTTGCAGACTCAAATGTCCGCCTCCATTCGAAGCCCGTTAGCATAGCTTGCCGTCCTTCTGCTACCTCTCATGGAAAACCGCTTCCTGTTGGCCATCACATCAGTGAAAACGAGTCTCCGACCTTCGGGCCCTCACGGTACATCCCCATACTGTTATTTGTCAACAGGGCAAGGCAGTTTTTTGCCGACCAACAACATCAGTCCTTCTCCCCAAAGTGGTTCTGCCTTCCATGTGTAACACAGGTAGATCTCCTACTGCTTCTTCCCAGGCCACATCTCCTTGCACGGGGTAGCGCAGCTACACTCCCTAGAACGTCCCGTAGAGCACTCGCTTTTAATATCTTCAACAAAGCCATTTCGCAGAAACCCCAATCTTTTGTCGCACTGGACTGAGCGTTATCAAGGGCCTCTCCCGTCTCTCTCGGCAGTCGATTCCCTCCTGTGGTAGTACGTCGTGCTCTCCACCTGTTATCGACTTGGTTCACGTCCATAGAGCCACTGACTGCACACTCTACCCAGGGCTCAGGCCTCATAGGGCTGCTCCATCGTGCTCACGTTTAACCCATTCATGAGGTTTGTCGCGCAGCAACTGGTCCTCGGTCCAGACCTATCGCCTGCCACGTAATCCTGGTTCAGTCAGTCTAGGGGATGGAACGCAGAGCCTCGGTCGCAGTGTGTTACTCTGTCGACATCCTCCACTCCGACCGCACCCGCCTAGGTAAGGCTTGGGAATCACCTAACTGGTGAGATGGATTGAGCAACACGTGGAAGAACCGACAGTTACACAGTTGTGAGTAGCCGTCTTTTCTCTCTGGACTTACACAACCATAGTGGGGGTCGTATCTGGCGAGCACCCTCCCCCGCCCTGGCGGAGCGGCCGCCTGCTCCCACTTGCGGCTCCGCACCTCGCCGGCCTGACGGGGCAAAGAGCAGGGGTGTGTCTCGGGTAGGAGCCGCTTGCCCCGCCCGGGTCGGAGCTCGCGGCGAGCCGCCCTGCAAGGGGATGAAAGCCGTAGTCACCGCGGCTGCGCGTCCTGGGCTGCCGCGCAGGCCAGAGCCCCCTGCCCTGCCCTGGCCCAGCCCATCGTGGAGCGCTCGCCGCAGGGGTGCCAAGCCGGCCGGCGGCGTGGTCAGCGCTGCACGTGCCCGGGTCCTGGAAGGGGCCCCGGCCTGCACGAGCGCGGCCTGGCCGGTGGGGCAAAGGCGCCGCGTCCGTCTCCATGGCAGGGGAGTCGCGCTGTGAGCACGTTGGCCTCTGGGTGCCCTTCCACCCTCTCAGCGGGCGCGGCACGCGGTGCCGTGACGCCGCGCTGCTGTGCGATGTACGTGGCCAAGCCGCGGCCGTGGGCGCGGATGCGGCCCGCCCCCAGGATTGGCGACGTCCGTGCGGCGGCAGGAATGCTCCATTGGAGAGAGGCGGCGGCTTCCGCCCACCAGCTCGACTGTGGCGACACAGCTCCTTCACTGTGGTGAGGTGGCGCTGGAGGCGGGAAGGGGAGCCCCCGGCCCCACCGCCGCGGGCGCCCCTCCCCCCTCCCCCTCCCGCCCGCTCGGGGACACGGCGCGCCCCCTCCCCGCGGCCTCTCCGCCCGGAATAGCTCCGTGCGCCGCCCGCCCCCTCCTTCACCCGGGGCCGGGCGGCCTGGGGCCTCCTCCCGGGGCCGCCCGCGGCAGCCGCCCGGGGCGCGGCCCTCTCTGCTCCTCAGCCCCCGCCGTCCCACACCTCGGGCTGCCGCAGGCCCGGCCCGGCCCAGGCGGGACCCTTTGTCGAGCGGGGGCCGGTGGGGGGAGGCCCAGGGCGCCGCTCGCCGCTGCAGCTAACGCCCCCACGGGGTTCCGGCCGCAGCCAGGCGAAGCCCTGTGGCTGCCCTTCCTCCCTCGCCGCGGGACCGCCCGTGCAGCCCGAAGCTCGCTCGCTCGCTCGCACGTGTCCCCGGATTGATCCCCGCCCTTCGGGAAGAGCTGGAGCGGGGTCCTTACCTCGGGTCCCCCGCCCTCCCTTCGATCGGCTCGCTCACGGGACCAGGACACTCATTTTTGTTATGGTCCCCTTGGGTGTGCGGCTCCCATGCCCCCTCCTGCGGACCGCACCCGGTGTGTGGGGGGCAGCTGAAGGCTGAAATGTTTCTTTTGGCATGGAGAAAAAACCCCTCAGAATGTGTGTTGCTCTTGGAGCTTGTAAAACCTTGGTCTCGAGCTTGATTGCCGCCCTATCCCGAATTGTAGTGAGCCCCTTCAGAGTTCTGTGGGGAGACATCATTACTTGTTTGCAAGAAATGGAGGAGCCATCGAATTAAAAATCGGAGGAACTTCCAGTTTTGCTAAATCTGAAGACTAGCTTTAGCCTAGAAGAAACAGCTCTTCTGTCATTTTTCAATTTGTCTTCAATCTGCTTTGACTTTGCTACCTGTCTTATTCATTCCGATCGCGTTGCTTCCCTTCATATAAATTACTGGGCAGTAGATACAGTTCCTGGTGTATGTGAAGCTCAGTGTTACACTTGCACAAGGGACCCTTCTGAAATTTGAAAAGTAGAGTGAAAATGACTTCAGAATTAACATTAGAGCCCTGTAACTGTGTCTCTGATGCAGAATCCTTGTCTAATTTGCCTGTCTATCATTGCACCATAATACTAGTCCTGTTTCATGCTGGTTTTGATTGAATTCCTGAAATTTAACTGCCAAATGTATCTTATGTAGAGATACTGACTTCAGCATATTCTAAACTGCATATGTTACAAGAAAATGTTTTAATTTTTATTCTGAATTTAGGTAGTTCAGCATCCTAGTTCAGTTTCTGGGCTTTGAAACATCAGTGTGTGTTACACTAAAAATCCTAACAAAGCTGTTTGGTGTATATATCTGCTCACCGACTACATGTGTGAGTGTATTTTATGTAAATAAAATGTTCAGAGCTCAAGAATATACCAGATCCTATTAACTATCAGCTAGTACAAATGATTAAATTGGGAGGTCCAAGGTTCATTAGCTGCTGACAAAGTCACCTCTACTTCTAACTACTGGAACAGGGGAATGTTTGGATTTCTATCAGAATGATGTTTCTAGATCCTGCTTAGGATCAGTCCCTGGATAACTAGATCTCTAGATCCTTCTTTTGGATCAGTCCCTGGCTAACATGTCTGTCATTTGATGACCACCTTGCTGAAGTTCTATGGCCTGTGTTATATAGGTCAGACTTTATCATCATAGTGGTCCCTTTTGGTCTAGAATCTGTGAATCTGTGACCCACCTCTGTCTCCTTCAGCTGGGTGTGTTCTGTCTTCTCCCTTTGCCTCAGAACTGCCTGGCTTCTGGGGGTCCATTATACTCTTCCTTCCTGGCTGCACCATGTATGAGGGAATGCAGTGCTTTCCTCTCTTTATCTTAAATTTTTTGGATCATCCTTGACTAGCTTCAGTGCTGCTCTCCGGTGCTTCTCAGAGCTTTCCTTAACAGCTGCATAGTGAAACTAAGAAATGTCTAGTATCAGAGGGGTAGCCGTGTTAGTCTGGATCTGTAAAAGCAGCAGAGAGTCCTGTGGCACCTTGTAGACTAACAGACGTACTGGAGTATGAGCTTTCGTGGGTAAATACCCACTTCGTTGGAAATGTCTGGGCAATTCTGTTGCTGCAGTTCCAAATCTTGTGGGTTTCAATGAGACTGCTGAAAATTGTGCCTGTTTCATTCTGCTCTGCTTGGGAAAGCTATGTGAAGTCAGAGGCAATGGAGCTGTCTGCAGACTCAAAGAAAACATAGCATTGGGTCACATTTAGAATGTTCTTAGCAATCATAAGTGGTAGAAACTTTTTAAAAAATAAGCACTTAAATTCTCCAGGGATTGGTGATATAGGTTCCTTTCAGTCTCCTCTTGGTCCTCCCTCACCTTTTATGAATTGATAGGTGTGGTTTGGTTTGGTTTTTTTTCTAGTCCTGTGACTGTTTACAAGAGAGGCTATGGGGGAAATGGTTAATTACTAAAAGTTAACACATTTTTTGGAGCTAAAGTACAAAAAACATTTTGTAAAAAGTCCAAAGTATAACAGTGTGAAGTGGTTTTTATCTTGATGGCACTATGCCAGAAATAGTTTGAACCTCAAATTGATCAGTTTTATGAGACCTCAGACCTGCCCTTTTCCTAACATGTGCCTAGCATAATTTCTGTCAGTTCATGTGAATAGAAATTGTAATTCCTTTATTTTTCCTTCTTACAAGTGTTGAAGGCCTCACTGCTGTTCATGATATCCAACTGAAATTGCACTGGAGGTATAAAACCCAACTTTAAATACATAAATACTTTTAGGGGTAACTTACCAACCCTAAATGGGCTGTATCTTTATAGAAACTAAGTGCTTTATCGGAGAAAAAAAGAGGAAATATCTACTTTGGGTGTGTCTGAAGCACCTGTCACCTTGGTAGCTGAGTGACTCTTATGTGGGCTAGTGTTCTGTTAGCAGCATGAATCCAAAAAGAGAGAAGTTTGATAACAGTCCACAGAGCTTGATGTCCAGAAACACTACAAGACTAGCAATGCATTTGGCCCCCCTATTGAGTACGAAGTTGTAAGTCAGTCAAGGAGTCAGTCTGTAAGAGTGCTGCTATAGAAGGCTTGAAATAGATGGAAAACCCACTAGTTCTGTTTAAAGTTATCTACATACATTCTGTTTAAGCAATGGTCTTACATTGGTAACCTGAAAGAAAAGCCTTCAATTATAAGAATAATTGATCTGGAATTTATGATGTGGAAGTATCTTGACTTGTGTATGTGTTTCAGTGTTGAAAGCAAACTTAGCTGTTTAGATTCTAAACTCGTATGCTAAATTGAATTTACTCCCATTTTTATTGTTGGGGAAAGTGCTGCAACCTAAATTCCTACATATTAATATGATTGCATAGCAGTAGACATTTGGAAGTTTAGCTGCTTAAGATGTAAGCATGGGTTTTATGAGGTGTGTATTACATGCTCCTTTTATTATACAGCAGAAAGCATTAAAAGCCAATAGTACTAATAAAGAGAAAATATACAATATCTGAAACAATTCTTATGGCTTCTAGTCTTGCCTGTCATTTAGAGATTTGGTTTATTTTGTGTCTATATGTGATATCACAACTGATAGGGATGAACTAATGAACTGCTGCTTCAAAGTATAGGACAGTTGGAGGCATCTTAAGGTTTTTTATGCAATTTAGAAAGTAATTTGACTCACACAGTGTTAGTGCAGTTCCAGTACAAGTGAAGCAAAATTGCAGCTTATTTTTTAGTGAAGAATTACATTAGTTATATCACTGGTAGTGATGGAAAATTCATGGAATAACTTGCTTTTAATCTACAGCTGGAATATGGGTAAGAATAAAGTGTAAATTTAGGGTTTGCCTACATTTTGTCATCTGCTCCTCCCCACCCCACAGTGCAGGGCCAGCTTTAGACCGCCTCCCTTGATTCCCCGGAATTGAGCCCCGCGCCTAAGGTGCCGCCAAAGACCCGGGCCGCTGCTGGGTATTCAAATCTGACCCTGCAGTTCCGAAAGCCATCCCTGCATAGTGTACACAGTCCATCTGTACTTCCTTTGGACTAGGGCAGGGGTTCTCAAACTTTATTGCTCTGTGACCCCTTCTGACAGCAAAAATTACAACATAACCCCAGGAGTGCGGACTGAAGTCTGAGGCAATGCAAGCCCTACTGCCCTGGGCAGGGGGGCCAAAGCTGAAGCAGAAGTCCAACTGCCCAGGGTTGAAGCCCTGGGGTTTTGGCTCTGGGTGGTGGGGCTCAGGCATCTGCTTCGGTCCTGGGCCCCAGCAAGTCTAATGCCAGCTCTGGTAACCCCATTAAACCAGGGTTGCGACCTATTGTTTGAGAACCACTGGACTAGGGGAACCCAGACTGGTGCAAATCACTTTGTACACCAGTGCAATGCATGTACACTAACAGTTTGCATTAGTGCAGATACACCAGTAATCCTCCCTTCCTTTAAAAAAAAAAAAAAAAAAAAGGCCCCAGTGTAGACAAGTCCATGGCTATCACTTGGTATGAAGGCAGAACTTAGTTTGATCAGTTGCTGAAATGATCACTGTATTCAGGTATGAAGTATATGTTAACCTTCAGAATTTCTCTAATGCTGTGCTTTGGTTCAGAATGTTTATTAATTGTAATTAAGATGCATTTTTTAGTTCTAGTTTACAGAGAATATTGAGTGGGGAGGTTTATAGCACCTCTGTGTTTGGCGCTGGTGCAATTGCTACTGAAATACTGTGTAGGTGTGGCATATACAATTCAAGAAAGATGTTGAAAAATTAGGGAGAGTTCAGAGAAGACTACCAAGAATGATTAAAGAGTTAGAAAACTTGCCTTGAGAGACATAAGGACACTAGTTTATTTAGTTTAACAACAAGAAGTCTATAAGTATCTGTATGGGAAACAAAAAATTGCTAATGGGCTTTTCAATTTAGCAGAAAAAGGTATATTAAGATATAACAGCTGGAAGTTGAAGCTAGACAACTTCAAGCTAGAAATAAGGGATGAATTTTTGATGGTGAGGGTAATGAATCATTGGAACAACTAACCAAGAGTTGTGGTAGGTTCACCCTCACTGGTTGTTTTTCTGAAAGATCTACTTCAGTTCAAACAGGAATTAATTGAGGGAAGTCCTGTGGCCTGTGTTATACCAGAAGTCAGACAGAGATGATCACAGTGATCGTCTGCCTTATAATCAGAGTTTGATGTGCTGTACCTACTTCTTTTTGTGAAATGTATGGCAGACTGATCTAAAATTATTCATATTTCATCAAACTCCTAAGCGGTGGAGTTAGTGGAAAAATCTTGCTATCTAGCCATTTTAACCTTCAGCGTGATTGGAAGAATATGAACTAAGGAACAGGACTGGGAGTTAGAATTAGGAATAAAACCCAGATCTACTACAAATTTGCTTTATGATTCTGGATAAATTGCTTCAGCTCTGTGCATCCATTCCCTCATCTGCAAAATGAAGGCAAGTTCTCGCCTCTCAGCAATGCAGAAACTTAATTTGCTAACCTATATAACATAAGGTAGAAGGCATTCTCAGTGGAAATTATTTTCTTCAGAAGTGCCCTCTTCAACCCACGCTGGCCTCACAACTGTATTTCAAACATGAAAAATCACTCAACGGGTCAAAACATGTTTACAGCAAGATACCTTGAGCTGGTTTAAAACCTCTCACACAGGTGGTCTGCTTCTTGAGTCCTGTGGTGATTGCCCCACATTCCTGGCTGTTACAAGTCCTGAAATTCACCCCAGTTCATGAACCAGGCCAAATAACTTGCTTTATTAAATAGTAACAAAACCTATATCTTAAGTCAAGTAACTATTTCATACATTTTGTTGCTGTAATTTGGGAGGTGTTCTGAGGCTGGAAAAGGATTGCATTGCAGGACATAAAGCTTTGTCTCAGGTTTAATTTTAACTAGGGGTTGGTGAAATATAAATTTCATCCACGTTTACTATACAATTTCCAAAATAATCACATTATTCTATTTTTATACACCTTGGAAAAATATTCTAAAAATTAGGTAGTATCTTGCCCTGCTCTTCCATACCAGTCATACAGTGAAGATTTACAAGACTGTAAGCAGCTGCTATACACTTCTAAATGAACAGCTACAACAAGAAACATGGAATGTTCTGATTTTTAAAGACATCCTTTGATGGGATTTTTTACTAAGAAATAGCAGTGTTAATCCCAACACCTATTATGTACAGAAATATAATCTTCTTATTTAATTAGTAAGTTTGCTATAACTAAATATGGATGATTAGTCCCCTATTCTGGTCCTTGTAGTTATCTTTAAATCCCACCTGCACATTAGTTAAATATGGTGGCTTTAGTAGTAATGTTCTGCCACTTTTAAAATACTTTGTATCAAGACAAATACAATCTTGGGTCTTGTCTATACTGAGAACTTTAGTGTCCCCGGTCCCCACCCCACCCCCCATGGTAGACTAATGATGAGAGTAGCATTTCCTGAAATTTTTATTCTAGACAAGGCCTTAAAAAGACAAGAATTTAGCATGGCTTTAAGAAATGTAGCTCTATTTTTTACATTTATATGAAACAATACAGTAGGTAATTACGTTTCTTTTATGTGAGTTTTCAATCCTTGCTTTTGTCTTCCAGTTTTAACTGATTCCCTTTTTTCCTCTGTCCCTTCATCTTATTTTCATTTCCCTTACTCTGTACTTTCATGCTTATTGTGCGCTGAACAGTTTTAACAAGTTTTTGCTGTCATGCTGAATTATAAGCACATGTGGTAGGTAGGATTTTTTTTATAAATACCATGGTGATAAATGTTAGCTACCAAATTATAATCCCTGTTTTAAATTGGTGACAACATTCTTGATTAAAAAATAGTCCTGGGTTAAAACTTCCTGTATTTCCCTTCAGGTCCAAGGTAAATTTAAATAAAAAGCTGAGTTAAAGCTTCAGTAGTTGGGAGAAGCAGAGAGTGGTAATAGTAGGACACTGTTTTGAATTTTTAAGGAAGTGTCTAGTGCTTAGAGCACAGGAGTTGAGGGCTCTGTTTCCGGCTGTCTGAAGTACTTCAGGATCTCTGGTTGAAGAGTAAAGGTTTTGTGGGGTTAAAGTTACAAAACACTTTCCCTAATCATCTGTTTTCAGGTGCTCACAACTCTGACAAAAAAATGAAGCACCTTTTTCCTTTTACATTTTAGGTTGAGGTTTGAAGGTTACAATCTGGTGTGCAAATAGTCCTTAGTGGGGACCTGTGCAGAGTCCTATTCCAGAGGAAACTAGTTTGAATTTGGGAATTATGGGAGTCTGACAATTATGTACTAAACATCAGGGCTCAAAACACTCAATATCTTCTTTCCTGAAGAGGAAGCCTGCTAGTTTGGGTAAAATGTAACTGTTTTTCCATGAGCCCTCTTTTGCCCTCAGACCTATTAAACTTACATAATCGTAGCTTCACTTCTTCCCCAGTCTTTTCTGCCTTTCTATGTTTAGTCATTCCTGACATATTCTTATTAATAAATTCTATTTCCCTTCAAAGTACACAGATTTGAATTCTCCCCATACCTCTAAATACATGTATTTGGGGGTGTCCTCTTGTCTCCCTCCTAATGCTAATGAATCCTCTTCCATTCTCTTCTCTCTCTGCCTCCCAAATTTTGGGATACCTCTCGATTCTCAGCACTGAATGAATACTGGGCTCTTCATTAACCCACTGCCTGTAAATTAACGCTAGTCCTCCAGGACATCTGGAAAGTCCTGCCTTTTAGCAACTGTTCTCTGCATGGGCCACTTTGCTCCTGGCTCCCCCTCTTCTCTGGGAGTAGCAGTAAGAAGTTTCCTACTTTCCTCTTCAGAGAAGTGGGTGTGTCTGCTACTTCATTTCTGTATTTTTCTGTAAGAGGGCAGCAGTTCTTGCTACTCTGCTCTCTGCATTTTCACTCTCCACTCCCAGAAAAACAAGCAGTTTAGGGCTTCTCTGCTTCCTGCCTGTTTCCTCTCCTGCTGATCAAGGAACAGTGGCTTGGGCTGCTCCACTCCTTACTTTCTCACTCCCATCCCGAAAGTGGCTTCTTGGCCCAGTTAAGCCCACCCTGAGGTAAAATTTCTGCTCGTCCTGTGGCCTTATCTACGCTTGAAAAATGGGTGTGTTTTATATAATGATGAAGCTAACACATGATAGCTAACACGGTAAATTTCAAGTGTAGATAGGCCACGTCTTAGGGTTCACTTTGACCAGCTACTTTGAGGTAAAACTACAATTTGTCCTGCTTACACTGTGGTGTTACAACTTGTTAAATCTCATTGTAAAAACCCCAGCTTTTCCTAGTGTGGTCAGGGCCTGAGAATCAGTTTTGCAAGCCCTACTGAGCATACACACCAGGAATTTTTTTGCAGAATTTGGTAAGCCCACATTAAGGATACACTGACTGTGTGTGTTGCTGGTTTCAGAGTAGCAGCCGTGTTAGTCTGTATCCGCAAAAAGAACAGGAGTCCTTGTGGCACCTTAGAGACTAACACATTTATTTGAGCATAAGCATCTGAAGAAGTGGGCTGTAGCTTATGCTCAAATAAATTTGTTAGTCTCTAAGGTGCCACATGTACTCCTGTTCTTTTTGCGTTTGTAGCAAACGTAGCCTTGTTGTGAACTGGGTAGTACTCCTCAGTACTGAATTGGGCTGGACAAAGCTTAAAATAGTCTAGAGTCTGGCAAAAGGTCCCCTTCTGCTTTCCTCACCAAGCTGCTGTTAGTGACTGTACTAGGTTCGGAGCCACAGGGTCCTGAGTTCTTATTTTCACTGCTGACTTTGTCTTCCTTAAGTGCAAATCTAGGCAAGGGGCTGGTTCAGGTCTCCATCTTCAAGACAGAGGAGTCAAGTTCTGTGTAGTTCACTGAAGACGTTTCATTCTGTATCTTACAAACTGAATCTTGGTTGGTTGTGTGGACATTAGAATCTGTGATGAGGTGTTTTCAAAGAGCAGGGTTGGCCCTGATGTTGTTACCCAGCTGCTATTATGAAGAATATACACCATTTTAACGGTTGCCCTTCACCTCAGTCTGCTTTAGTTAGCTGGTGCTGTGTGGAACATATCAAGTGCTTTGTGATGAAAGGTGTGACACAAAGTTCAACTGTTACAAAGTATATTCGTGTGCAGATGAAGTATTCTACCTCACTAGTCATCAGTTTATTGGATTTTTTTCTGGAACATCAGTTTAGCATAAAGGTAGTCAATAATGATTATGTTGCTTAATTGGTACTAGCTGAATTTGTTAGTGTGCCAAGTGACTTGATGGTGGATAATCACGTTACATATCATTCTGTTGTGTTTAATACACAAGATGGCAATAAAGATTGAGGAAGTAGATCTTACTTGGTGCTCAAAAGGCCTTTCACAAGGTTGGCTGGATTCAAGTGGATTTATCAAGAAATTTGCCATTCAGATAGTCTTTTAGCAAAATAGTTCCAGATTATGGAATGTGCATATAAGGCCGGCACACTTTTACAGGCCAGTAGAGCTTTGGAGTCCTGCAAACCAAAACTCCTTTTGAGGCCATCAGCCTTGTTTCTTTAACCATTCTCCTCTCCCCTAAACTTAACTACCACGCAGACCAATTATATGAGTTGTGTTCTCAGTCTAGCCACAGATCAGTTTGTGCTGGCACAACTTTCTCCATTCCAGCCCAGCAACCTTCTCCCTGATAGCATGTTTCCCGAGTTCAAGAAGAACAGTTTCTTAGCCAGGTTTCAGAGTGGTAGCCATGTTAGTCTGTATCCCCAAAAAGAACGAGGAGTACTTGTGGTACCTTAGAGACTAACCAATTTATTTGAGCATAAGCTTTCATGGGCTAAAATCCACTTTAGCCCACGAAAGCTTATGCTCAAATAAATTGGTTAGTCTTTAAGGTGCCACAAGTACTCCTCGTTCTAGTTTTTTAGCTAATGATCTGAGGCCTCCAGGCTTCTAGCATACTGGGAGATCTACAAATTGAAGTAGGAAAAACAATGGTGTTGTGCAATTGGGCCCAACTGGATTCCTTTATATGCACATAACAAACTGCTTGCCTAGCTTCTTAGTCTGGGTTAATCCAGACAAGTTTATTTGGGAGCTATCGCCTGTCATGAACTAGCTGCATGTTGGTGAGTCTTTCTTCTGTCTCAGGGGGGCACTCCCGCGGCAGCACTTTGAAGTGCGAGTGTGGTCGTAGCGCCAGCACTGGGAGAGAGGTCTCCCAGTGCTGCAGGTACTCCACCTCCTCGTGGGGATTAGCTTACAGCGCTGGGAGCCATGCTCACACTGGCGCTTTGCAGCACTGTAACTTGCTGTGCTCACAGGTGTGTTTTTTCACACTCCTGAGCGAGAAAGTTGCAGCACTGTAAAGCGCCAGTGTAGCCAAGACCTCAAGTTCAGGTGATGCTTGGCGCTCTTGAACCTCTCTCATTAGAAAGCTGCCTGGTTGTGGTATATTAATATGATCCTGCTAAAACTGAAGAAATTTTCTTTTCAACCTTTTTTAGATGCAATCTCAAATTTCTTAAATGAGAAGATTTTCAGAAATGACTTGAGTTGCATTTTGCTTTTCTCCTCTCCCCCCCCCCCCCCCATTTGGCAAAACGAAGGAAGCTAAAGATGAACTGCAGTCGCTTTTTATCTTTACATCTGTTTTTATGACTTATAAAGATACTCCTAATCTTTCTGAACAGACAAGCCTATTTTTCCCTACCTTACTAGAAACCAGAATAGTGATGTCACCTGGTCTGTGGCTCTCCCTCCCCAATCTGGAGAGGGGCACTGCTGGAACTTGGATCACATGAGTCTTTAACATCACTTGTGAGATCCTTTTAAGAAAGATCTTTGTAGAATCATCGGAAAAGAGAAGTGAACCTGATAATTTAAGTTGGAGTTTTCTTGCTTGTGGTTCTTCAGAAAACATCTACAGCTTTCTTTTGGCAATCTTAGTTTACAAGATCTGATCACTAGCATCTTTCCTAATACTTATTCTAAGATTTCTCTTGGTCATTTTGTTTCTATTTCTCCTAATTATCCACTCTTATACTACTTTTTAATTCCTCTTCCTTGGGGTTGCAGTCTTTAAGTACTTTAAATCGAATGGGTATGAGTGGGTTCTTACACCACAGCCACGTCTGATATCTCCTTCAACTTAATTGTTAAACCAAGTTCTGAATCATTCGGTACGATAACTTATGCTTTACAGAATATAGGGAGCAATTAATAGCTGAGGGTCTGAAAAGGAGCGTAGTAAGAAATCATGACTGAGATGTGGGCAGTGTCGGAGCCATGCAGTTCTTTAAAGACAAGTTTTAGGGAATTTGATGTGTGAGGTCAGCCAGCTATGTAGGATCCTTGTGACAATAAAGTATCTTAAGACTGTTGGAAAAAATACAGTGGTGTACTCCAAGTAGCATGCAAATATGTTAAAACTGTTGTAACATATGCGTGAGGGAGAAGAGTTAAAGTAGTATGCACAACATTTTATTGATTGAGTGCTTAGGTGTGCTTTCTACCTTAGTATTAAGGTATATTGATTTTTGATGGAATTTAATGGAATTCCATAATTTGATGGAATATTAGGTTTTGATGGAATTTCCTGTGTTCTCTGGGGGGAGGGAATCCATAATATGGAGCTATATCATAGGATTAGAAGGGACTGCAAGGGTCATCTAGTCTTCCCCCCTGCTGAAATGTGGGATTTGTGGTGTTTAAATCATCCAAGACAGATTCCTATCCAACCTCCTTTTTGAAAACCTCCAGGGAAGGAGCTTCCACAAGTTCTCCATGGCAGTCTATTCCACTGTCCTACTCTTATTACAGTTAGGAAATTTTTCCTGAGATTAAATCTAAATCTACTGTGTGGTAGTTTGAACCCATTGCCTCTTGTCCTTCCCTGTGACAGGAGAGAACAACTTTTCTCCATCTTTTAGATGGCAGCCTTTTAAGTATTTGAAGGCAGATCTCATGTTCCCCCCTCAATCTCTTCTCTTCCAAATGAAACATAGCCAGTTCCTTCAGCCTTTGCTCATAGGGCTTCCATTCCATCCCTTTGATCATCTTCATCGCTCGCGTTTGGCTCCTTTCTAGTTTCTCTGCATCCTTTCTGTATATTGGTGACCAAAATTGGACACAGTTCTCCAGCTGAGGCCTGACCAGAGTGCAGTGGTACTGTCACCTCCTGTAACTTGCATGCTATGCCTCTGTTAATGCACCTGAGATTGCATTTGCTTTTCAGTTTCACGTTGAGGTTGTGATCCACCACAACTCCCAGATCCTTCTCAGCAGTGCTGCTGCCAAGCCACTTATCCTCCATTCTGTATTTGTGCATTTGGTTTTTCTTCCCTAAGGGTAGCACCTTACATTTGTCTTTGAATTTTATTTTGTTGTCCATAGCCCAGTTCTCCAATTTATCAAGATCCCTCTGAAAGTTAGTTCTATCCCCCAAAGTATTGGCAACCTTCCCCCTTTTCCCAATTTTTGTCGTCTGGAAATGTGATCCATATGCTCTCTCTTCCTACATCCAGGTCGTTAATAAAGATGTTTAACAGCACTGGACTCAGAACAGATCCCTGTGGAACCCCACTTAAGACCTTCCTCCAATTTGACATCATTCCACGAAGTGTTACTTTTTGTTTGCTGTTGTTGTTTAACTAATTCGGTATGCACTTAATAGTCGTTCCGTCAAGACTGCATTTCTCCAGCTTATTTATCAGAATGTCCTGGGACACTGTCAAAAGCCTTGCCAAAGTCCAGCTATATTATGTCTACTGCATTTCTCTTATCCACCAAACCAGTTAGCTTGTCAAAGAAATACGGTAAGAAGTTATGGAAATCAGGGTCCCAAAGACCTCACCGGCGCATCTCTCAAACAACTTAGGAAGTCCAGTGGAGAGAGACCCTCTCCTGTGAACCTACTGTAGCTTTTATATTACAAGATGCACAGTGAGTCAGGCAAAAGTTCCTTTCTCTTTCATTGCACACTAAAAACTTTTCTTGTCTTAGCTAATGCAGGCTACCCTGTCTCTTTCTCTCTCACTTTCTTAGCTGTGCACTTTGAACTCTAAGAACTCTGTACAGAATGCACTGAGCACGTATAGAATGTTTCCTTAACAAGTCATAACTGTCAAAATGAAACCAGTTTTCACCAGAACGCTCAATGAGGGCTATTTCCATGCCAAATTTAAACTTTCTAGCTACAGCTGTTTTGGAGCGGTTTTTGCTTAATTTTTTTAAAAATAAAAATGGACATTTTTAAATAGGGGATAAGCACACCCCATTTTCCTTGTATTTTCACAGCTGAACTACTTATGAGCAAACTTTGCAGTAAAAGTCACCTTTTTGGGGTAGAGACCAACTGTGGAGAACTTAATTTCTGAAAGTTTCACCTTTCAAGTGACTCATAGGTTAGAATGGAATATTTATGTAACCATAACTACTTTGATCAGTGCTGTACTCCCTATAATGAGGACCTCGTGTATTCCATGTGAAACTTTCCATGGCATCCACCCCTTGCCATGGAATTATGCTCTTAAATCTAAAGCTTTCATTAAAACTTACCCCTTATGGTTGCAAAGAAAACCTGAGCTGAGTCTAAACCAATGGAGTGTCATCACTTTGTTTTAAACTACCTCCAGATGCAATGGCTCGACAAAGGGATATTGACTTTCTAATCTAAAGATGATTTTAAATGTTGCCGTTTCACAGACGTTTTAGCAGAGATATCCAGTTAGTTTGCGATTGTGGAATAGATACTATTGTGCTACCATATGTCAAAAGCCCAATTACCCAAACTTCCAGCCTCACTCTGACAACTTCTGCAGCACACTTACGCATTGTTCTACATTTTTATATTAACAATCTAAAAAGAGCATAGAGTGATTGTATCGAATGACTTAATCAGTTTCATATTTGATTAAAAGATGCTTTTTTAAAAAATTTAAATTAGACTTTCAGAATTGAAGTCCAACTTGTGACAATGTGTATGGGTCTTTGACTATGATGAACAGATTAAGGACTACTGCCTCAAATTTGCTCATCTTTCTGCTATTAATGTACCCTGAATTGAATTCCCTATTCAGAATAAGAGGAGGGTACAGAGGACTTGACGATTACTCAATGCTACTAGCTGGGGTAAAAGATACCTATGCTACACTTCAGTGCACCTTCTGCTCCCGGATCGTTCCATCCCCAGCCACACTGCAGCAAAGCTACATCTCTTACAGCATAAAGGCATATGATACTGCTTACTGATTGACATGTTACTTTTAAAAGAAGTTCATTTAATTGTATTAAATAAATATAACTTGGACCTCTTCTACTACTCTTCCCTCCCTGGCTTCACTCCACTTCTTTATATATTAGATACTGATGTACCTCTTCCTGAATTGTCTTCAGCCTCTCTCTGCCTTTATCTCCATTTCCTACACTGTGTTCTCTACCTCTTCCTTTCTTCTTCTGTCTCCCTCCCTAAAAAAAAAAACAAAAAAACAAAAACCTTTCTCTCAATACAATATTTTTCTACCATTCTTTCTCTTCCTGTCAATGCACACCTCCCTAACTCTCCCATCTACTTGCACTAAACACTGGGTCTACAATAAAATGTTCCTTTGGAGGTGATTGTGAATAATGAAGCTAGCTGATACAATGCTGACCATGACCTAAGTCATTGCAGACCAGGACAGCCTGCGTTCAGCATTCTGTCTAAGCAGTCCATAAAAAAGCTTTGAAGAACAGGAAGCTCTCCACGCTTTCCCACTCAAAGGGCAGGGACTTCAGGCTGCAGTAAAAGGCTCCCAGCCTGCATGCAGTTGAGGAGGTTGACTGAGCAGGTTGCATGGGAATTTCCTGTGGTAAGACCACACCAGAATGAGTGATATGGAACTACAGGCATAAGCCCTTCCCCCAGCCTCTTCTATAGATATTGGGACTCCTTTTCCCACAGCTTGCAGAGCAAGCAGGAAAGTTTCACTGAATCACTCCTGAATCTCAGGGAGAGGCAAGGTACCCCAATAGCAACCAGGAGGAAGAAATTCTTGTTCCCAGCCAGCAACTAGACAAGATCCATGCTGAGACAGTTGACAACAGAGGATCCCACTGTTTACTTGTGAGCTCCTACAACCTTTCTGTTACAAATTGTCTCCGGTGGCTCCAGCGTCTTATTCTGTGTGTCCAGTCCTCACTCAGCCAGGACCCAGCAGCAGGGAACATGGGGTAAAGTGACTGATTCCTGCCCCTGAGAGACTCAGTCTCCCCTTCCAATCTCTGAGATCCTGAAGGAAACAGTAAAGAGTTCAGTTTTTTTTTTTTTTTAAAGGAAGACATACCTGCAGACAGTCTTTTCAGTCTCCTTGGTAACTCTCACTACCTATCCCAGGGCTCCCTATCCTTTTCTCTTAGGGGTTTGGCCTAAGGACTGGTGAAGGATATTGTTCACAATTACTCTTAAAGAGAGTTAAACTCTTAAAGAGTTAAGCTCTTAAACCTCTCCTCTAGATTCTTTAAAAAGGAGATATCTCTTCAGCTGGAGCATTGAGAGCATTACCATAGACTCTCAACTGAGCTATCCAGAAAAGTGCAAAGTGTGTGTGTGTGTGTGTGTGTGTGTATATAAAATAAAAAATGAGTTGCCAAAAAATAAAACTTGCAAAGTTGAAGAGCTGCTTAATTTTTCTTCCCCTGGTTTGAGGGTGGTAATTAAGGTGGAGTGGGAATTTCTCCTGCTGGCCCCTTTAATCGCTGCATGTAACCTCACAGCGAGTGTGGATATAGTGTGCCTTTCACCAACTAGCTACATGTACCCTACATGCTGCTGCAAGTATAGGCAAAGTAGGGGGAAAGTGACAGATGTCTCTTTCACCTGAGGTTTAGGTATTAGAATTATAAAGGACACACATTAGGGCAAAGTCAGCTGAAGCAAAAGCCAGTCTAATGGCTTTTTAACAAGATGGGCTAACCATGGGCCTCAAGGCCAACATTTTTTTGCAGAAACAAGTCAGTGACTGCAGATATATTGCTCTGTAAGAAACCCACACAACTGTTACTTAATGGATTCTTGAGGCCTGCCACTCTTAGTCCTCTGGCAGTACTCAAGTTCTGGCCATGACCTTGATTGATGGGCTACAAATCCTAATGAACCTCCTTTCAGTTTCATAACTGTAGGTCTCTTCCTTTTTTCTCTGAAAATATCTTGCCTACTTGCCACCTCCTTGCCCAAGAGGGTTTTGGGGCATAGACTGCTCTCAATTAAACCTCTGTTACATGTCTGTCAACTGTGGTAATACTGTGAATTAACTGGGCCTCCATCCTTAAGGACACCACAGTCGTCTTCATACAGTGGGTGGTATTCTTCTGGTTGAATCCAAATATCCTAAGGAAATAAAAATGCACAGATTAGATGTGAACAGCTCCCTCTTCCTTCAATGCTCCTGTTTGTGGGCAAACCCACCTCAGTTCCTTCTCCACGGTCCCTGGCTAGAGACAGAGCTTTAGCTGTCCCTTAGCCGTTGGTTAGCCTCTGTAGAATTGTTAATCTTTAGCTACCTGTTCAAGCTGCTTTCTTCATTTATCTTTTATGTGGCTGCCTTAAAAAATAAATAAAATAAAAAGAGAAGGATTTTTTTCTTTCTTGGATCCCCTGTCTGAACAAGGTATCAGAATATGGCCAGCTCCCCTAGGATTCAAGAAATGTCTCGGTTGCAAGGAATCTATCCTAGTGACTGATGGACGTGCTCGGTGCATCTGCTGCTTGGGAGAAAAACACATTCCATAGAAGTGTGGTTTGTGTCAGCTACTGGAGCCCAGATCCAGAAAGCATAGAGAACTGAGGCTCAAACTCCTACTTATGGAGGCAGGCTTTCAATTATCTAAGCTGCCTCTAGATCCTGGTCAGTGGGAAACCTCACCCCAACTCTCTACTAAGGGAAGTGAGCCCTAAAAGATCTCCACACACCACTCATGTAGGGCTGCTAACAAAGTGTGACGAACTGGGACTGTTCTTAATGTTTGCTCTGAACACTGTGTTGGTGCCTCAGTGTCCCCTATGCAGTTCTTAGGTATTTGATGGTGGGATAAGGGTGTGTGATTGCTACAGAGGAAGGGGCCAGTGCCCCTAAATGCCTGGCACTCTGTCTCCTAGCAACTGATGGCTGGGCCCCTCCTTGCAAATTGTGCCAACTTGAAAGTGTTGGAGACAAGGGATCAGGTGACCCTCCTGGCCCGGGGAAAGAGCTGCAGCAGAGAGGAGGGCTGGGGGGGGTTAGTCTGGCGCTGCCTGGGGATAAGGAGTAAGTGCAGACCTAGGGGTCTGCTCCACTGCCCCCAAAATGACCCGGCTGAGGGGTCATGGTTTGTTGTATCTTACAGTGTGTTTTAGACATCTGTTCCTGTCATCGAATGACACTCTGTTTGCTGTGCTGAAGGCAGTCTGGACTGGCATAGTGGGGTGCAGAACCTGTGGCTTCCCAGGCACCCCGCCTGGATGGGCTCGTGCTTCTTTCTCTTTTTTTTATGGAAGCCCACGGAGGGGCGAGGCTGCTGGCTCAAGAGAGCAGGAGGTGAAGACGTGTGAGCTTCTTGCCCTGAACAAGTCTGCTCCAAGGGAGAGGAGGCTCCCCAAAGTCCTGACTGGCTTTGTGGGGAGCAGTTCCAGAGCATCGCCCAGGGACTCCGTGACACAAAGGGGCTGTGAGTGCCCACAGCAAGCCCCAACTGAGCTGAAAACAGTCTCTGGCTTGATCAGTATCATCGGTATCAACGGCACTGAAGCTGTTTAAATCTGGTATCCCAGGCTTTTGTGGTACCATCCCGACAGAGCGTGTTGGGTTGCCTAAGGACACAGTGGGCACAGGCAAGGAACTATTGGTACTGTCTAGGCATGAGAAACAGAGGAAATCTGCCCCAAAGAAGGCTCCTGTGGTACAGATATTGACATTGGTACAGCTTGTGGCATTCCAGACACTAACAGACCATACTGTCAGTTCCACATCACAGACTCCTTTGGCACAGGCATCTCTGCACCGGAAACCACTGCCGGTATGGACGCCTCTGCCGCCGCCGGACTTCCGGTATGCAACTGATCTCTCTATGTCTGACACGCCAGATTTGCCTCTGCTCAGTACTGGGGCCCCGATACCGAGTTCACCTGGAGATAGTGACTCACTAGCAACCTCTTGTGAACCACCTTTTTAATTCTCCAAGTCAGAAAGTGAGGACATGGTCTCCCATCACTCTTCTCACCCTCCAATTCTGCTGTGAACCACAACCATACTGTCCACATGGTCTGGGCAGCCATGGTAACAACCACCGGGCCCCTTCCCACCCTCACAGTGGCCCTATCAGGCTCAGAGAACATGCCTTCCAAAGCTCTAGTGTGGCCTACCAGCAGCCAAGGAGCCATCCTCCTTCAGCTGCTGCTTTGAGGGCATCTGAACTCCACCTCAATAGATGAAAGAGGAACAAGAGGCTGAAGTTGAGGAGGCAGTTACCTCTCAGGCTCACTTCTCATCCTCACCAGATGAGACGGTGATGCCCCCTCTGCCATTGACGGTAGATAACTTTAAACTATTTCAAGAACTGGCATTGCGATTGTCAGAGGCACTACAGGCAGTGACCAAGTCATACCACAAGCTAGAGGACATATTACATTTTTCTACCTTGTCCAGTATAGCCTTCCCTGTTAATGAGGCACTCTTGGATGCTGCCAAAATCACATGGCAGACCCCAGCATCGGCCCCACCAACATGTAAGCGGGGTGACAAAAAATATTATGTGCTGGTGAAAGACAAGGAACAATTCAAGGCCATTGTCACTGAAGGCCAATGGGAGATGAAGACATCTCTCCAGTCTGCAGGCGCTACCTCTGACATGGCAGCACATTCCATCTCTACTGCCTTCATGATGAGACGAGCCTGGTGGCTGAACCTATCTGGCTTCCCAAAAGAGGTTCAAACAACTGCAGAGGATCTTCCTTTTGAAGGGACAAAACTGTTTGTTGAAAGGACAGACACTTCCCTCCACACCTTAAGACTCCAGGATCCACACATCTCTGGTATAAGAGAAAGTATAACCCTCAGACATCATTCAAACCCTGCTCCTCGCAAATATCCATCGTAAGTCGTATGAACCTCAGAGAAAGAAGTCCAGATTTCCCAGATGGAAACAGTTGGGATCTCAACCTACGTCCTTAAAGCTACAGTTTTTGACAGGTTCGCCGAGGCTGCACCCAACCGTGACACAGTGCAAGGGCCAGGTCTTCCCCAGAAACATCCCAGGGCCCCTGCCCCTCTGTCAGGTGCACCAGGTATGGGCAGGCAGGCTCAGCAAGGCAGGATCCAAGGGTGGAGAGGCTTAGTGTGGGAGGATCCAGGTGCGGGTTGAGAGTTTTGTGTGGGGTAATCTGGGTGCAGACAGCTCAGTGGGGGATCCGGATCTGGATGCACAGGGGTGGAGATGGAGGTGCAACTGGTTGGGGCTTGGTGGGGTGGGGAGGGGATTCAGATAGCAGGTGGCTCATCAGGGTGGTGCAGGGCAGGGGAAGTGGGACTCATTGGGGGGTTCTGAGTGTGGGGGGTGAGGCTTGACAGGAGGGTCTGGGTATGTGGGGGTCTGGATGCAGGCGGGTTGGGTGAATAGGGAAGTGGCTCCCTGTACAGGCATCCCTCCTCCTGCAGCTGGGGAACGATGGGTGCAGGAAGCAGGGGTGGGGGAGACAGGTTCCTGCAGCTGCAGGGGAAATCTGGGGGTGGGTCTGACCCAGGCCCGGATGTCCTACAGGGGAAAAAGTCCCGTTCTCCCCAGCCCGGACTGGTAGCTGAGCCCAGTGCAGGATAGGAGCCACTATCCAGGTCTTCCCCAGTCCCGCCTCCTACCCCACAGTGATTTATCTCTCTGCTGGCTGCCTTGGGCACCTGAAACATGCTGCTGGGGAGGGTCGCATGAACGCTCCTGTGGCTTCCCTTTGCTTCCCCATCAGTCATTTTTCTGTGGGGAAGCAAAGAAATCTGAGGGGGACATAAATTCTGTGCATGTGCAGTGGTGCAAAATTCCCCCAGGAGTATAGCTCACGCCAGACTGCACATGGGGTGCCTCCAGGCATGGTTTGGTTCAGTTTAAAGATTAGCAGATACAACATAAACTACTATCGATGCCCACCAAGATTAAACAATCCTTTATTTGGTGGAAAGACCCAATAAATGTCTGCACGAGAATCCCTTTTGTTCAGTCTTCCCCATCACTACTCCTGATCTCGTAGGATGGGGCTCACATCTCAACGATCTCACAGTGCAGGGCAAATGGTCTCCATCTAAGACATGCTTTCACATCAACCTGCTCAAACTCAGAGTGGTCAGAAATGTGTGTGCTCACTTCTTCCCGCTGATCAGAGGTGCACACACGCAAGTCATGGACATGCATATATTACAAACCGACAAGGAAGTGCCAGATCACACTTCTTGTGCATGGAAGCACTAAAGGTCTGGAACTGGTGCATTCTCACAATATCAGGAGCCTACCTACCGAGGATGCACAATCCGATAGTGAACAGTCTCACCCGCAAATTCTCGCATGACTCAAATAGGAGATAGATTCAGTGATGCTCCCCGACCTATTTAGACAATGTTTGCCACTTACCAGAATAAGAAATTTCCACAGTACTGCTCCAGAGCAGGGATTGGACGACGATCCATGGGGGACGCTCTCCTCTTATGGGACTGGGGTCGTCTTTACACCTTTTCCCCCCATTCCCTCTATTGCTGAAAGTCCTGTTGAAAATAAAAAGGAAAAAACAAACATAATGCTGATTTGCTCCCACGTGGCCCAGACAGACTTAGTATCCTTACCTGTCACAGCTGAGGCTGTGTCCACCAATGACTCTTCCAACTACTACTTACCGCTTCTCGCAGAACAAGAGAGACACTCTTCATCCCAGCCTGCAGACGCTGCAGTGCAAAGCCTGATTCCTTCATGGTTCTAGCACGAGACATCTTGCTCTGAGGAGGTACAGGAAGGGTTATCACACAGTAGAAAAGTGGCTACCCATTGTACCAACCTACAAAAGTGGACTAGATTTTTTTTTGAATCTGGTGCCAACCCAGATGTCACCCCGGATACAGATGCTCTGCCAATAAGCCTAGATGACCTATTGACTCTCCCAGAAACTGGAAAACTATTAGCTCACTAAAAGTCCACTTAGCAACAATTGCAACCTTCCACCAGCAGGTTGAAGGGTACTTGATTTTCTCCCACTCGACTATGAAGAGAGTTTTTCAAAGGTATAGTGAACCTCTTTCCTCAATGCAATCTTCCTACCTAACAATGGGATCTCATCCTAGTACTAAAAGGACTGACTAGACTGCTATTTGACCCCATGGCCGTGTGTCCTCACCTCTCCATGAAGGTGGTGTTCCTGGTCGTCATTACCTTGGCTAGAAGGATAGAGATGATAGCAGTCCATCCTCCCCGCCCCCAAAGTGTTTTTCCCTGACAAAGTCGCGCTTAGACCATATCTGAACTTCACCCCCAACCTGACTTCCACATTTCATGTGAACTAGTTCATTCACCTTCCAACCTTTTATTCCAAACTTCATCAGGATAATAGGGAAGCCATACACTCCAGGTAAGGAGAGTCTTGGCCTTCTATTTGGACAAGACAAGTTTTTAAAAAAATATCTGAGTCACTTCCTCTCCATTGCAGATGAGTCAAAAGGCACTGCTATTTCAGTTAAGACTCTTCAAATGGGTCTTGAACTGTATCAAACTCTTATCAGATTTGCAATTTAACTCCCCCATATTCAATATTCTCTCACTCTGAGATGGGTCTCCTTGTCTGTCGTCTTCTCCAAGGGTATCCCTCTATCAGAAATCTGCAGAGCAGCTACCTGGGCATCTGCACATACCTTTGCAGAGCACTATGCCATCCTAGGGGACACTACTCGAAGAAGTAGTTATTCACCTTGTGCAGTAATTACGGTTCTTTGAGATGTGTCCGTAAAGGTGCCCCATGACCCACCTCCTCCCCTTTACTTCGGAGTTCTTGTCAATAACTCTGTGGTAGAGAGAGAACTGAAGAGGGTTGGCCTGTGCAAGGCTGGTTAGCCTCGTGGTAAAGCACAAGGGGGAAGCAGTGCATGTGCAGGCTGAACGGACACTGCTACCAAAGTTCTCAGATCAGCAGCACAGGGGTGCATCTACACTTGAGCTCCCACAGAGGGACACGTCTCGAAGAATTTTCCCTTTTTCATGGCAAGAAAGCTGCTTGAAAGAGCCACCACAAAGTGGTCTCTGGGGGACTCTAGACTGAAACTTCCTTGTCCTTCTCTATCCGAGGAGGATCAAGGGAAATATAAGAAAAAAGTCTCTGATGTTCAGCTCTCTTTAGTTGCTTCAGCAAAAAACACCCAAGCCTTTGTACTCTGGACCAACTGTCTTCCTCACTGTCATTGCTCTAAGACTTCTGGAAAAGAGAGTAAGATGAGAGGCAAAGAGGAGCCAAGTGAAATATGCTTCCCATGAGTGGCATGTGTCCAATACACTTCTTGGGAGGAAGGCTAGCTCTCTGATTCTGACCCAGATCAGAAAGAAGAGATTTAGGATAAGCATTTTCCTTCTGATCTGTTTTAGCACTATGCTTGTAAAGGCCAACATCTTTACTAGATATGCCTCTAGAGGAACTCCCTATGAAGGAGAAAAGGAAAAGCCTGTCTGATAAAGTGAGATTACTGGGTGATAGTACTTCTCTAGTTCCAAGGTAGAACTGTATATTCCTGTAAATCTTCCCTTTTCAGAACATTATCAAGGAGGAGTGGGGCTTCCAGACAAGGCCAAAAGACAGAGCAGGGTGGCTAAATAGTGCTACAGATGTCCACCCAATCAGAATCAAATCTGGCCTCTGTTCTAAAGGTGGCTGAAGACCTGCCTCTCTAGTTAAGGACACCGCCATTCCTGTAGAGGATCCCACAGATGGGAGGATTGAATTGGCAACACATTTCTGGAGCTTGAGCTGTCCCCACTTGTTTTGCCAGAATAATCCAGGCATGGGTTTAAATGTGGCTGACAGTACCTCTAAAGCACAGGAAGCCTGTTAAACTGGACATGTCTCTCTGTAAAGAGATGTCCTTTGCTGCATTTGTATCCGACTCTTCCCTGGATGCCCTCAGATATTAAGCTTGGGCCAGGGGCTATAAGGTGGTAGCACGCTGACATGTGGCTCCAGGGCTGGAAGGCAGGCTCACAGGCTAAACTGCTTTTAGCCACTTCCACAGATTGCAAGCTGCTCAGCAATACCTTGAATCAAGTTGGAGAGCCACTAGTAGGAAAAATGAGACCTTTGCCCCCGGCAAACAATATAGGAGAGACAACAGACCGTAGTCCAAAGCTGGGAGTCCTTCCGTGAAGGCCAGTATAGAAAATCTTACAGGAAAGGACTCAACTACACCAAAAGAAAATAGAACAGATGTGGGGAGAGTAATGTGGCAGTGCAGGTAAATTCTCCAGTCAGATCTCAGGTTCCTCAAAGCAAACATGACTTGCAGGCAGCATGGTCTGGGGTGGAGCTCCAGTGGTAGTTTTCAGTTAGCAATGTTTTGGTCTCTTGTGACCTTGCGCAGTTGGGTTTTGGAAGTTATTCAGTGGGGATACCTTTTGGATCTCTTAGCATATGTCTATGCCCTGAATAGCTGATCTCTCATGTCTGTGGATCCTTTGACAAGACAGGGCATGTAGCCATCTATCCTACATCTCCCTTCTTACAGACTGGCTGAGAGTACATAGCCCAACTTGGCAGTTTCACAGATGCTTTCTACACTTTGCTTTCCTAGGAAAACACTACCAGTACAGTTTACTGCCCTTTGGTTTAACAGCAGCACCAAGTGTTTCTGAAATGTTGCTAGTACTAATAGCAGCTCTCAGGAGGTCATCGAGGTCTTCCCCTTCATGGCAGCCATCTTTTTTGGGATCAATGGCCTCCTGGGTGGATGGTCTTCAGTGGGCCTGTAGTTCCATGGGGCCACTACAAAGCTTCCTCCTATTCCTCTCCCAATAGTGTTCTCTGCATCTGAGAGGACACTTTGACTCATTCACCATCTGAATGATCCATCAGATGTGAATCAGGCTTCTCAATATGTGAGCTAGTCAGGGGAGTTATTGCTATAGATACTGTCTTAGAGGGATTGGGTGCTCATGGAGGCTCAAAGACTGTCTATGGCAGTGGCTCTCAAACTTTTGTACTGGTGACCCCTTTCACATAGCAAGCCTCTGAGTGCGACACCCCACCGTAAATTAAAAACACTTGTTTATATATTTAACACCATTATAAATGCTGGAGGCAAAACGGGGTTTGGGGTGGAGGCTGACAGCTCACAACCCCCCATGTAATAACTTCATGACCCCCTGAGGGGTCCTGACCCCCAGTTTGAGAACCCTTGGTCTATGGGATCTGGTCCAAACAAAAATAGACATAGCATAAACTGGCTAGAGGGCAATCTGATATGGTCTCAAGGCTCTGAACCATATCTGGATTCCCCTCATGGACTGATCATGACAGACAACCCTTCAGTCATCCCATATTTTGATTGTTACTCCCACCCCTTTCTAAGTCCACCATCCTTCAAAGACAAACTTCCCTCCTGAGGATTTGAGTTGAGGAGAATCTGCTGCCAATCTGCTCCCTTAACATTCCAGGGAGAATGAATGTTAAGACTGGCTTAGCAGGCAAGAAAGAACATTCAGAATGGGAATTACACTCAGAGGGTTCCATCTCCTGGTAAAGAAATTTCATCTCCCAGCAATAGATTTGGGCCTCCCACCTGAAACATACAGCTCCAGGGTTCTTTCCTTGCCAGCAGGATTACAAAGCCAAGGCCCTGTTGACCAAGTGGCCAAAGAGATTTCTATATGCATTTTCTGGTAGCCCATTCTGGCCAAGGAGACCTTGGTTCTCCAACCTCCTCGATGTAGCACAAAGACCTTCCATCAGCTTTCTATCCAGAAGGAATCTGCTTTTAAAGCAGCCAATAATGCATAAGAATCTGGACAGATTGGGAGTGCCTGGCTCTTGAATAGTCTCAAGTCAAGAGGTAATATCCTTGCTTCTAGCTTCCAGGAAGAATTCTTCTAAGTCAGCGTATTCATGAGCTTGGCTGAGATTTTCCCATAGCTGGCGGGACAAGGATCTCTGCCCAGTCCTGTCCCATCTCCCAATATCTGCATCAGTACCATAGATTCTTGACTTCAAATTGGACTCAGGTCAGTCATGGTGATTCAGACATTCAGAGGTCAAGTAGCTGCTTTTGTCTAGTGGCCTTCATGCAGCAGGCAAGATGTGGATTTAATCTTATCCAGATTTCCAATGTTGTATTTGGAAAGAAGTCTCTTCTGCATCTTGTCCTGAAATACACAAGAGTTTTTCCATGGCCTATACATCTGGTTCTCAGTGCTTTACTGGCTCTCCATTTGAACCAGTCAGGAAAGTGTCTCTCAATACTTCCTAATCAATTGAAGTGGCATTTTTTTAAAGCAGTCTCTTCAGCTTGAAGGTTCTGAGTTAAAAGCTCTCTCTACAGGGATTCTCCAATACAGTATCTTCCGTAAAGATAGAGGCATTCAGAACTAACTTCCTTCATACCAAATATTATCTTGAGGTTCCATAGAGCTCAGGAAACTGTCCTTCAACAGAGCTCTCAAAATATAAATTAATAGATTCTAGGACTGAAAGGGACCTTGAGAGGTCATCAAGTCCAGTCCCCTGCCCTCGTGGCAGGACCAAATACTGTCTAGACCATCCCTGATAGACATTTATCTAACCTACTCTTAAATATCTCCAGAGATGGAGATTCCACAACCTCCCTAGGCAATTTATTCCAGTGTTTAACTACCCTGACAGTTAGGAACTTTTTCCTAATGTCCAACCTAAATCTCCCTTGCTGCAGTTTAAGCCCATTGCTTCTTGTTCTATCATTAGAGGCTAAGGTGAACAAGTTTTCTCCCTCCTCCTGATGACACCCTTTTAGATACCTGAAAACTGCTATCATGTCCCCTCTCAGTCTTCTCTTTTCCAAACTAAATAAACCCAATTCTTTCAGCCTTCCTTCATAGGTCATGTTCTCAAGACCTTTAATCATTCTTGTTGCTCTTCTCTGGACCCTCTCCAATTTCTCCACATCTTTCTTGAAATGCGGTGCCCAGAACTGGACACAATACTCCAGTTGAGGCCTAACCAGCGCAGAGTAGAGCGGAAGAACGATTTCTCGTGTCTTATTCACAACACACCTGTTAATGCATCCCAGAATCACGTTTGCTTTTTTTGCAGTGGCATCACACTGACTCATATTTAGCTTGTGGTCCACTATAACCCCTAGATCCCTTTCTGCCATACTCCTTCCTAGGTGTGGCAACTTCATAGGCAGAAAGATCACTGCTATGAAATTCCTAGTGTCTCTGGATCTGTGGACCTCCTTATCTTTCCTTATTTTTATCTGCATATGTGCATTATCTGAAAAAATATTTGCTTGAGGTAATGAGGTCCACAAATCCAACCAGCCTTGAATGGGCTGTAAACTTGGGAAAGAAATGGGATTATTAACTGGCACTCAAGTTTGTTCTTCATTTGAAATTCCTTGCTCTGCAGGAGAATTGTTAGTATTCAGTCTTAATGCTTAATCCTTAACTTTCCTCATGGACACACTATGGTTATAGATTTCCTCTGCTGTGGATGTCTCTCAAATGGTGTGGGCTTCTCAGAGGTGGAGGAGCCAGCCACATCTCCCTGGCCATAGACTGACAGTTGTCTCATCTGTCTCCAAGGCTGCACAGAACAGAGACCCTATGTTATGGATCGATGGATCACATTACTTCAAGAAGGGAGACTTTCAGGCAAGGTGCAGAGACATTATCCTATTCTCCCCTGTAAATCGCTGAAGTACCTACTCTGGTTGCTGCTCAGAGCTTTCCCCAAAAGCAGCTGTTAAAGCTGATGTGGTTCTTGCTAGTTTAACAGGTGTCCTCAGAGTGCTGAATAGCTGCCATGAAACTGACCGATCTGGTTAATTTCACTCTGCTGCTAGTTGAAGCTAAGAGTCTGCATTTGTAAGGGCGATCTTCAGAATCATAACAGCTAGCAATTTAATCAGTTCCTCAGAACACGATGGTGTTTGTTGAGGAAAGCTTTTTATTTGCTGTGGGTGAGTGAATTTTTCGATCCCTGGTGTGGTGCAAGTTGTTGGCTTTAGTGGCTCAATGGTCTCGTAAGGAAGAATTTTCACTTCCATGCTCTCTTTTTGATGCCTCTGTATTTCAGAATCCTCTTGCAATGCCTGTATCCAACTAGCTGTGTACTGTCATTCCTAGGTTTCTTTCAGCTTACTCCTTTCCACTCTGTATTCCTATCATTGAATGTTTCTGATTATTTTTCTCATGTATTTACACTGTCCATACTGTTTTCCTGCGGTATCTATAACCTCTCTAGGTCCATTTGTATTTTTGTCCTCACTAATGTTTGCAGCCTCTCCTCATGTAGTGTCATCTGTGAATTTAACTAACATGCTGTTTACCCTTTCTTCCAGATCCAGTTTCTGATCCTACTTCCACATTTGGGAGTATGCAAGGGACAAACACATCTCCTTGCGTAGCTTGACTGGATATCCCAAGACTAGGATGTTAGTATACCTATACAATTTTATTTGCTTAAAAATGTTGCCAGTTTATTTGCACATGAGTTGTTAAATTGTAATTGGCTACATTAGCATTGTACAAGTTTAGAATGCTCACCATGAAGCAGCAATGAGTTTGTAGAGCTCTAATAGCATAGCCAGGATTTTCAAAAAATCAAAAAAGAAGCTATGCTTCTAAATATTTTTGCTCTCTCTTTAAAAATACTAAGTATCCTGAGCTGCTACAATGGTAGGTGCTTTAGGCACTTTTTTTTTTTTTTTTTTTTGGAAAAATCTTAGCCTTTTGTTTTGAGTACAGTCAACTATAGATTAATCCAAGATCATCCAAAATCTTTGGATTGTGTTCAGGATACTTTTACAAATCATTTTAATCATCTAAATGTGTGGATATGCATGAGGTTCTGGTCTGTAGAGACTTCAGATATTTTAAATTGTGAAATGTTTTATGGACATATTGGCATCTAGTTTTTAGCATGATTTCAGCTAGTTCTAAACTAGTTATGTATGTTAGAGCTTATTCTGCACCCCTGCAGTTCATGGCAGTATATTGTTCCATCTTTTTAAAAGAAATACCTTTCTAATCACTGTTGTAGCCTAAGCTATAACTTGTGCCTTATCAAACTACAGCAGTGGCTTGTAAATTCTTCTAAATTGTGTTCCGAGTTGTGTTATCTTCTTTGCAATAAGTACCAAGAATAACCGCATTGTCTGCTATGAAAGCAGTTGGCTGACAACTGAGTCATTGGATGTGCAAATCTAAAGGTCAATGTTAAGGTTGAAATTCCTAGATGCTGAATACTCTTTTTAGCATAGTAGTCACTTTTTCGAGTATCATGTTAGTAAATGGTATATGAAACTTTTTTTGCCTTGCTGCTGAGATTGCTAACAAAGGTGCACATTTTTTTATTCATTAGTAACTAGGTTTAGCCCCATCCTAAAACTTTACACTTTCCATCGAACAGCCATACATGGCTAATGAGTTTGGTAAAATTGTGGTTAAGTTGAAGAGGGTCTGCAACATCCATTGCAGCTCCTCATGCATCAGCATTCCCCAAGGACTTGGGCTAGAAAATCATAATGATCCTGGATGTGAGTGTCTCCTGCTACGTTCTTTGCAGGGATTAGACACACCCTTTCTAGTGTCCTTGTTGCTGTTGCTTCCTTTGTCCTTGTGGAAAACCAGGATTTTGAGAGAGAGACACATACCCCTCCCCAGCCCCCACCTCACTGCAGAACTATGCATGGAAGACTCCTTGGGCCTTCCTGATTTTGAGCTCATTGGGATAGACAGTCTAGCTCTTTTGTTACCAAACTGATAGACTAGAACACTTGGGTACTGATTCAGGGGTATTAACCGAGTTTTTGAAACTCTTGTTAGCACTGGTTACAAATTACTTAGTAAAAGTTAGCGTAGCCTAAACTGCCCTGTATTATGCCCATAGTTTACAAAATAAATCTTTTAGCACTGAGAACAGTGAGTCAGGTAGTTCTGTGTAAGCTTGCTGTACAAACTTACCTATATTGTCTTTTTAAAATTCAAAATTCTGTGCCAGTATTGGTTCAGTAGGTGTGCAGGGCATTTTATGGAGAGCTTGACATGGTCCTGTCCCAAAGAGCTTACTCTGTTCAGAATTGTTTTAGGGAGGAATGACCACCATATATGTGGGATAAGGAAAAGAAGGCTTACATAAAGTCAAGGGCATTTTTGTAATATTACCACTTGTGTCTGACTAGGCAAGGGGCGGCGGTGGCACTTCAGCCTCTACCATTTGTAGGTCCAGCTGCTTGAGTCTGTTTCTTCCACCTTGTGTTGTGCTGCTGACTGTCTCCCATTCTATTATGCACATTCTGATTTGCAATAGATCTTGTAAGGCTCCTGTAATTCTGCTGGGGGCTAGTGTACAGAGTGTTGTGGAGACAAGAAGTAGCATTGCACCAGGTCTCAAACAAGCTTTTCTTGCATAGTACAAGTCAGTGGCTATAGTGCTCACTACTAGCTCAGTCATACACAGCAGTTTCAATGGAAGTTGAGCCTTCCTGTGCTCAATGGTAGCTCCTGCATCACATTTATAGGATACACTCTTCAGTGGGAAAGGTCAGGGAAAATCTAAAATTCAGATTTTAAGCCAAAAGGTCTGTGTCAAGCAGACTTTAACGGAGGGCTTGGGCAGTGTTTGTTACCTTGTTGATACCTTCCTGGCAAGGAAGGAGAAAATCCTGCTGTTCAGTTTTGGGCCCACTAATCCTCAGTGCTCCTTCAGTCACCAAGGAACATCTGGGGCAAAACCAGCTCTGCTGATTAGTAGTAAGTCCTCTTTCTGAGGTGCCAGCCAGTCTCCCACACCCCCCCCTCCACTTTGACAGCTGTGTCAGAAGGCTCAAGAGCTGTGAGCACTTGTCTTCCTAATAGTTTTAAGTTCCCAGATGGAGAAAGTTACGTGCTTGGCTTTGATAAAACATTTGAGACCCTGCAGCAGCTAATCATGCTCCACCATGATGAGGCAAATGTGATAAGGTAATCCTAAAAGAAACCTAAAGCTGTATAGCAGTCTTCTGTTCTGTACCATCCCTGTCCAGAGTTGCTTCCAGGGAGAGCACTCCTACCAGACTCAAAATGGGACTACTTCCAGGGGAAAGTATGGGCTCCACCCAAGCAAAGTAGGACTGACTGGTCACTTTTCAGGGCTTCAGAGGGTTAATTGTAATGTACCCAAGGCATTTATAGTATGTCTCATAGACTCATAGGTCAGAAGGGACCAATATGATCATCTAGTCTGACCTCCTGCACAAGGCAGGCCACAAAACCCTACCCATACACATTTATAACAACCCCTAACCTATGACTG
>NC_133784.1:6053821-6069523 GCF_003597395.2 Chelonoidis abingdonii
AGGCTACTCCACCACCTTTGCCTTTCTTCCTGTCTTTTCTAAACAGCACATAGCCTTCAATACCTGTACTCCAGTCATGAGTACTATTCCACCAGATTTCTGTTATCCCTATAATATCCGGTTTCACTTCCTGCACCAGTAGCTCCAGTTCCTCCATCTTGTTACCTAGGCTCCTCGCATTAGTGTACAGACATTTTGTCTGGTGTGAACTGTTCACCCCCTTCTTCATCTCATGAAGTGATAAATTTGAAGTTAATTACTTAGACTTACAAAAGGGTACCTAGCAGGTAAATGAGTGGAGATGCAAGTTGAGTAATGTACACTGGAAGGTATAATTTGAATTGCACAGATACGGTGATTCTAAATTAAATGTCCTCGGCATAATTTGACGTTAATAAAAATATGTGCACACATGGTCAAATTAAACAATGTATAAAGAATGGGATAGAAAATACTGAGTTTGCAAATGGGTACATCACCTTGAATATGGTCTTCAGTTCTGATCACCACCTCTTAAATATAGTGATTTGCAGGCAAGTGCTTTGACTATACGTAGACAAAAGTATGAGGTGAGTTTGAATAAAAGTGGGACTTTTTAGTTGGAGGAAAATAAGAGATACACAAAATAAACAAGGTGAAAGTAAATTGGATGCCTTTTCATTTATACTCCTAACAAATGACATCTAGTGAAATTGAAACAGATTTCAGCCTGTTAATGAGGGTTCTTTATCCTCAGAATAATGGAGTGGCTGATACAGCAGCTGATTAATAAAGTATTAAAGGAGGGTAATATTAAGGAAAATCAACATGGGTTTATAGAGAATAGATTGATATTTTTGAAGAGATTTTTTTTGGGTGAGAAAAGTACTAGTATTGATGTAATAAATTTAGGCTTCTGAATAGCATTTGACTTGGTTCCACATGATTTTGGTTTAAAAAACCTAGAATGATACGAAATCAACATGGAATAAGAGCCAGCTGACTGATAGGTCTCAAGCTGTAATTGTAAACAAGGAATTGTAATTAAGCAGGTATTTTTAGTGGGGGTCTTGCAGGGATCGGTTCTTGGCCTATGCCATTTAGCATTTTTATCAATGACCTGGAAGAAAACACAGTGTCATCACTGATAACATTTGCAGGTGATCTAAAAATTGGGGAAATGGTAAATAATGAGGAGGATAGCTTACTGATTCAGTGTGATCTGGATCACGTGGTAAACTGGGTGCAAGCAAACACACACACTCTCTCTCTCTCTCTCTCTCTCTATGCAGGCCCTGCTTACAGGGTGGGGGACTCTATTCTGGGAAGCAGTGACTCTGAAAAGATTGGGGATGCATAGGTAACCAGCTAAATGAGCTCCCAGTGTGCTAAGAGAGCTAATGTGATCCTGGGATGGATAAACAGGGAAATCTTTGAGTAAGAATAGAGAGGTTATTCTAGTTGTGTGAGTGATACGGGAAAATTTCATCCAGTTCTGATGTCCATAGTTCAAGAACGATGTTGATAAATTGGAGAGGGTTCAGAGAAGAGCCTGATGAATGATTGAAGGACTAGAAAGCCTACCTTATAATGCTAGACTTGAGGAACTCAATCTTTTTTGCTTAGCAAAGAGAAGACTAAACGGACAACTTAATTACAGTCTACATAAGTACCAACATGGATAACAAATATTTGATGATGTGCTGTTTAGTCTAGCAGACAAAGGTATAATGTCATCTAGTGGAAGCTGAAGGTAAACAAATCCAGACTGGAAACAAGGTATAAATTTTTAATAGTGAAGATAACTAAAAAAGTTGATGGTGACCAGATACTTAACACAATTAATAATAATGAGGAAGGAATACAGGCCAAAATAGGGAAAGAATAGGTTAAAGTACGTTTAGATAAGTTTATATTAGTGCTGTCAAGCAATTAAAAGTAATCATGATAATCACGTGATTAAATAATAGAATACCATTTAAATATTTTTGGATGTTTTCTGCATTTTCAAATATATTGATTTCAATTACAATACAAAATGTACAGTGCTCACTTTATTTATTTTTGATTACAAATATTTGTGCTATAAAGAAATAGTATTTCAGTTTACCTAATACAAATACTGTAATACAATCTCTATCATGAAAGTTGAACTTACAAATGTAGAATTATGTACAAAAAACTGCATTCAAAAATAAAATATCAAACTTTAAAGCCCACAAGTCTGCTCAGTCTTACTTCCTGTTCGGCCAGTCGCTCAAACAAACAAGTTTTGTTTACATTTGGAGGAGATAATGCTGCCTGCTTCTTGTTAACAGTGTCACCTGAAAGTGACAGTAGCTCTTTGCATGGCATTGTTGTAGCTGGTGTTGCAAGATATTTACGTGCCAGATGTTAGAGTTATGTCCCTTCATGCTTCAGCCACTATTCCACGGGACAAGTGTCCTTGCTGATGACAGGTTCTGCTCAATAATGATCCAGAGCAGTGTGGACTGATGCATATTCATCATCATCTGAGTCAGATGCCATCAGCAGAAGGTTGATTTTCTTTTTTGGTGGTTTGGGTTCTGTAGTTTCTGCATTAGTGTGTTGCTCTTTTAAGACTTCTGAAAGCATGCTCCACACCTCTTTTCAGATTTTGGAAGATACTTTTAAACTTTGGGTCAAGTGCTGTAGCTATCTTTAGAAATCTTATTAGAACCTTTGTGTTTTGTCAAATCTGCAGTGAAAATTCTTAAATCAAACATATGCTGGGTCGTCATCCAAGCCTACCATAAACACAAATGTATGGAGAATGCGGGTTAAACCACGGAGCAGGAAACATACAGTTCTCCTCCAAGTGGTTCAGTCACAAATTTAAACTAACTTTTTTTTTAAACAGGCATCATCAGCATGGAAGCATGTCATCTGAAATGGTGGCTGACACACTAAAGATTGTATGCATCTGGCCTGTAAATACCTTGCAAGGCCGGCTACAAAAGTGCCAGGCAAATGCGTGTTCTCACTTTCAGGTGACATTGTAAATAAGAAATGGGCATCATTATTTCCCATAAATGTAAACAAACTTGTTTCTCTTAGTGATTGGCTGAACAAGAAGGAGGACTGAGTGGAGCTGTAGGTTTGAAAGTTTTACATTGTTTTGTTATGGAGTGCAGTTATGTAACAAAATATCTATATCTGTAAGTTACACTTTCAGGATAGAGATTGCACTACAGTATGTGTATGAGGTGAATTGAAAAATACTATTGTTGGTCATTGTACAGTGCTCACTTTGTATTATATTTGATTAGTTTGTATTCTGTTAATCTATATATGAAAATGTAGAAAATCTAAATTTAATTTCACTTTGTCTTCTGTTGTTTAACAGTGTGATTAAAACGGCAATTAATCTTGATTAATTTGAGTTAACCGACTAATCGACAGTCCTAGTTTACCTGTATTCAAGTTGGCAGTGCCTGATGTAATTCATTCTAGGGTAGGTAAGGAGCTTGCTAAAGGAATCTCAGAACAGTTAGCAGATATTTGAGAACTCCTGGAGAACAGATGAGATCCCAGAAGTGTGGAGAAGGACAAACATAATCCCTATCTTTAAAAAGGGGAAGAAATAGGACCTGGGGAATTATAGACCAGTCAGCTCAACTTTGAGACCTGGAAACATAGTGGAACAAACTATTAAGCCATCAGTTTGTAAGCACCAGGCTGATAATAGGGTTGTAAGGAATAGCCAGTATGGATTTGTTAACAAATGTCAAACCAGCCTAATTTCCTTCTGTGAGTGGGTTACTGCCCTACAAATGGGGGAAGCAGAAGATGTGATATCTTGATTTTTGTTTTATAAGGTTTTTGACACAGTCCCAAACAAACTAGGGAAATGTCTAGATTAAATTACTATAAGGTGGTTGCAAGACTGTACTCAGTTATGAATGGTTTGCTGTCAACCTAGGAGGGCATATGTAGTGGGGGTCTGCAGGGGTCAGTCCTGGGGTCTGATACTATTCAGTATTTTTATTTATTATTTGGATAATAGATGGAGAATGTGCTTATAAATTGGGAGGGTTGCAAGCACTTTGTTGAGACAGTATTAGAATTCAAAATGCCCTTGACAAATGGGAAAATTGATCTGAATTCAACAAGACGAAATTCAATAAAGACAAGTGCAAGGTAGTATACTTAGGAACTACCACCTGGAGAATAACTGGCTAGGTGGTATTGCTGTAGATTGTGACCCACTACAAACTGAATATGAATCAATATGATGCAGCTGTGAAAGGCTAATATTCTAGGGTGTATTAATAGGAATGTCATGGAAGACACAGGAAGTAATTGTCCCACTTTACTTGGCACTGGAGTACTGTGTCCAGCTCAGGGTGCCATGTGTTAGGAAAGATATGGACAAATTGGGGAAAGTACAGAGAAAAGCAACAAAAATGGTAAAAGGTTTAGAAAAAACTCTGATGAACTATCAGAAAACTGATCGTTATTCTTGAGAAAAGAAGACTGAGGGAGACCTGAAAAACAGTCTTGAACTATGCTAAGGGCTCTTATAAAAAGATGATCAGTTCTCAATGTCTGCTGAAGGTAGGCCAAGAAGTAATGGGCTTAAGTCTCCCTTACTGTAGATTAGGCTAGATAGTAATAAAAACCTCACAATGTAAGGGTAGTTGAGCTCTGGAATAGGCTTCCAAGGGAGGTTGGGGAATCTCTATCATTGGAAGTTTCTGAAAGGGGGTTGGACAAACGCTCCTCAGGGGTGGTCTAGGTTTACTTGGTCCTGCCATAGCATGGGTGGGGGGAAAGCCCTGCAGCTCAACCTACACTTTCAAAAAGAACTATCACAGTTTGCTGTACACCCCTGTCCAGGGGTATGTCTGCATGCCTGGGCAGATGCTGTGCTCTGTATACTTAGTGGATGCTTCTCGGTAGGAAGACAACCTCATCATCTACAATGAGCAACTCCAATTCATCCCCCAGTTACCCACTCCACTTTTGAATATTCTGCATCCTTTCTGAACCTTTAGGATCATTCCTTCCCCAGACCACCCTCTCTTGTTACAAGAGACTGGAAGGCCCACTACTCAAAGGAAGGATTAAAATAAAGTACTCTAGTGAATATTAAGGAGTAATTCTTCCTAACAAATTGTCCATTTTTCTTACTGACTCAGTCCTACAAATGAAACTCTGTAGTTTGGAATACTTCCTTTCCACTCCCATGTTGCAGCACCCTGTTGTACAGCTCTGATTCCTTTAGAAGAGGGTGATAAGGAAGCAGATTAATTCTGTGGTAAGACGACCTGCTGTAAGGTCACTAGGAACCCAGAACTCAAGCATAAATATAAAGACTCAAGTTATTAAAATGAGGTCATTTAATATTTTAAAGATAAGAGGAAAAGAAATTAGACACTTTCATCTGCAGAATTTAGACTTAGTCCATATAGATTCTCCCTCCATGTCAGTGACCTGGAAATATTTTTCCATTTTCTCAAGAGGTTTCTTTGAGAATGGGCCTAAATGGGAAAGAGCTCTGTTTTCCTCTTTGCAAAATAATGGAAAAAGGGGGAAGGCAGAACAGAAGAATGTTGCCCAATGCTCTGATTCATAAAAAATGAAAACTGGCTACTGTAGTATGATTGGTGGGGTGAAAAAAAAAGGGGGGGATCATAGAGACAAATATAAGCATTTTCCTTCCAAATGGCTCAGGCCCGGTCTAACCATGAAAGCCAGAGCCTGGGCTTTCCTCGGGATGATTCCCTGAATGAGGGGTTAGCTCAAAAGAGGAGCTGAGCCACTTGTAAGTTGTTTCGGGTAGAAACCACAGGGGTCCCCCCATGAGAATATAGTATTGCAATTTTTTTTTAATGGAAGGGGCACCCTAAATTGCTGTGCCCCAGGCCCCTGAATCCTCTGGGCAGCCCTGATCAAGAAGGCTCTGCCTCTGGCTTGCAAAAGTTTATCCCAGAGCTCCATTAGTCACTACATGCTGGACATTCCTAGCTGTTGTGACTGGTTCTGGAAGGAGAGGTAGTTGCTGAGACTTTGTGGGTCTTTTCCACAAATGATTTTGCAGATCACCTGGGAATTTTTCCCAAGATCAGATTGGCAGAGACTCTGGGTTTTTTTGGCCTTCTTCTGTACTTGTCACGGGTCACTTGTAGGTTTAAACTTGTGTAAATGGCGGAGTCTTAAATCTTAAAATCATGATTTGAGGACTTCAGTAATTTAGCCAGAGGTTGTGGGTCTATTATAGGAGTGGGTGGATGAGGTTATGTGGCCTGCAGTGTGCAGGAGGTCAGACTAGACGATCATGATGGTCCCTTCTGACCTTAAAGTCTATGAACTATCCAGTACCTCCAGCCTTCCCTCCCATTCAGCATGAGAGAACATCATAAGATCCAGATGTGAGGAACTCATTAAATCCAATGTCTGTTTAGACAATACAGAGTTCTATAATATACAACTATGGGGTCTTGTCTGAGAGAGACAGGTGTGGCCTACCGTAAGGACAGTTATCCTGTCAGAAGGGGACTTGTTCCTAAAAAAAGGACATACTGTTTAAGTGTTTCAATACTAAGTGAGGGGCCCATATAAGTATGTAGATCATTGTAATAGACTCATCCCTGAGCTTCAACAGCTTCTCTGTTTCACCAGAACCACCTTGTGTTGAGATATTGCACCAAAAGCAAGAGGGTGAAGTCTCCTCTTATTTTAAGAGCGGACTTGATCCCTATCTATAAGCACTTGCACATGGAGGAAAAAAAAACACCTGATACTTAGTGGCTTGAGAGTTTGCAATTCTGGACATACAAATGGGGGTATGGAAGCAAGTAGGTAATGTACCAGAAGAGCATAAATTATACAATAAGCAGATGTCTCTTTAGAGATCCTTGGCAGCCTCCTTTTTAATAGGCTGCCTCATGATCTTTCACATAAAATTAAGATTTGCTCATAGCACTGGTGAGCTAATGCCTTTAGCATTTGACCTAGCTAAGATACCTTCCCGTACATCATTGTAAGATGTCTCAGGGCACTGCTAGCTACCTGGAGACTGAAGGAAATATTCCATCTTTCACGGGACTAGGTTCTCCCAGGGTCAGGTGATCTCTGGCGATCGCAAATTACAGCCTGAAAAGCTCTTTGCAGTTCATCCAGAGAACCTGGTACCTTGTCTCCCTGAGCCACCAAAGCATGAGCATCTCTCTATTTATTTAGGAAGTTTTAACAGGTTTGCAAATCCTTGCCATGTAACTATCCGAGATAAAACATTGTTACATCAGTGAGCTTTTGTTTAGGGAAGCACTATACCATAATAAAACAATCTGTTCGCTCTGTTTAACTTGGAGTGAGCATCTTTACACAGCATCAGCCTCTCAAGTGAGGAACACTGAATGTAGATCTTTAAAAAGTCCATCAGTTCCTAGAGGCTCATCACATTGTATTCAATGGACACCATGAGAACTATGCTGTAGACCAAGGGATGTGGAAGAACTAGGTTGGGTTCTCTTTTACATGGAACCACGCACCTTCCTAACAGGATCTCAGAAACACCTACCTTCTATAGTCTCTATAGCAAGGGGAAACTCAGCTGCACAATAGACCAAGTAAGCTGGCAACAGATCTCCTCCACCCTTAGCAAAGAACTTCAGATGGCCAAAGATCTCTCTCTTGGTATCAAAAACAAAAGCTCTATCACTGACCAGATTATTCTAACAGGTTCACAGAGTGATATCCCATGTGGGAGCCAAAGTGAGCTGATGAAAGTTCCTTTGTTTGGGGATTTTCTTATTCAAAGTGAAACAAGAAAAATTCCAGAAGTGTCAGTTAAGCGTATTTCTCTGAATTCCTGGTTGGAATTTAGTTTCCAACAAGAATGATAATACTTAAGGCAAAAAACCACTTATGATCAGCAATACAAGGCCAATGAAAAAGAATAAAATCATCCTATGTTCCTATTGAAACTATTTAATGCCTCAAATATTTGTTCTGAGCATTCTGTATTAAACTTTCATGTCAGTGCCAGTTGGTTGAATCAGGTCAAGATAAGATGAGTGGAATAAGTTTGAGTCCGTCTGCGTTCAATAAAATTTACGTTAAAGTTCAGAGGACTAGTTCTGTACCTGTTTGCATCCAAAACCAAAAAGAACACATGAATTTGAGGCAGAAAGGCCTACTCAGCTTAGCTCCTAGATCAGGGGTAGGCAACCTATGGCATGTGTGCAGAAGGCAGCACACGAGCTGATTTTCAGTGGCACTCACGCTGCCCGGGTCCTGGCCATCAGTCTGGGGGGCTCTGCATTTTAATGTAATTTTAAATGAAGCTTCTTAAACATTTTAAAAACCTTATTTACTTTACATACAACAATAGTTTAGTTATATATTATAGACTTATAGAAAGAGACCTTCTAAAAATGTTAAAATGTATTACTGGCATGCGAAACCTTAAATTAGAATGAATAAATGAAGACCCGGCACACACACCACTTCTGCAAGACCCTGTCCTAGATGCTCCTTGCCTAACAGTGGCCAGCAGCACACCAACAGAGATTATGGGCATGTCTACATGATGGGGGTAATATGCACATGTGGGGATGTGATTTTTAAAGTGCACTGCTGTGTTGCACATTAGTCCATGCAGGCCCTACTGATGCTCACTAAAGGTACATTAAAGTGCACTAGAGAACCTTGAGAGCACACCAGCATGATCCTGTTAATTTGAAACACCCCTATAGTGCACATTACCTCACTGTATAGACAAGCCCCATGACAGCGCTATGGTGGTTTGAATGCTCTGCTTGTGTATTTACATTCCTTAACATGTTTGGATGTCTTTAAATTTAACCCCAACTGTGAATTTCCTAGATATAGAATGCTTAGTTCTGAAATAATTATAACATCCCTGTAGTATAGTTTACCTTAAATTACCAATATGTACTTTCAAGCTTAACTCCACTGTAATGTAGTTTTTATTTGGGAATTTAATAATAGCACCTCAGACACGTGCTGTGTTTCTTGGATCTCATCCAGATGCAGTACCTATCCTCAGTGTTCCTGCTGTTGCCAAAGGGCAGTTCCAGTCTGTATCTAGTCATGCACCCAAATTCAGCATAGCCACACTGTTAGTTTGGAAATGGAATCATTAGCAAAGGTGCTGTCTTGTAGTTATCAAGATATTTAGCTACTTGTCAAAAATTCACTAGCAAAATGGCATTTGGAACTAATGCAGATATTGCTTTCACAAGGTGTGTGTCAAACACTCTAGAATGTCTTTTGGTTAGGTTCTGTCTCAGATGGAAAGTAGTCATACTGAAGAAGCACATTTCTATAAAAGCGAGCATTGTAGGAAATCTTAAATCAGGCTTCAATTCCTCTTGCCAACACATAGGTTCTTGTTGGCGGCTTTCTAGGAGTTTCTATTTTTTTTCTAGTACATCTAAAGTTGTATCTTGTGAGTTCTGGCCTCAGCTTACATCTGTATAATGCAATACTAAAAATCAAACCCTACTTTCATTTCAAAGTGCAATACACATTCTTCTTCCAGTGCTTGTTCATGTTGATTCCAATCAGGTGTGTGTGCATGCACATGTATGATGGCCAGAAGATTTCTCCCGTAGCAGCATCCGTCAGGTCAGCCTGGGCGCCCCCTGGAGTTGCGCCCTCGTGGTGCCTTATATAGCCCTGCTGACCCACCACCCCTTCAGTTCCTTCTGACTGCCAGTGACGGTGGCTGGCGCTTCCCTTGGCTCTTGCTCAGCAAGTTTCTTCATTATTTTGTGTATATAGTTAGTTAGTTAGTTAGTAGTACTCCAGTTATAGTTTAGTACAGGGGTTGGCAACCTACCGCACATGTGCCGATTTTTGATGGCATGCAGCGGCGGGCTGAACGGCTCAGCCCACCGCCGCTTGGGGGTTCTGGCTGCTGCCCTGTTGCCAGCCAGGGTCCTGGCCACTGGCCCCACTCAGCACCTGCTGCTGGCCTGGGGACCCTCAGGGAACCCCAGGCTGGCAGTGGGCTGAGCAGGCTGGCAGCTGAGACCCCGGCTGGCAGGAGCCGGCAGCCGGAACCCCAGAGCAGCGGTGGGCCGAGCCGCTCAGCCCGCTGTCAGCTTGGGGTTTCATTCACTCAGAGTGGCTCAGTCCGCTACCAGTCTGGGGTACTGGCAGCACTCAGCCTGCTTGCCAGTCGGGTTCTGGCTGCTGACCTTGCTCAGCCTCCTGCCGGCCTGGGTGAGTAGAACCCCAGGCTGGTAGCGGGCTGAGGGGGGCTGGTGGCCAGGATCCCGGCTGACATGAGCTGGCAGATGGAACCCCAGAGCGGCAGTGGGCTGAGCAGGGCCTGGGATCCTTGTCTGGGGTTCTAGCCACCAGCCCTGCTCAGCCTGCTGCCAGTCTGGAGTCCAGCTGCTGGCCCTGTTCAGCCTGCTGGTAGCATTCATCAGAGCCACCTTTGAGAATCTGGGCCTCTTACTGAACGAGACAAAAATCAACTCTATCCTCTGGACCAGGAACAGAGTTCATAAGGGCAGTTCTGGTTCCCAAGCCAGAGCATTCTTCCCGCAGGCAAGATTCCAGGCCCTCGATGCCATGATCCAGGGTCTTAGGCAGTTCCCCAACACCACCACGAGAAATTGTCTCAAACTTCTCGGCGACATGGCAGCCTGTACATATGTGGTTCAGCACACCAGACTCAGGCTTTGGCCGCTTCACTCATGACTTGCATCAGTGTACAGACCTGCCAGGGACAGCTTGGACAGGATTGTGACCCTGCCTTACTCTATCCTCGACTCACTCCTGTGATGGACGGACACTCAGCAGGTGTGCTGAGGAGTCCCCTTCGCTGCCCCACAACCATCCCTGATGCTAGCGACGGACGTGTCAGACTTGGGGTGGGGAGCTTATCTGGGGGACCACAAGACGCAGGGCTTCTGGTCACAGACAGATTTCCGTCTTCAGATCAGTGTCAGGGAACTCAGGGCGGTACACCTAGCGTTAGTCATTCCGCCCGTATCTAGCGGGTCGATGTGTATGATGGACAATACAACCATGATGTTCTATATCAACAAATGGGATGCATTCTCCTCTCCCCTGTGCCAGGAAGCCCTCAAGTTATGGGACTTTTGTATGGTGCACTCTGTCCATCTACAGGCGTCGTACCTTCCGGGATCCAGAACAAGCTGGTGGACTGCCTCAGCAGGTCTTTTCATACACATGAGTGGTCTCTTCGCCTGGACATAACATCTTTGCTCTTCCAGAGGTGGGGCTGTCCCCTGATGGACCTCTTCGCCACGCAACGCAACAGGAAATATCAGTAGTTCTGCTCCTTCCAGAATCACAGTCTGGGCTCCACAGGGAATGCGTTCCTCCTCCACTGGGGGGAGGGCTTCTGTATGCCTTTCCACCCATACCACTTGTCCGCGAGGTCCTGCTCAAGATCTGCAGAAACTGGGCTTGGGTCATTCTCATTGCATCAGCCTGGCCTCTCCAGCATTGGCACACCTCTCCTCTAGACATGTCAGTTGGATCCCTGATTACCTTGCTGCTCTTCCCAGATCTTCTCATGCAGGATCACAGGAGGCTCCAGCACCTGAGCCTGCAGTCGCCACATCTCACAGCCTGGAGGCTCCATTGCTGAATACGTTCTGAACAGGAGAGCTCTAACAAGTCAGACAGGTTCTCTTGGGCAGTAGGAAACCCTCCACTAGGGCCACGTACCTGGGCAAGTGGAAGAGATTTTCAGTCTGGTCAGCTCAGAGCGACTTTCCCCCGGCACTAGCCTCAGTGCCCCAGATTTTGGATTGCCTTTTCTACCTAAAGCAGGAAGGGCTCTCCTGGTCTTCTACAAGGGTACACCTGGCTGCCATCTTGGCTTTCCAACTGAGGGTATGAGGCCAAATGGTTTTTGCTAACCCCCTGGTCAGTTGCTTCCTGAAGGGCCTTGACAGGTTGTACCTGCATGTCCGCAAACCAGTTCCTGCTTGGGACCTTAACTTGATCCTCCCTAAGCTCGGGGGCATCCCTTTGAGCCTCTAGCAACATGCTCCCTGCTGTACCTCTCCTACAAGGTCACGTTCCTGGTGGCAATAACTTCAGCTCAGAGAGTGTCTGAGCTCAGAGCTCTAATGTCTGAACCACCCTACACAAAGTGTTTAAGGACAAGGTTCAGCTCCGGCCCCATCCCGCCTTCCTCCCAAAGGTAGTATCACAGTTCCACCTCAACCAGGACATTTTTTCCTCCTGGTTTTCTACCCCAAGTCTCATGTGAGTAACAGGGAGAAGAGACTCCACACTGGACGTCTGCAGAGCGCTGGCCTTTCACATTGAAAGGACAAAACTGTTCAGAAAGTCGGTACAGCTTTGTCACAGTAGCAGACAGGATGAAGGGCCAGCTTGTTTCGACACAGCACATATCATGGACTGTGGCCTGCATTACCAAGTGCTACAGTCTAGCAGGAATCCCAGCACCCCCGATAACGGTGCATACTAAGAGGGTGCAAGCTTCATCAGCAGTTTTTCTGGCTCCCAAGTCCCCACCCAGGAAATCTGCAAGGCGACAGTGTGGTCATCGATGCACACTTTTGCCACACTGTGCAATTACTAGGCAGGCCAGAGATGATGCGGCCTTTGGTAGAGCAGTACTCCAGTCAGTGGACAGCTGTGACCCCACCTCCTAAATTTGTTTGGGAGTCACCTGATTGGAATTGACATGAACAAGCACTCGAAGAAAAAACTGTTACTCACCTTCTCGTAACTGTTGTTATTCGAGATGTATTGTTCATGTCCATTCGAATATCAGCCCTCCTACCCCTCTGTCGGAGTAGCCGGCAAGAAGGAACTGAAGAGAGGGCGGGTCAGCAGGGCTATGTATAAGGCGCCATGAGGACGTGACTCCAGGGGGCCCCCAGGCCGACCCGGTGGATGCTGCTAAGGGAAAAATCTTCTGGCAGTCGTGCTTGTGCGTGTGCACATACCTGATTGGAATGGACATGAACACCGCATCTCGAAGAACAACAGTTACGAGAGGGTGACAGTTTTTTTTTTTTAAACCAACCCCCTTCCCCTAAGATGGAATGACCCATTTAAAGGTAAAAAAAGATTTACATGTAGTAAATAGACAGTTACAGAAAATCTCTCTCTGCTGTTTTCATTCTTTACCATCCTGTGGTTTTGGGGGTTGATGTGAGGGAACAGCTAAGAAGAAAGTCCCAAAGTCTGGTCAGTGGAGCACTGGCTGATGCTGGTTGGTCACATGGGGCCAGCTTGTCTTGGTTTCCAGATGCTAAGATGCATTACAGTAGATAAAATGTCACTTTCCTAATACTGCATTTCCAAGTAAACAATTGCTGCAAAGATGTTATGTCCTCATGAGTGGAAGAGAAGGGTCACAAAGGAAGGGGAGGTATGTGGTCCATACTATTAAAAGCTTTGCGAAATCCTGATATAAAGCATCAGCAGCAAGGCAGATTAAAAAGAGAGGTAACATATAAAGTCAGACTCTCCTTCCTACCCCCATCCTCTCCAAACCCCTAGAATATTTAAGCTCAGTCAGCCGGAGCAGTTGCTACTTCATGAGAAAATTATGAGGTAACTGCCACTTTGACGCAATCCTCAGATATTTTTTATTTCTATCAGGTTTTTCGTCTGGAGATGGCATGGAGACTACATGGTGTTGACTAGTGGTGGAGTCTCCTCTAGACAAAACTGTCCAGACTTAAGAATCTACCTATAATCTTTGACACTATTAGTGCCACCTTGGGAGTCAATTCTACTGTGGACTCTAGCAGAATTGATGAGTTCACACTGGATCGTATGCGTTTTCTGTCTGGACAGGAAGGCTAGCTAAGTAGTTATGGTGCTGGGATTTAGGAGACTTAGGTTTGAGTCCTTGCTCTGTCACAGGCTCCCGTAGTCACTTAGTGTCTCTGTGCCTTAATTATCCATCTGTAAGGTGTGGCTTGTGGTGCTTCCATTCCTCATGGGCTGTTGTGAAGATACATATGTTAGATTATGAGGCATTCAGATACTCTTGTAAGGGGGGCCATATAAGTACCTAATATGTCTAGATTCTAGAGAGTTGTACTGGGTAATTGCCTATCCACCTCCCGGGGGGGATTCTGCAGGAGGTTTCTGTTGTGTATGTTCAGTTGTTGGAGACACTGAGGGTTGTAGCACTATTGGCATGAGAGAGTACCTGGCTGTCGTGGAATCATAGAAGTGTTCGACTGGAAGGGATCTCAATAGGTCATTTAGTCCAGAGTTCTTTTTCATTCTGAGGCCCCCTCAATGTGCTATAAGAACTACGCTCTACCTGTTCCACAACAACTGGTTTTGTGCATATAAAAGCCAGTGCTAGGGGATAAGCAGGGCAGTTGGCTCCGACCACATGCCACAGGGGGCCCTGCAAAGTTAAGTTGCTCAGGCCTTGGCTTCAGGCCCGGATGGCAGGGCTCAGGGTGCTGGGCATCAGTCATGCATGGCAAGGCTTCGTCTTCCTGCCCTGAGCCCTAGTGAGTCTATCCCCTATAACCTCCTTTTGGCCCTCCTGAGGGCCCCACATCCCTGGTTGAGAACTGCTGATCTAGTCCAGTCCTCTGCACTCAAGGCAGGAGGAAGTAATAACTGGACCATCCCTGACAAGTGTTTGTCTAACCTGATCTTAAAAACCTTCAATCACAACCTCCCTGGGCAATTTTTTCCAGTGCTTAACTACCCTGACAGCTAGGAAGTTTTTCCTAATGTCTGTCCTAATGTCCTAAGCATTCCAAAATTTACTAAAAAATTAACAGTGCAGTGAGACCCTCATCCAGCTTGTTAAATGCTCTTGCATCCAAGTTATCCAAACCAGCTGATTTGAAGCTGTCTTACTTGAGTAGCTGTTTAGCATCCTCCTTAGTTACTGGGAAGAGTCCATCATTATTGTATTGGGCCAACCCCTGAAGTGTCATTAAAGGGAGCACAAAACCAAACACAAGCACTTTTAGTAGAACCCGAAAAGTGTTTAGTTAATTTTTAAAACTTTCTGCAGTTTGTTTTTTTACAGTAGTATAGTTTGTTTGTATTGGGTTAACATAGGGGCCTATTCAATGGTCTGGTTGCAATATAAAACAATGTAACGTGGGAAGAGTTGGGGAAGGAGAAATCAGATCATTCAGTGACCAAAAAAAATACAGCATAATCTGATATGATACATAATCCTGCTTTTTTCTATATATAGAACAGAAATTATTGAACATTTGTCTTTTCTGTGTTATTGACAGTTCTACTCTTTGCATATAGTAATGGATTCTACACACGCATATAATATTTTATAGCTGCTATCACTTCCCCCGTAAGCCAGGTTGCTGTTATAATCAGCACAGCCTTCTTTCTGGATTGGGGCTTTCTGGGCATCTAGTAAAATGCTCTTTAAGAGTTCCCAATCATCATTCAGATCTCTCTTTAAGTTCTTTCTCCCAACTGAATTGGCTCATAATTGCTTTCAGTTTTATGAAATTGGCCCTTTTTAAAGCACCAATTATATATTTTACTGGTCTGGACTTTATTCTGTTTGCACATAGAATATCAGGGCTGGAAGGGACCTCAGGAGGTCATCTAGTCCAATCCCCTGCTCAAAGCAGGACCAATCCCCAACTAAATCATCTCAGCCAGGGCTTTGTCAAGCTGGGCCTTAAAAACCTCTAAGGATGGAGATTCCACCACCTCCCTAGGGATCCCATTCCAGTGCTTCACCACCCT
>NC_133784.1:6072576-6127364 GCF_003597395.2 Chelonoidis abingdonii
TCCTGATCACTTTCCTCTCCTCTAAGTGCTTCAGAATTGATTCCTTGAGGACCTGCTCCATGATTTTTCCAGGGACTGAGGTGAGGCTGACTGGCCTGTAGTTCCCTGGATCCTCCTCCTTCCTTTTTTTAAAGATGGGCACTACATTAGTCTTTTTCCAGTCATCCAGGACCTCCCCCGTTCACCATGAGTTTTCAAAGATAATGGCCAATGGCTCTGCAATCACTTGTACCTAAACTGCCATTAATTTTTAGTTCTAGGATCAATGCTTCATCTGTGGAGATGAAGTGTAATATAAAATTTCCCCATCTTGGCTGTAACACTTTTTGAATTAGGAAATTGTTATCTGTAATGAGTGAGAGTGAACGGGTTGTAAAAGGAGGTGAACTGCTGATACAGTTCAGCAACTGTGGTGTTTTCAGTGTAAAAGGTATATATGTTAATGGGCTAGTGGGCCATTGCTGAAGGTGGGCAGAGTTAAGCTTACATGGCCAACATTAACTGCTTTTCCTGATTTTCAGAAGTTTGAGTTTTGCTCAACTCCAAGGAGACAACATACCACCACACAACCATAACTCTTCATTAACTCTTTTTGGTCATTGAATGATCTGATCTCTCCTTCCCCAACTCTTCCCACATGTTACATTGTCTTATATTCAAACCAGACCATTGAGTAGGCCGCTACATTAACCCAATATAAAGAAAATATACTACTATAAAAAAAAACCTGCAGAAAGTTTAATAAAAAATCAACTAAGAAACACTTTTTGGGTTCTACCCAAAGTGCTTGTGTGTGTTTTTTGTGCTCCCTTTGGTGGCACTTCAGCATTTGGGCCAATACAATAATGATGGACTCTTCCCAAATGCCTGAGACAAAGGTTTAGGGTACCTGTAAATAAATGGTGAGTGCATTCCTATCATTTGGGGCCTTTGTAAGGTTTTGTTTTTAACTAAGGTGTTGTAATTCAGACTGGAACAAAGTTACTTTCTTAGAGTAGTTTGATGTGTTACTGTTTTTCTTAAAATGCCTAAGCTGTTCCAGGCAAAAACTTGCTCGACTAAGCAGCAAGATGTTTCTTGTACCTATGTTAAGCAGTGAAGTGAGACCCAAAACTTGCAGTTATCATAGTCTTCTCCATGGTACACAATTAAGGAAAGTAGCAGTTTTAAGAAGGCTGGTTATCTTGGTTATTTGACTTTGTAAGGGTGTGCGGGATTCACTGCTGCAGCCCCTCCTGATGGTCATCCAGGGAAGTAGCTTTCTATCCTCCAGAGCGCCCTCTGTTGGCTGGTGTCTTGCCTTTTGCTGGCTGCCATTTCCCTCCCAGACCCCAGTGCCTCTTTCTCTTGGGGGCTGACCCCTGGCAGTACCTCCCCCCAGTTTCTGGGTCTCCCCATCCAGGGGAACCCCCACCTAGGCTCAGTATAAGGCTTTTGCCAGTCATTATCTAGCCCCTGTTCACTGGGGCAGACTGCAGTATACAAGCCACTCATCACAGGCAAGGGGGTTTGGATCTGCTGCCTCCACCTACCCTTGGGCTGCCCCCTGCAACCCCACTACCTGTTTGGCCTTACACAAGGCCAGCAGTCTGGGGAGTTGCCAGGCAGGAGCTCCTCTCACCATTCCCCAACCCTGCTCCACCTCAGGTACACTCCCCAGCAGCCAGGCCTGTCTCCCTCCACAGCTAGAGGAGACTGGCTCATAGCCTTTTTATAAGGACTAGCTGAGGTCTGGTTGGGGCGTGGCCACAGCTGTGCCTGTTTCCCCAATCAGCCTGGGAGCTGCTTGCCCCCAGCCATGGCCCCCTCTGGGTAGGAGCAGGTGACCATCTTGCTACAGACTGGCATTGTTACTTCTCTCATAACTGTACACACAGTGCTCTACACATTAATTAAATGTGATCCAGTGCCTAGTGTTTGCCTTAAAATAATCACAGGCTTCAATCCTGCAACCTGCATGAGTGAATCCCTGTGCCCATGTAGAGCCCCATTTATTGACTTTAGTGGGAGTCCTTGTGATTTGTAAAGGGCGTGAGAATGAGATCATTGGGCTGAAGTCTGAGTGATCTTGTCTGCACCTGGGTTAGTGATCAACCTTGGGGAAGCAGAAGCAGAAGCAGGAGCAGAGAAATGGCTACAGCTAAAACAGTATGCAATTTCTGAATTTGGTGAGGCTTTCCCCCTTTTACCAGCCTCACTGATATTTTTTCATCATTAATATTTTAAGCAGCCTTATTATTGGTTAAGCACTGCAAATGTTGTTTGCTATTGGATCTAAAAGAAGACCTGAGTTGCTTACACCCTAATTAGATCTTTTGCAAAGCTTGAAGTATTGAGCCATTATTTTGCTGAATATGGGCTAGGAAACCTGTTTGTAGCATCATTGCTCCATAATACCTCTTTGCCAGCTCATATGTTTGGGGGGGGGGAAACAAAGTGTCCATTCTGTTTTTACAGTTGCAAAGGCACTCTGGTATTATGTGAACATGGTATGAAAACCTGGATAATCAACCTGCTTTATTGAGCCCGCTGCTGTTAGCGGGTAAATGGCACATCCAGATTTTGAAGTCAGCACTTCATGAAGGTGAACATAGTTGTGGAGAAGAGAATTCACACTCTTTTCCAAGGCTGGGGTAATGAGGCAGCAGCTTGTTGGTGTATGTTGGGCAGGGTCTCAGGGATGACCTGCAAAAGTTTGTTTTTGTTTTAATTGGGATTTTTACCTATAGTTTCTTTATGATTGACAAAGAAGGCCTGACATGCATATGGGGGGGGGAGGGGTTAACCTCACAAACACACACCAGGAAGGTCAATGTGAAGTCTCCTCTCCCCAGGTTTTGCTAGGGACTTCTTGGAGGACATGTTGTTAACTCTTGCGCCTAAAGTACCATTTTTTAGGTATTGAGGGAAATGGGTGTTAACAATATTGAAAACTATTTAATAATCTGAATAGAGAAATGCATTCCCCTGTCAGTGGTTACGGTTTTGAGGGTTTTGACTAATTCTCCAGACATCACAGACCCTTCTAGAGTGAACAAGGTCCAGCTTCTAATATGCAAGCAAAAAAATCCTCCCAACCCCCTAAAAAACCCCCAGCACTTCTTTGAGCATTATTAATACATTGTAAAGAATAAAAAGACAAATTCTGTTTGTTTTTCCCTATCTTCTCTCTCCAGGTCACTTTTAACAATAAACAAAGCTTTAAACAGTATAGAAGCTTAGATTCTGTGGAACTGTGTGGAGAATATTAAAAACTGCAGAACCCTCCAAAATCATGTGATCTTCGTTCCCCTCCCTCTCCTCTTGTTGTCTGTGACTTCTGTGATTTTTCCACTGGCCCTGCTCTTTAGCTGCTGTGAACTATCAAATGCTGAGGTAGATGATGAAAGTATACACACAAGGAATTTAACAAAGGCAGCCATGTTAATTTTTATTCCATTTGAAATGCAGGGAAAATATCATCTTCCAAATGGAAAAGGACAAAATCGGTGGGAAAAGAAATGTTCTTTTCAAGCTTCTAAGAGCAGTGACAATGGAGAGAAAAAATACTATAAAAAGTAGGCAGTTCCTTTTTCAAAATTTTGTTTTTAGTGTATTATGCATGATTCATTCTGCACAAATGCTTTTTTGAAGTCCTAAGTGATTGAACATAACATGGCAAGTCTTATTCAACTTTTGCTATGTTGCACTCTACATTTTTTATTTTTTGTTGTTGTTGTTGGGCTACATGGCTCTTCTGCCAGGTCCTTAGTATAATTTTTGAATACATTCATTCTTCCCTTATTTGCCATTTTTAATGTCAAGCATTGCACATAAGATGTTCTGCCGTTGCTATGCAACTGCTAAATCCAATATTTAATATTAATAAAAACTGAGTGGCATTAACATCAGTAAGAACAGTGGGCTAGCGAACTACAATTGTACGATATCCAGGCTGTAAAACTCGACAGTGATTTCAATATGCTGTTGCATGCATGACAAACTGGGGCATGAGTCATCGTCAGTTACTATTTTAAGACTGGTGAGTTTGAGTTAAATCTCTGTGCGCCATTGATTTTTTTAACAACAAAAAAGTTAAAAGATGTGAGGTTGATTGGCCATATTATTTTAGGGTTTATTTCAGAAGTGAATTGTTATGGGTCATTGTCCCATCAATAATAGTAAAGGGGTCAAAATTTGGAACATAAGAGTCAATACCCTGATTCTTCCATTTTTCTTCTCTTAGATAAGTTGGGTCTGCCCTTCCCCATTATTCCTGCCACTTCCTGAAGCCTGAATTGGCCTTTTTGGAGGCAGTGCTGCTTGTCTGCCTGACAAAGTGCTGTTTGATGGGATCTTTTTTCTTTATCTCCTCTGCCTTTTTTTAAAAAAAATAAAAAAATCCTTCCTCTTATGTTCTCTCATCTCTTCCCTCTTCCTCTTCACGGTTGCCATTTTTTCACTTTGGCTCTCCTCCCCAGCTCTTCTAGCATTAAATATTAGCATCAGTCCCCGTGTTCATGCTAGGTGTGCTACCGCCATTGAGATCACGCCTTGGCAGTGCTTTTAGCATCTAAATGGCATTAAATGCTAGAAGTGCTTCCAGGGTCTTAGATCTGATGTCTAATGTTGTTAATGCTTCTTGTGTTGCACATGAACTGTAGCTAGCATCAAATAGGGGAGTAGTGCTGTTTGTGGTCTCCACTGACACACCGACCATGCTGTCCAAAGGATAAGACGTGACCTCAGGTCAGGATTCTGTACGCACAGGGAAAAAGTGCTGCCTTCTGAAATAACTCTGCTATTTTCCAATATTAAGCTTGGTTTCTTTAAAGGGATACCATCAACTTGAATTCTAGCCAGTTTAAAAACAAAACTGAAAGTAGTTTCAGGCCTGAAACCCCGTGCCAGTTTCTTTGGTTTTACAATCACATTTTCTCCTCTGTAGCAAAAATGATTCTCTCTCTCTCTTCTATTGCTGTGTTTGAAAGACCCACAGGAGAAACTGAGAAGACAGGAGTTCATCAAACTGATGAACTGCCTGTACAGGAAGTGCTATCAAATGCACAGAGTAACCATACTTAGATAAACATTTTTTCTTTGTTTGTTTTTTTCCTGTTATAATCTCAGGGGTCACTTCTGGCAGCAGTAGGCAAAACATTTTCATACAGAAATAGGATTGAGTTGACAGTGTCCCTTTTTGATTGTCTTTGCCCTTTCAGTATTCACTCTCTTTTAACTTGTCTTCTGGTCAATATTGGGTAGTTAATGCCTCTGACGACTTTGCTGCTAGATAGGATTTAGATTAATATTGACTTTGCATAATGGCACTAATTTCGGAGGGAGGGCTAATCTTTTTCTGAGGGAGCTAAAATTGATTAGCACTTAAGGGAGGCATAGAACATTGCATGAGGGTAAATTGAACTGTACATATAAGATGTAGGCCCCTGACATTGAATATATAATCATTTGAATTTGTTTCTTATGTGGTCTAGGATTGCTGAAATTCTCTTCCTTTTAGGATTCCTCCTCCCCAAGAAGTTATGAGGGGGAAGTTTGAAAATTGACTCTTGCCTATGTTGAAATTCAGAATGTTGAGATTTAGAACAAAATCATTTGTGATGAAGCGGCTAAATGACTTTTCACTGGGAAAAGATACATCCTTTGAAATTGAATTTTGTTGCTTAAGGAATGAATATTTTGGGAAAGTGCCTTGAATTCCGAGGTACATTGTAGAAACTAAAACTTCATATTATCTTTCCAAAATCATTTCCATTATATCTTACATGGTTCTATATTATAATCCAATTATCTGTAAAGGTACCATAATTAAACTGGACTCTGGGTTCTGTTATAATTTTTTTGGTAGTTCAGTCATTTCAATTGACCTATAGATCTTGGGAATACTAGGAGAAAACACGTTCACATCTGTTCTTGGAATAGAACTGCTATTGTAAATATTCTGGTAGTGACGTACTTAATCTAGAAAGCTAACAATTCTTTTCTTTGCTTTTAGGGTTTGAAAGTATTCTAGAAGGGCTGTTTGGACCTGGATTATTAAAAGATCTCAGTTTGTTTAAAGGTATTCAGTCTTTATTTTTGTGTCTTGTTCTGCATATCTAACCACAGAATCAATTTCAGCTCTGCCTCTAGAAAATGTGTGTTACCGTGGTGATTTGTGCTTTTTTTCCCTCCCCCCAGGCAGTGCTCACAGTTAGTTTCATGTTGGCTAAAATTACTAATGAATGTGCGTTCATCTTTATGTGGCTGGCAGTGTGTTTGGCGTTGCTTAGAAAGAAACAGGTTCATTGTGCGTAGATCAACTGTATATAGTTTTGTAATATTCTGGGATTTAAAACATGTCAGAAACCAAATCTGCATCTGCAGAATCTAGGGAAGAATGTTGTGAAACAGGTATTTATTGGTTTATCTTTTGGCACCAGCAAGTTGTGGTTTATGAATATGAAGTAATTTGCTATTCCTCTGATTTACAGACTGTGAGCCCGAAGGTGTTTCTGATTGGTCTTTTGATGAAAATTGTCTTTTCTGCTGCTTGAGAAGAGAAAAAGTGAAGGTAACAATGCAGATGTGTAAACCTAGTAGGTTGTGCTTTTTTCCCACTTGTCCCAGTTATATAGAAATATAATTATGTAACTGGAGGAGGATCTGTCATTCCACTAACACTCCCCTTTCCCTCTTAAATTTTTTCTCCATTGGTAAACCTAATACAAGTTAATGGGCAAAGATTTCTCTCTTCTGGGTAACTTTTCTCTGTGTGTGGTGTATGTTGTGTGGCGGTCTGTTTGTTTTTTTTTAAAGGACTATTAGGAAAGAAAGTATGGTTCACATGCTCCATTGTAAGCATTGCGGCTTGCACATCTACACTGCAGTCAGTGACTGCCCTTTTCTTTGGCATGGAGATGCAGAGCCCCAGCATGCAGTCTTGTTCCATATCCTGGGATTGTTTTTCTCTGAATAAAAAGGCTCATCAACTTAGTAGTTTTTTTTGGTCACATTTGTAACCAAGTCACAGCCTGGATGTGGAGGAGCACAGTTGTGTCCACACACAAGTTTTGTAACCAGACTGTAACCATGCTTGCAACAAGTGCTAGCACATGGTCACTGCTCAGTCCACGTGCAGAAATGTGGTTCTATAATGTAGGCAGAAAGGCTTAATTGCCTCAGTGAAATCTGGCTAGCTGGTCCTCTCAGCTCCGACTTCTTTCTGCAGGAAGCGATCACATAATGTAATATACCATGTAGTCTATTAGCAGGTTCTCCCAGCACACTTTAAAAAAAAAAATGGCAAAGCCTTTTTTGCAACAGCTCAAGGCAATGCGGTTTGTGCAAATAGGAAGTGCCTTACTGTTGTATGTTGCTGGCTCCTAGCTGCCGTTAGCCACAATGTGCATGACATTGCCACCTTCCACTTATTTTTATATTAAGGTTTTTATTAAGGCTCTCGGGGGGTGGGGTGGGGAGAGAAGGGGGAGAACAGCCGCAGAACTGTTTTGCGAGGGATACCTTGTCTTCCTTTAACAGACCCCCTGACCAGCACAGTGAGTTCTGAATATGATCTGCTTTGTTAGAGTAATGCTGTACTGTTGTGCTAGCTGGTATTATAAGAACAGTGTCTGGCAATACTGGGACAGATCAATGGTCCATCTAGCTTCATATCCCCCGTCAATGAGTTCCACAGGTTAACTATGTGTTGCGTGAAGAAGTACTTCCTTATGTTCGTTTCAAACTGCTGCCTATTAATTTCACTGAGTGACCCCTAGTTTTGGTGCTATGTCGAGGGGTAAATAACATTTCCATATTCATTTTCTCCACACCAGTCAAGAAGTTATAGACCTCCATTGCCCTTCAGTCATCTCTTTTCCAGGCTGAACAGTCCCAGTCTTTTTAATCTGACCTCAGGTGGAAGCTGTTCCATACTCCTCATTTTTGTTGTCCTTCTCTGTACCTTTTCCAATTCTAATATATCTTTTTTCAAGAACATAAGAGCGGCCAGACTGGGTAAGACAAAAGGTCCATCTAGCCCTGTATCCTGTCTTCTAAGTGTGGCCAATGCCAAGGGCCCCAGAGGGAATGAACAGACAAGGAAATCATGAAGTGATCCTTCCCTCATCGCCCATTCCCAGCCTTTGGCAAACAGAGGCTAGGGACACCATCCCTGCCCTTCCTGGCTAATAGCCATTGATGGACCTATCTTGCATGAACTTATCCAGTTCCTTTTTGAGATGAGGTGACCAGAACTGTACTCAGAATTCAAGGTGTGAGTGTACTGTAGATTTCTCTAGGGGTATTATGATATTTTCATTTATTATCTATCCCTTTGCTACTGGTCACTAACATTCTGTTCGCTTTTTTGACTGTTGCTGCATGTTAGTAGATGGTTTTTAAAAAACTATCCACAATGACTCCCAGACCTCTTTCTTGAGTGGTTACAGCTAATTTAGACCCCATCATTTTGTATGTGTAGTTGGGATTATGTTTTCCAATTTACATTGCTTTGTATTTATTAACATTGACTTTCATCTCCCATTTTCTTGCCCAGTCACCTGGTTTTGTGAGATTCCTTTGTAACTGTTCACAGTCTGCTTTCGACTTAACTGTCTTGAGTAATTTTGTATCATCTGCAAATTTTGCCCTCCCACTGTTTATCCCTTTTTCCAGATCATTGAACAGAGACTGGCTTCAGTATAGATTTTGGGGGACCTTGCTATTTATTGCTCTCCACTGTGAAACAGACCTTTTATTCCTACCCTTTGTTTCCTATCTTTCAATCAGTCACTGATCCGTGAGAGGACCATCCCTCTTATCCCATGACTCCTTACTTTGCTTAAGAGCCTTTGGTGAGGGATCTTGTTAAAGGCTTTCTGAAAGTCCAAGTACACCTTATCCACTGGATCCCCCTTGTCCACATGCTTGCTGATTTCCCTGCCCCTCCCCCAAGGATTCTAATAGATTATGAGGCATGATTTCCCTTTACAAAAGCTGTATTAACTCTTCCCCAACAAATCATGTTCATCTATGTGTCTGATAATTCTGTTCTTTGCTGTAGTTTCAACCATTTTTCCTGGTACTGATGGTAGAGTTACCACCTGTAATTGCCAGGATTGCCGCTGGAGCCTTTTTATAAAATTGGTGTCACATTGGCTATCCTCCAGTCACCTGGTACCGAGGCTGATTTAAGCAATAGGTTACATATCCCATTTAGCAGTCCTACAATTTCATGTCTGAGTTGCTTTAGTACTCTTCGGTGCATCCTGTCTGCTCCTGGTGACTTAGTACTGTTTAATTTATCAATTTGTTCCAAAAACGCACTAAATGCAAACTCTGTGAATCAAATTCATCCTTGGTGTAGCTCCATTGAAGCCAATGGATTTACATCAAGGATGAGCTTGGTTGTGTTGTTAGGAACTGATACAAGGCTGGGAGGCCCCACCTGTGGAAGTGGAATCAGATGGCAGATAGGCAGACTTGAGAAGGATTTGAGTGAATCCAAATTGCCTATTAAGACAAACAGTCCCACCGAAAATAAAGGTACTGAAAGATCTGGTATTGCTAGGTGCAGGGCAAAAATCTAAGACAAGAGCACCTGCAGTTTGGTCCATTTTGTGCAAATTAGGTATGGTCCTCTTTCTCCTGTCCCATTGCTAATACAGTCCTTAGCTGAAAGCTTGGCTGTCCCTGCTGTATTGTGAATACAGCATGCTAGCTTTGTCTTTCTAGTATCAACACATCGTTTCAGTTGTGCACAGGACTTGACTGCCATGTACATTGAGTGAGATAAACCTTAAAGTATAGATGTTAATATGCAGCAAATGTTAACTCTTTAGGGTCATTCTACTCTGTGCTTAATTTGTGCCAGGGCTGAATCCTGGCACCTCCAGGCTTGGCAGTTCATAGCCCCAGCATCTCTGGGCCTGGCAGTTCATAGTCCCGGCATCTCTGGGCTTGCATTTCAGTTACGAAAGTAAAAAATTGTTCCATTACAAATTAAGCTCTGCATGTACTGTATCCCTTATACTGTTTGGCATTTTTAAACAAGTGAGTAGGAAAAATGCGGGACAGGCCGCATTTGGACTGTTGGGTGGCCACATTTGGGCTGGTCAAAGGACGTTTTAGAAGTACGTGCGCAGGAGGGGAATGCAGCAAAAGAACACTCAAAATAATGTAGGGACATGAGGCTCCTAATCATCCAAACATGTTAGGCTCGAGGAGGATGTGATTTAAGATTCTGAATATGATGGAGAGAAGAGATGTGCCAAGGTTAAGTTGAGTGTCAATCATCACAGAATTAGAGAGAGTTTATTTATCAGAAGAGTTAAACAGATGGAAGAAGGCAAGAGTGGTTGCAGTAACAGAAGTGTGTAGATGTCAAGCCCAGAAGAGATCATTATGGTCATCTAGTCCAGCATTTCTCAAATGTGGCCACCAGGGACTTTTCTTGCAGCCACAGCCTCCTGGGCTGGGGGTGGGGGCAAAATAGTGGCCACTCCTACTCCCTGTTGCTCCTGAATGCCTTGCCTTGGTGTTGGATGCTGGGGCCACCAGCCGGTGTTGGGGCCTGCCACCCTCTGGAGACACCTGGGGCACAACGCTGGAGGAGCCGGCACCCAGTGGGTTCTCCACCTTCCCAGAGCGGTGGGGCTCAGGCTTTGGGCTTTAGCCCTGGGGTGGTAGGGTGGCAGGCTCTGACTGCAGGGCTTCAGGCTCCAGTCCCGGGCTCCGGCTGTGCAGCAGCAGGCCTCAGACTCTGATGGTGGGGCTTCAGGCTCTAGCCCCCTGCTGCCTCCCTTGGCCCCCTCATCCAGGGCTTAATTTGTCCCCAGGCTTGTTGGGGCTGAGTAAGTCTGCTACAAAAAGTGATTCTTATATGTTTGTTAATATGACTTTTCACAACAGATTTACTAGCTAGCAATAAATAAATTACAATAATTTGAACGTGTATATATGCATATTTATTTGTTTTTCCTCAAGCTAATTAAGTATTTTAGGAGCAAGTGTTAGAGTGGCCACCAGCAAGACTAGGTGGCCGCACTCTGAGACCACCAAAGAATGTGTCCTGAGAACCCCTGATCTAGTCTGACCTTCACATGGGTATGAATTTATAACTGGTAGTGCAATAACAGGAGGCAGCTAGGAAGGCTCCCTGTACCTGCTGTGTTTCTTAAAAAGTAGCTCTTGCTGTCTCTCCCACAGTGTCAAAGGAATCAGTCTGATCATACTTTTAACTGTCCTGTTAATGCAGTAAAAGTAATCCTGTTAGTAGGTTCTCCTTCCCATGCCCACTGTGGGTTTAAACATTAGAGCCTCTTTTGGAACCCTTGGGATTTCCTGCTTATCTCTCCTTTCCTTTCATGATGGCTCTGTGTCATGAAGATCATCCCTCTGGAGGAGAGATGGATGTGGTAGGGCAACGCCACTCCAGAGAAATGATGTGAGCAATGTAAAGTGCTTTCTTTCCCATGGAAATATGGATCTGTCTATGCAGCATTCCAGCCCTTGCTGGTGTGCTTAGCTTCATAGGTAACACCAAGTGTGATATTTTTGAGGGGGCTGCAGACAGTGTCATATATAACCATATATATTATATTACTTTAAGTAAAAACTCCCTGGAGATTACATTGGTAATTTAAATGTTAAAGGATGCCATTTCAGTGGCGCATGTGTGTATGTCTTCAGTGGAAGGACAGAGTTTAATTATGAATAGTACTGGTTTGTTTGAACTCTCTTCCTTCTAATAAACTACTTCAACTGTATCTTTATCTGGCTTCTTTTAGGAAGTTCTGAGTTACAATTTCCATAACAGTGCTGTAATTATTCTGTACTTCTATCACAGATATGAGATTTCAGTCAACTTGAATGCTCCCTGTACTGCCTGACTGCTTTACACAGTAGTTCTGTTCCTTCAGTTCACATCTTTCCTTTTGACGGTGTTAGGAAGGGAGCTGGGCAGCACAGGGTGGATTCAGTTGGTGCTGTTTTGGTGTAGTTACAGAATTAGAGTTGTGTAATTGAAATTGCAGCCTGGAGGAAACAATTGCAAACACTGTCCAGCTTTATGGTGTTGGTCAGTACCGTCTTCCCCTTTCCAAGTCCTCACTCATCTCCCATCATCATGGTTCCTTACTGTTTCTGTCTGGGGGACTAGATGGAACAGTGAGTTGATGCTCTTCCAGAGATGTAATTTTAAACCCTGATGAGATCAGAAGTAAAAATGGTTTTAGTCGTCTGATCCTAGTCCTCTTTTGTCCAATCAGTCACCACGTAGCTCAGCATGACCAGCAGAAGGCGCTCAAGGAAAGTCAGGATTGGGATGGCAGTGGGAGGTGCAGGTCAAGATTAAGGTGCCTTAGCAGAGCTATTTAGGGGAAATGCTGCCCTTCCTCTTGGCTCTAGTCTGTGCTGAGTGTCTTGCTTTCACAAGCAGTCAGATTCACACACATTTTTTAAAAGGAGAGAAAACAATCTTTCTAACTGAAGTATACTGAAAAGTTTAATGTTTTTGTAGCAGTTGTTTTGGAGGATGGAGTGAGGAGTACGCTACAGAAATTTGAGAATTACATGATGATCATAGGGGGATAGCAAATGCACTGGATGAGAACATTCAAAAATAAAACAATCTTGTTAAATTGGAGAAATGGCCTGAAATAATGAATTTACAAATGAGTCATTTGGAAGGAATAATGAAATACAGAAATATAATAATACTTAGCTTGTATATAGCACAGTTCATCAGTAGATCTCAAAGTACTTTACAAAGGAAGTCAGTATCTTTATCCCCATTTTACAGAGTGGGAAACTGAAGCACACAGAGATGAAGTGATTTGCCTAAAGTACCCAGCAGGCCAGTGGCAGACCTGGGACTGGAACCCAGGTCTCCAGACTGCCACTCCAGTGCTCTATCCACAAAGCTGCACTGCCTCTTTTTTTTTAAAGTGCCTTTGTATATAGTGGGAGATAACTGGGAAAGGTCTCCCAAAATCTGTGGCAGTGGCAGCTTCCCAGAATCCAAAGAGTTGCATCTAATTTGTATAGCACTTCACGCTTTTTTAAATGAATTTGTCATAACACCTTCCTTGCACCAAAGAATGTAAAATATAACATGAACAAATATCAACTCAAATTTACAATCTGCAAAACTGACATTTAAAAAGAGCTACCCCGCTGTCTTATACACGCCACACACACGGATGTACACAAAAGGGAATACACCTTTCCAACTCAACCAATCTACTCAGAGACAAAGTAAATAGAGAATATTATTATTTATAGGAGAACCTAGCTATTTCCTACTTTGCTAAACTGAAACCCTGGTAATTTGCAAAATCCAGTGGTCTCCACCAATTTTATAGCAAAGATTTAATAGATAATATGTGACTATACTACATTACAACTGATATAATTAAGATTTGCCAAATAATTCATAGCAACTGCACTTCTAAAAATAAATGAACAAATACACGTCTGGACTTTTGACTTTAGGTTTTCTACAGTTTTCTATTTTTTTTTTTTTTAAAATAAAAATTGTAGTGTCATGTGCACACCCCTGTCTCCCTATCGTAATGAAGCTTTTTGTTTTGGAATGTTCTTGAAACCAACCAGTTGCTCTCAGTTGAGCTGTAAGAAGGATTTCAAGAGCTTGTGATTCTTCTGTTCATTCCAGCTTTATGGGAATATTGTGAATCTAGAAGGTTATTCTCCATTTAAAAGTTGGTGTTACGTGTCTTGCACCAGACAGAGCTCAGTCCATGCTCAGTTTGCCTGGAAGCTGTGAAAATGTGAGGGTGGGATGAGAATTATTTTCTGTGTATTGTATCATCTTATATTTCATAGAGAACTAAAAGTCCTCAATGAAGATTAAGAGTTTGAAGCCAATTTCTTGGCCAAATGCAAGGTGAAATATTCAGCCTTTTCTCCTTCCAAGGTATCCTCATTTCCACTACTGCTGTCATACTGGGAAAAGCACTAGTTACCCGCTAGGTTTATATTTAATATTTTGGCCTTTTCAACATACTGCATTTCATGTTTTTGGTGTTGTTGATGTGACTTAAGATTTAAACCCTAATTATCAAGATGAATCTATGGAGTAGGCAGTCATGGCATAACTAAAAGTTTTTGTTGAAAAACCTCTTTTTATAGTGATGCTGGTTTAAAGAGTGCTTGATAGCTATGAGTGATTTATTAATGTGGTGGTGGCGGAGAGCTTACAAACATTTCATTTCATTACTCTTTTTTTCAGGAACACCTACTTAGTCTGGATGAGCCAGCTTCAGAAGCTGGGCAAGAAGCTCTACTCAGACAAGAGCAAGCAAAAATCATTCGGTTTGAGAGGCAAGCAGAAGAGTTCCTCAATGCGGTCTTTTACAGAAAAGGTTGGTCTTAGTGAAAGAATGGCACCTCCGACCTGGCCCTTTGCATGCAGTACCAGTGTCTCAAAGACGGGCTGTACATTCATTCAATGTTTTCAGTTACTTTACCCCTTTAATGTGTTTCATTTTAGAAAGGGGTAAAGAGAAAACTGTCTTCTCTCTGAAGGGCTGGGAGAGACACTTATTACAAGCCGTAAAGCCACCCTGGCAGGAGCACTGGGTTGTTTTGGGGCTTTTTGTGTTTTGAGGGAGCCGTGTTCAATATTTGCCCAATGCCAGGGTGAGTGGGGAATTTGATGGAAAATAAGTGATCATTAGATCCATTCTAGTGCTGTCTCTGTTCTGCAGTCAGCGTTGTTAAAGCAGTGGTTCTCTAATTGTGGTCTGTGGTGACCTTCCCAGGGATCCACAGTATTAAATGTTTTGAGAACCATGTAGTGATCAGCACAGTAAGAGATGAAGAATCACTGTGATAAAAGAGGTAATCAGATTATTCTGTTCTCCCTGGAAAGCTGGAAACTCATTTCCACATCCTCTGCCAACCTGGGAAATAGGAGGCCAGAAGGTGCCTCTAAACATGTCTTGAAAGTACTTCTCAGCATAACCCATGTGTGCAAATAATTCCACATTGGCTCTGGGTGGCTGACAATACAAGGCCTATGTTTAAAATAACCAAATTAGAAATTGTTGTCGCCAGTCAACATCCTACCCTTCTATTAACCATCTGTTTAAGGCATTTGAAATAGATAACCATATTTTAGCCCCTCTTTTATGACTGTTACCAAAGATGAATAAATATGAATTGTATATAATGATCTATCGCATAAAATACAGAAGTCTTGTAGGATGATATGAAGGTTGGCTATTGCATTACTCAAGTCACAGTTAGATAAAGTTTTAATTCCAAGCTCCTCTTTTCAGTGGCTTTGACTTTTTTGTTAAAGGCAAAAATTGCTTTTTGGGTTTAAATTTCTCGTGTTCATTCTCAATCGAGAAATAATTTAAAAAAATTAGCCTGGAGGAAACCTATTAACCCCTTTCTGAGGTATACCAGGATGGAAACAGGTATTTTTTCAAGTGCTTTGCACTTAGATAAGTAAGATTGAATTGAAAACTTCAAATGTGGCATGCACATAGGTCTCAGTGAAGAATGAGCACCCTCCTAATTTTGAAAAAAATGATTGGCTAATACAATAAAATATTAGCCACTGAAAATAATGTGCTTTGTATGTGCACTACATTTTTTTTGGTAACAGATTTAAATAGGCAGAGTGTGGATATCCAAATAGACATGTGAAAGTATCCACTGAGATGTATTTACTGATAGAGGGCTTAGTTCTTCCCTGCATCTGAACTGTCATTCTCTGATGCTGAACTGCCAAGTCCTAGTAACATTGCCAGAAGGGCTGCTCTAACTTACACCACTTCCATAAGCTACCATTGGACCTCCACACTAGTGGAGGAGAGGTGTGGCAGAGCTCTTAGCACCTGGGCTCCCTATACTGAGGAGAGAGAGAGAGTTCCCCTGTGCAAAGAGAATTTACTACAGTCAACTTGTAGCTCAAGGAGATTGAAGAATGCAGCTCACTGTCTGTCTTGGCCTTTGTTTAGTGTTTGTTTGTGTTTGGTTTGTTCAGCTACATGACAATAACAGCATGCTTCCCTGCCTGGCAGTGTCCTGGGCTTGGCGGGGGCTGCAGCCGGGGCTGTGCGCCCCAGCCCCACGGTGTCCCAAGCTTGGTGGGGGCTGCAGCCAGGGCTGAATGCTCTGCCCCGCGGCTTCCACCAGGGACTATAGCCGAGGTTGCACACCTCAATCCCGCAGCTTCTACTGCGGGCTGCAGCAGGGACCGTGCATCCCGGCTTGGCATGTCCTGGGCTTGGCGGGGGGCTACAGCCGGGGCCGTGCGCCCCAACCCCACGGTGTCCCAGGCTTGGTGGGGGCTGCAGCTGGGGCTGAATGCCTCTGCCCCGCGGCTTCCACCAGGGGCTGTAGCCAGGGCTGCATACCTTAACCCTGCAGCTTCCGCTGGGGGCTGTAGCAGGGACCATCCATCCCTCCTTGGCAACGTCCTGGGCTTGGCGGGGGCTGCAGCTGGGCCATGCGCCCTAGCCCCATGGTGTTCTGGGTTTGGCAGGGGCTGCAACAGGGGCTGCTCCCCCCGCCACAGCATCTTGGACTTGGTGGGGTGTGCAGCAGGGGCTGTGCATTCCAGCCCCGTGGCTTTTGCCAAGGGCTGCAGCTGAGGCCACATACCCCTGCCTGACTGCTGCACTGGGGGCCATGTGCCCCCCTTGCAGCTTCCGAGGGCCATATGCCCCCCTGCCGTGGCTGAGGCTTAGCGGGGACTGTAGTTGGGATCATGCATCCCTGTCCCACAGCTGCGGCCAGTTCTGGAACGGGGGCTGTATGCCCTTTGTGGCTTCACCCCTGCTGCGGCCACTGGAGCTGGGGCTTTCAGTTCCCCCACAGCTCCCAAGGGGACTACATTCCTCCCCCTACCTAGCCCGGCTCCCTGGTTATTTTTAGTAAAGTCATGGACAAGTCACTGGTGCCGTGAATTTTTGTTTATTCCCCGTGACCTGTTCGTGAGTTTTACTAAAAATAACCATGTTAAAAACTTAGCCTTACTTGTGGACTATGCTTTAGACCATTTATGTAGTCCACCAGGCTATAGCATTTTTCTTTGTATTTGAGAACATTCTAAGCTTTTGTTAGAGGTGTACTTTTATTGTAAAAAATTATTTAATTTTCTGATTGTTAACCCATGGTACCCAAGAGAAGTGTCCATTTGGCTTCAAGAGACAGTGCAGCTGCATCAGCAAGACTTCTGCTGCTTGCTGTTATGCTCAATGCTGTTCTTCGTTAGCGTTTAAATTTGAGAATTGTTTGTAGAATGCTTTGAATATTTAAAGTGCTATATAAGTGCTGAGTATTTTATTTGTATTTATCATTTATATTCAGTAGTTTGTGCTCTTCTTTATCATGAGTTAATGAGATTATCTTGAGCCACTCTACCTTGGAAGGCACATGACAGTATCTGTGCCTTTAAAGTCACAGGGTGCAGTGATGTGTGACTGCAGTGTATGTTCTGTGTCTTCTCTCCTTATCTGGAAACGTTAATTGGTCCAGCTATAAGCTATACCACATGTTGTGGGCACTCTATCTGCATGTAATCCACCTCGTGTGAAATTTCCCCAGGCAGTTTTAATGTTTTTGAAGAGTTCTGCATCCTCCCATGTATACCTTAAGGGGATGTGTCAAAACATTGGCTGCCAGTGTCTGGGTCTGAGATCTAGGCTTCAAGTACCTTGCCTCTTTTTACTCTCTTTAGACCTGTCTTGCACATCCTTCAACAGGCCTTAATAAAACCTTGAGGAAAAGGAAAATCTCACCTTAGGTGAAAAGAGCGTTTATACGTTCCCTGTGTTACAGTGTAAGCCTCATGAATCTATCTTGTCTGTTGCCTGTATATTATGTACCTAAAATCTTAGGTACAACTCAGCCCAAGATAAACTCTTGTTGTGCCCTGCCCTTAACAGGAAAACTTCCATGAAGGGCTAGTATAACGTACAGAAATACATTAAATATTTACATAAATCTTTCAGAAGTTTAAGACTGTTATACCAGTATAAGATTATGAAATGTGATTGTATAGTGAACTAATCTTCACAGAGAGTAAGATGTTATTATTTATTTAGGGTTAGATTGTGGCTTGCTATATGCATCACAGAATCATAGAATATCAGGGTTGGAAGGGACCTCAGGAGGTCATCTAGTCCAACCCCCTGCTCAAAGCAGGACCAATCCCCAACTAAATCATCCCAGCCAGGGCTTTGTCAAGCCCCAGGGCTTTGTCAAGCCGGGCCTTTAAAAAACCCGCTAAGAAGGAAATTTTAATTGATAATTTGAAATCGCTAAGTCCGGGAAGAACCTGAATTATCAATGGATTTTCACATCATAAAAGTGCTCTTTTTGTTTGGTTATATGTTGTTATAACTTCAATACATATTCTTCACAACTCAGAGATGGATGTAGGTTTCATTTTTAGAAGGTACACACTATACATTTTTAAAGTGATTTATTTTAAAAACTTTTCAGATTAGTTTTACAGTTATATCAGAAAATGAATGATTGGTTATTTCATTTACCAAAGGGAATTGAAGCAGATATTTATGAAGTCATTGGGAGGTGAACTATCTCCAGTTCAACAGGTTAATCATTAATATTTGGAGGATTTTCTTGCCATGTTGTATTAGGAGGAGAACATCACCAGACAGACACTTAAATTGTTTTATTTAACTAAAACAACAACATTATGTATTGTGGATTTTTTTCCTCAACAGCAACCTTATAATATTTTAATAAAACAAGCATATGAATTTTTGAATTTAGTTAAACATTCAAGTTTTTTAAAATCAGGTTTGTTTTGTTAAAATTGTTTTTAATTAAAATAGTTACATGAACTATTAAAAAAAATTTAAATCGATGATTTCAGCCAGGTCAACATGAGAAACTTAAAACATTGGTTTCTGCAGCTAACTCAGTTGTCTTTGCCTTCATTTCCCTGTTTGTTCATAATCGGGAAAAGAAAAACAAGCTTTCCTGCTTTTTCAGGTCCCAAACGATTTCTCAGTTTGGAATGAATTGTCCAAAGGAAGAAAATATTCTTTCTATACCAGCAGAAGAAGCTACTGCTGTTAAAAGTGAGATTATCACTTCAACAGTCTCTGAATCCAAGTGCTTAAATGATTTCCACCAGGTCACTGATGTGACTTTCTTTAAAACATCATCAGCAAACATAAGTTTCTTGAATGGTTCACCCTTGGCTCTGAAGTTTATTATAGTTGGCATTATGGAGGGGTGGTTGCTGGATGTCCATGTCATAGCCAACTTCTCTTCTTCAGAAGTTAAGATTTGACCCTGGTATGGAGTATTGAGAATATTTTCAAGAAAATGAGCTGGAGATAGTGCTTGTCCCGTTAGTTATTTTAATGCTTGTAATTTAACTCATTGCATATTTCTTTTTTTAACGTCTCACTTAGTTCCTTCCAAATTTCAACAGCATCAGCAATAAAACAGCTCTTTCCATGCATTTTGTTCAAGGCCACAGAAACAGGCTTCAGGGTGCTCAGCATGTGTTCAGCATTTCTCTTAAGCCCAATGTTGAGAACTTTGCCTGTGACAGTGCCATCTATTTTTTCACATTTTTGTTCACAAACTGTCATCATCAGATTAGGCCAGTTCTTGATATAGTGCTCAAAACAGTCCACTACTGAGTTCCATTGCACGTCTTGTGGGAGAGTTAGCTTGGTTCCTCCCACTTTTTCAGAGCAGCTGCTGCAAAGTGATTGTTATAGAAGTATTTTGCAATTTCAACATTAGTCTTTATTTCTGGAACACTGAAGTCTTTGACTAGGAGGTGCATCAGATAAGCACTGCAACCGTATGCTATTAGCTTGGGACTCTCTTCTAAATAATTTTTTCTCATCTTGGATACATTTGCATACTGGACGTTTGAATTTTTTTCACAATTTGTTTTAGCTTTTACTGCTACTTCTTGTAAGTATTCTGCTGCATGTGCATTTCCTGATGTATCAGTTGTTTCTGTAAGGAAGACATTCCCTTCTTCTGTTGTCACACAAGCACATACAACAGGATCATTGTGGACATTGCTCCACTCATCAAGACTCAGGTAAACAATTTCACCCTCTAGACCTTTTGCACATTTGTCAATTTCTATTTCATACACTTTATCCAGCAATTTGCCTGTGACACCTGCTCTGTTGGGTGGACTGTATCCTGGTCTTAATGACTGAACCATGTTAATGAAGTGTGGGTTCTCAATCATACGGAAAGGAGAATTCGTTGCATAAACAAACCAGGCAATTCTTTTCATCAATTGCCTCTTTTTGTAATATGCTGGTTCTTATCACAAACTTATGTTGTTTCTGGATGATGGAGATTTTTTTTCTTTTTGCTACAGGTGATGTACTGTGGCTATGTGACATACATGCTGTGACTGAAACTCTATCATTGGCAGATAACTCTGAAACTATAGAAAATGATGATGATCTTGAAGGTGGATAGTCTTCAGAATTCTGTATGTTGAGGATGGATTCTCATAAACAAAATAAGTCAATGCAGTTATTTAATTATTAGTATTACCATACTGCTCATTTCGTGTTACTTATTGCATTCACTGACACTCAGTACAACTTTAAAGGTGAAATTGTAAAAGGAAGATCTGCCTATTTCAGCTGTTTATTTTTTCTCACAACTTAATCTAAAATGATAGTACCATAGAGTAACAACTATATTTTTTGCTCAAACATGAGAATTCAAGAATAGTCCAGAAGGAAGACGCGCAATCCTTAAGAAAGAAGTATGAAATAAAAAAGTTTACCAACCTGAAGATCCTGCATGTTCAGACATGTTCCTTTCATCATCTTCAAGCAGCTTCCTTCTGGGAAAGAACGCTTCTCATGATGTTATTTCATTCGGGCAACCAGGCCTTGCATTTCTTTGTTGCACTGTTTGCATTTTGCACGCATTACTGTCTTACATAGTAGAGGAACTTCATTAAAATATTCCCAAACTGGGTCTCTTTTATGGCCTATTGCCATTATAGGTTTTCCCTTCTAGTGAGAGAACGGCATAGTAGATCTCAAATCAATTAAGGCTACACTCAGAAAGACCTCAAGACTTATGGAATATGCTGCTCAAACAGTTTCACTTTTGTTTCTACTGCCTGTCCCTCTCTTCTCACATTTATCCCCAGACTTCTTCTCCTTGTCCAGATCTATTCCAGCCCCCAACGATCTTCTATTCAATGAACTTTTTGAAACTTTGCATTTTTAGAGAAGGAAAGGGATTGACTCTGTGTACACAAATGTGCAAAGGGACAATAGGTGTGAGGTCTGTTATTTCTCACCTCTATATATTATTTATTTATTTTAAAACATTTTTGCTGTTAACAAGCATGTTACTTCTGGAGACACAAATCCACAGTTTGAAAACTGCAAAATTAAGCATCTCTGATGGTATCTTCTAGGCCAGGAGTTCTCAGACTTTTGTACTGGTGACCCCTTTCACACAGCAAGCCTCTGAGTGTGACCTCCTTGTACATTTAAAAACACTTTTTCATATATTTAACACCACTATAAATGCTGGAGGCAAGGCAAGGTTTGGCGTGGAGGCTGACAGCTCGCGATCCCCCATGAAATAACCTCACGGCCCCTTGAGGGGTCCCGACCCCCAGTTTGAGAACCCATGTTCTAGACTGAGCACTGAGTCCCATTGAGTAGATAGAAAGATTAACCTGAATAATCGATACAGAAGCCTCTGGAACCCCATAAGATTGGATCCCTAATCCATGAACTATTGGAACTCGTTTGCAAAACTTTTCTTAAACATGACATGAATATATTGTCTCAGACTATAGAACTAGAATTTATAATCCCTATTCCATGATGAGATATCTTTTGCGCTATAATGTATCTTAATTCAAACTATCTTTAGATAGGTTTTTTCCTCAAAAAGCATTTTATCAAAAAAATCCTATTTAAATTTTTTAAAAAATCATTTATTTATTTAATCAGTGATTTTTATCCACCCTGCTTCAAGTCCACATTCTGGTATTTTACAGACAAATAAAATGGCAGGTTCTTGCCCCATGAATCTTTTATTGTTAATACAAAAGATGATAAAAAAAGGCAGTGGGAGAGGAAAACTTGCAACAGTCTATCCATTGGAATATGCAGCACATAATATTACCCCCCTCTCCCCAGGAGTACTTGTTCTGTGGCCAAATTAAACACAAGGATGTGTCTGCGAGCTGGTGTAGCAGGACTGCTTAGTTTCTCTAATGCAGTAGTTGTGGATCTGCTGCCTGTCCACAAAGCATGATTAATCTAAAACAGTAATAATATTTTAAAATGTATCTGTATTGAACTAGTCCCCAAACCCTAGACAGAACTGGAGCTTTGTTGTGATATGCCCTGTACAAACACTAGTGTTTTTTAATGTAAATAAATAAAATGTATTCCTGATTTTCCCCATATCACATGCCTTATTAGTTGCTTAGCACCTATTTGAAAAACAGTGTTTAGTTTTTATTCAGCACCTTTCGTATTGAACTCATGCTGTGGTGACTGGTAGGAAGGGGTGGAAAGGATTCCTAGAACTTCGCTTGGCTTTTTAGATGGAATCCCTTCGGAGTCTGTGGCTGGGAGAAATAAGGCCCCACTCATGGGGATATTTATTGGGTACCACTGTGCTTTTGGGGAAGTTACTCTGTTAGAGGGCTTTCCCTTAACCCTCTCCCCTGGTTCTTGTCATGCAGACAGAACGCAGAAGACTAGAAGTCTGAAGTGCAAACAGTGCAATGTTTATTGGAGTTAGTTTCCAAACAAGCATATTCCAAAGCCCTTCACAACAGTCGGGCTTATCTCTATACGCAGTGTCCCTTTCCCGGCTCCGACACCGCGGAGCGTTTACCCCGCGTCCCCCTTCCCGGCTGTGACGCCGCAGAGCGTTTACCCCGCGTCCCCCTTCCCGGCTGTGACGCCGCAGAGCGTTTACCCCGCGTCCCCCTTCCTGGTTGTGACGCTGCAGAACGTTTACCCCGCGTCCCCCTCCCCGGCTCTGACGCTGCAGAGCATTTACCGCTCGTCCCCCTTCCCGGCTGTGATGCCGCAGAGCCTTGCCTGTGTCCCTGTTCCCGTTCCGCCCCCCAGGAAACATGATTCCAATTTCCCTTCCCCCCACTTCCTGTTTGACCCCAGTTTATATAGTAATATTCTCAGCTATACCTTAACCAGTAATTTTACTGAAATTTAACTAACCAATCCTAATGTAACAATTCTCTAACCATTTATATCCCACTACCTTAATTAACTTACACCTAGAAAAATTAATTATACAGCAGACAAAAACAATTAGCGAACCAGATAGATTAACAATAGAAAAGTGGGGGCCATAAAGATAAAACATACAGAAATGAGGGTTTCACAACCACTAATAAGTGATTTCTTGCCAGACAAGCTGCTATCAAACTAGGTTTTCTGTAACCATCCTCAGATCTGTTTCTTTATCTGGTGGTGATTGGCACTATCAGGACAGGATCGTTTTCTAACAGCCCAACCCCACCTTATTTCAGTGTGAGGGGTTTGGGATGTGAGGATGTGACCGTTCGCTTCCCAGCTTATGGCTGCCCCTGCTGCTTAGCCAAAGGCCTTAGCCTAAGAACAAGACCTCAGACTCTCCTAGTGAGAGAAGGCCCAGACACAGGCAGAGTGTGATTTTGATTCTTTGTTTTTATACCCTTGTAACTAGCTAAGTGATAAAAATACACCTAAGTTCTTAAAGTCTAGGCCTGTACAGGCAGGCCTGAATATCTCCAGGTAACCAGGTAAGTTACTCCACTCTTCCACTGTAAACCTGTTCTGTTTTTTGTAACAAGCTTCTGTTTAAAATTATTACTGTACATTTTCCTTCATGATTCTGGTTCTCCTTCCACCCCCACGCCCTCTCAAAGGTCCATAGGATATACTTATTGGAAAAAAAAGTTTAGGAAATATTACTTAAATCTTGTAGGAATGTTGTTATATTAAGGACCTATGTTATAAATAGCAACACTTTTTGTTGTTTAGGTATCTTAAGAATAAATTGTGTCTCCTTGAAGGAAGTATTGCATCGTTAAGAAAATCTATAGAATGAAATGTAATGTTTTGATTTCAAAGTTTTACTTGTAAAATTCTTCCTTTAAAAAAGTCTCTAATGTTTACAGACAGTCCTGGGGTCTCTGACCCCAATATTCCCCTAGTGGCCCGGGAGATCATGCAGCGAATGATCCGACAGTTTGCTGCTGAATATACCTCAAAAAATAGCTCTACTCAGGACTCCAGCCAGCCCAATAGCACAAAGAACCAAAGCCTGCTGAAAGCATCTCTGGTCGCCTCCGCTCCCTCGGCTGCCACTGCTCAGAACCCTGTGCTCAGCAAACTTCTCATGGCTGACCAAGACTCACCTCTGGACCTTACTGTCAGAAAGTCTCAGTCAGAAGCTAGTGAACAAGGTATGACTATTACCAAAAGTATCTTGCATTCAGTTCCAATATGCTGGAGGCATTTTTGGCACAAAGCAAGGAAGAATTAGAAGTGTAAACTATTAAATGAAACATAGAATGGCAAAGTTGTAGATCCCATAATGCAGTGCATAATGTAGTGACTGATTGGATGTGATGGAAGTTGCTGAAAAATTGGAGGCTATAAAAATCTATATGCATTTAATGCCAGAGGAGGAGAGGAGTTGACAAGGCTCCCAACTGTCTGTAGCAACAAGGGTACTGTTACAGGGAGAGCTATGCTATGAACGTGTGTAGAGTGTTTGTTTATGTACCTGCTGATCAGAGAGTTAGGAAGCTTTATGTGTAACGTTACCTTATTTTATTTGTTCAGAACAGTACTCCTGAATCGTGTTGGCTTGGATTAGAAGCAGTATTCTTTTGAAATGCTAGTTACTGTATGGCACGTTGCTTGGTGAATGCAGGATTTAAAAACTGGAACCCCTGAATTATACAATGGTTTCCTTGTTTATGTATTTAGCAGAAGTTTATTTTTGTACATAAAAAATCCTTTGCAGAGTACAGACTGAATATCTTCTATAGTGCAGTGCCGCAGAGCTTGTGTTAAATGGATAACCTTGCTTTCTGTCAAACTGCTTTTAAAGAACAAATTCTCCTAACAGCATTGTAGTATCTGAACATTTTGTCTCTTCATTCCTGAAACAGTATTGAATAGAGGGGATCATTGTGTCCAACGCAGAGGAGCTTTTAAGAGGACTGATATGATTCACAGTAACCCTTTGAATTTTGTGAGAATATGTTAATGAAAGATGTCTGAAATGATCGCATGAAAAATAGAGTAAGCCTGGGTACCTCATATTGGGAAAGGTTATTTTGAAAATCACTGCCTTTAAATGCACCTGCTATCAACGATTCATGTTTAAAGCCTTTAGCTATTTTTATGTACAATTAATTTTGGGTACTGCAGACATCTTTCTAATATTCATTGTGAGAGAGACATTTGTGGAGGTTTTGGTAAGAAGGTTAAAACAAAACACGTCCTGGAAACAGTGTCATGAAGAAGTACCATTAATGTCACTTACTGTAAATGATCATGTCACTTCTTAAGTTAAACATGGCAGCAAAGAGCTGCTGTAACGAAGATTGTGGTAGTGTCAGTACACTGTCACTCAGCCAACAGAAGTTTGCTCTGGGCTAAATTTGGTATAAAAATCTCAATCACGTGAATGGATCTTCTTGCAAAATTATAGAGAAATGAGTTCAACTATTCAGGTCATTACAAGGTCTGTTTTTCCTCCTAGTCCCTCTCCTAAAAGACTGTGTTACAGAGGGTTTTTGTCTTAGCTCTTTTAATTACAGAAATGCGTGCTGAAAAACAAAAGTATTTATTGATAGGTTGTCCAGAAAATGGATGAATTGTTTTTGTTGTTTTTATCTGCCAAAATATAGAAAAACTTCAAGTGAATTTATAAATGTTCATAATGCTTTTACTGTGTGCATGCATGTTGTAATTCCATAATTATTTGCAGTTATGTGATTAATCCATACAAGTATGTATTATAGTTTACATTGCTACATGACAGATAATGAATGTGGTAAAAAGCCCTGTTGTAATGATGTATTTAACAGACTCTCTTGGAGCAGTTCCAGTGGTGTCATTTTGGTATATCTTTGTTTTGAAGGCGTGTAGGGGGAAATTAGATTATTCATTGCTATCTCCCCTGTGGCTAATGAAGGGGAACACTCTGAAGGATCCCCCTCATTCTCAAAGGCTCCTCATGTCATGGTGACCATCCTGGCAGAGGGGGGTTGGATGTGGCTTCCTTTGAAGCAGTCATGCTCCATGACTACACTTAAAACATGACAGTGGTGCAGCTGCAGTGTTGTAGCACTTCAGTGTAGACGCTACTTACACCAATGGGAGGGTTCTCCTGTCATTGCTGGGAAGCCACTTCCCCAAGAGGTGGTAGCTAAGACTTCTTCCATTGACCTAGCACTGCGTACACCGGGGGATAGATCAGTATAGCTACATCTCTCGGGGGGGGGGTGGATTTTTCACACCCCTGAGAAACGCAGTTATGCTGGTGTGAATTCCCGGTGTAGACCAGCCCGTAGTATATTTGCTTGAGAAGGGAATGCTGTTTCACTATGTTAGTGTACTTCTATAAATACATTGTGTCTGGGTATTGCTGCATTTAAAACTAGAATCCTGTTTACTTACATTTGGATTATGCTACATTTCCAAGCAGAGTACATAGAACAGTGTGCTGAAAGAGGGGGGGTTGGGAAATAAAACAAAATACATATATGTCACATGGGCAGTTTGAGACAACCTGAGAACTCCCCTGCATTTTAATATGTTTCTTCATGAACATAAGAATTGATGGTACTTATTCAAGCTAGACATAGCATGGGCAAGTAGCTGTGGTAACTCTCCTCTTTGCCTTGCCCATAAACCCCGTGTTTCAAAGTTGCCAGTAATCTCAGGCATCTGGGCTTGTCTCACAAAAAGTTGTTTTTATTACAAATGGCCATAGTCTCCCATTGTTTCCAATGGGATTGAGGTCAGGCTTTCCTTCACAAAGATGGCTTCCCCATTCTCTGTGGTCTGGGAACTGGTCAGGAAACTTTTTAATGTTAGGAAATGTGTATGTGAAGTGGGGAAACCGAGAGGGAGATTGAGGTGGGAGGGACAAGAGAATATGGAGGGAGGCATGGGAGTGGAAAGGCAGAAAAATGTGATTGTAGCAGGAGACTGTTCTGGGACATGGAGCATGTGGAGGGAGAGGTTGACAGCTTCCCCACTGGGACACTTCATCATGGAGTAGGAGAGAAAGGTAAAGTTGCATTTGTAGCAGTGGAACAGGGAGCTTGCATTTCTGGGTGTTCATTTGAGATTGAATTATCCCATGCAAATTCCCCATGGGCCCGGAAATCCAGAGTCAGACCAAAAAACAAAGAATTTTTTAACTTTTATTTTGAAGCCGATATCATGATTTTTTGGGAGTCTTAGTCTTGATTTTGGAACCTTTTGTGTTTGGTGATGCTGCAGTATGCATCTGACTGTTAACGTTATCTGGTGCTCGAGTCCTTCTCCTCTCCTAGCAAAGAGAAGTCAATTCTGCCAGACTGCCAGTCTGTATAGTGACTGCCATGAGGACTAAAAGGAAGCCATCGTGTGTAAACAAATTGGGAAATGACTCCAACTCTCCAGTGATAAAAGCCAGTGTGTTAAGCCACTGTACCATCTAGTTCCCCAACATGTTTATTTGACCTAAGAGAAATCACAGCTTGCTCCTGTTTCTTTTCCTCCTCAAGTGATTCTTATGTCTCTGCAGACGGAGTGCTTGATCTGTCCACTAAGAAAAGTCCTTGTGCCGGTAGCACCTCTCTGAGCCATTCTCCAGCCAGCTCCAGTACTGCAGGGAATGGGTAAGGGAAAACAACTTACTACCATTTTTTTAAAATAATTGATTTTATTTGATTTAGCATAAATTTATACCAGTTGCTTCCTGGTAACTGCTACTGTTTAATTTTGGTTTTAACCTTTTGGAGTAACGAGTATTTTATTATGGGCCTTTTGCAAAAAAATACCTTCTTCCCACCTGCCAAATAAAAGCTTGATTGTTAACCAGGACAGGTTTAAAAAAAAATTAATTTTAGAATTCAGTACTGCTGGTTCTTTGGGCCAATTTAATATCTGAGAAAAGATTTCCCCTCACCTTCCTGTTGGCTAGCAGTGTGAGTGTAGGTGCAAACTCACTCTCCCCTGAAGCTATGAAGAATCTGCATTTTTGCAGTTTAATTTAGGGATTGGAGCTTTTAACACAACAACCTTGAAAGGGTTTTTTTTGGGGGGCGGGGAGGTTGGATAGTGAATGAAACTGAACTTTGTTAGACAAGACTTACTACATTTTTCTTTTTTTTGGTACTTTCTTCTAGCACAAATTGCTGTCACAGCACTAAAATGTTTAGCAGGTTAGAAGACATAAATTGTGGATCATTAGTTATTGTTGATACGTCTTATGGAGAGGTAACTTGTATGAGAAAGACAAGCTGGATGGGGCAATATCTTTTATTGGACAAGCTTCTGTTGGTGAAAGAGACTTGCTTTTGAGTGACACACAACTTTTCTTCAGGTCTGGGAAAGGTCCTCTGAGGAGTGGCAGCTAAATACAAAATGGAACAGATTGTTTAGCACAAGTAATTAACACACATTCTAAGAGGCCATTGAAGGTGAAGTGGCCTGTTAACACCTCTGCTGTCATAGGACAAAAAAAGTGGGGTTAGTGGGTCACAGTGTCTTTATGAAAACCATGATTTTTGGTGTCTAAAGAAGTTATGAATTTAAGCTCCCAAGCTCATCTTTTGAAGATGTATTTTAGGTTTCCTCTGAGGATGAGGACTGAGAGGTGAGTTATGGAGAGATGGTTTTGTGAAAAGTGTTTGCCCACATGTGATAGAGTGTTTCTGTTTTTTATCATTTTTCTGTGTGAGTTCATTGGAGAGCATTGTAATTGTCTGGTTTCATAACATAGTTGTTGTTGGGGGTATTGATCATAAAAGCAGTGGAGATATGTCTGCAAGTGTTTCATCTGTTGTTCTGGCAGGGTCTGGTGCTGCTTTGGAGTTGGTGTCTCCTGGTCTGTGAGGAGCTTGCTTCTGATGATGATCATTCCTTTGGTGAGGTTGGGGGCATAGCTTGAAGGCCAGAAGAGGGGATTTGGGAAAGATTTCTCTCAGGTAGTGGTCCCCATGAAGTGTGGGTTTTAATTGTTTAATGGGCTACTTTACCTTAAATGATCTCTTAGAATGTGTTAATGACTTATGCTAAACAATCTGTTCTGTCTTGTATTTAGCTGTGACACTCTGAGTACCTTTCTCAGATCTGAAGAGGAGCTGTGTATAGCTCAAAAGCTTGTCTCTTTCACCAACAGAAGTTTGTCAGTAAAAGCTATTACCTCACCCACCTGGTCTCTCTCATATCCTGAGAGCAAACAGGGCTACAACGCTGCTAGCATTAGCACAGTTTACATGAGGACACACAGAAAGTCAGTTTAAACAGCACTCTTGCAGAAATTAGTTCTAGATACCAAAAAATATTCTATCAGCAAATCTAGCTTTAAACTCCAGATTTTTCAAAATTATGGCTGTATGTGTCTAATGACCCTGTATGCTCAGATAGGAACCAGGCACTTGCACTAGGTGGTAGGCTGGGAGTCAAAGGGGGGATTCAGGGTGTTAACAATGGGATTTTGCCTCGAGAACTTGCCATGAGCAGGGAACGCTTACATAGTGGAATATAAAAACAAGTATTTTAGCCAGTTTGCCTAAAGAATACTTAATTGTTGGATTTAGCTTTATGAAAGTTACTGGATTTTTAATTACTAAAAAAAACTAGTACTGGCAGCCATCGTCGTGACTAACCATCTAAACTGTGTCATTTGATGAAGGTTGCATTTACAGTGTTTCCTCTTAAAGACTTATTACTAGGTATTAAAAGGAATAATCTCAAGTACTTGCTTGTATAGTTCCCTATTTACCATGTTAGTAGTTTTAAACTTTTTTCTAACTCTAAAAGGAATCTCTCCCAGCAACTCGTCTGTTTCAATTCAGAAAAGATTATTTCAGTCTCTGTTTTCCTATTTTGAAGGCATCAGAAGCCAATATGGCTCAGACCGCCTGCTTCCTTGTTTGTACGTCAAAGGCTAGCCAGAATACAGCATGTGGAGACTATAGGCCCCAACATCGCATGCTGTGTCCTGGTCAGAACTATTGGAATCAAGAAGAAGCATTGCATACTGACACCTATAGTTTCCTGCACGTTTGTGTTGCAAATGAGGGTGACTGCAGTCTGCATTGTTTAATGCAAATTAGCTCTGTCTCCTTAGCAAGCTGCCAATGCTTTCTTAACTTTGGGAAACATTTGAGGCATCTTCAGGGGTGGTTTACTGCTAGTTCATTGCTACAGAGCCAGTAGGGAGCACATGTTGCTTATCTGAAGGTCCATGAGAAATAGTAGCTGTATCTTCTTCAGTTCTTTGAGAGCGATGGATTTCACTCAGAATCCATGTGGACTCTTGTTACCTGATTATAATTTTTAAGGCCTGTCAGATTCTGGAGGGAGATTAGCAGTATACCTTTTAAGCACCATGTGGGTTGCAATTGTCAGCTAAAAGGGAATAAATAACATAAGAGATATTTAGAGTAAGGACAATCTAAAATGCAACGTTCCAAAAGTGTTAGTGCAGCTTTTCTATAGAATTTCCTATCCTTGAATAAGCCATTCTTGCTCTGAACCTGGATGGCTTCACACCACGTTAATATCCCAGAGCTTCCAAATGTAATTGCTTCCTCCTGACATGCTTTTGAAGTCTCTTGTTTCAACTAATATCTGTCTTGAATATGGAAAAGGTTTTAGGGTTTGTGTTTGTTTAGCTACTTTATTGTGGACCAATATAATTTAGTTTACAGTATTCTAAAAATGACCTTAAATAAGCATTCCTTGCTACAGGAACGCTCTTTGAAAAAAAAGCATTTAAAAACAAAAACAAATGTTTTGAGTTGGTATTCTAAATTAACACGTTTATATTTAAAAAACACTGATTTTCCTATCATTAACCCCTGATCTGGACTAAAATTTGTAGAGCATGAACCTGAATAACTGTTATGGAGGTAAGAAAGACCATTTCTTCTAGGCTTGATGTATATCAAACAGAGAATCAGGGACATGTATTTATGCAGCTATTTGTACACCTCTACCCCAATATAACGCAACCCGATATAACACAAATTTGGATATAACGCGGTAAAGCAATACTTAGGGGGGCGGGGCTGCGCACTCCGGCGGATCAAAGCAAGTTCGATATAACGCGGTTTCACCTATAACGCGGTAAGACTTTTTGGCTCCTGAGGACAGCATTGTATCGAGGTAGAGGTGTATTTAAAAGGAATCGGTGTGGTAAGTCTGCTGTAATGTAGGGTTTTTCTTTGTGATCTGCAATATCCCAGTTCTTACATTTAGTGTTTACTGCAAGTTAAGCAAATTCCTGGAGTCCTGCTAAGCATTTTTGCATTGAGCAGCTACTTTTGCTTGTATGTGGTGTAAGCAAACAACTTGCAAGGTTCCTCCAAGTGTAGATACTGCAGGTGGCTGTGGTTTGTGTGTGTTGAATATGTTGCATTTGATATCACTTTTGTATCACTCTTTTATTACTGTACTTGTTTAGTGGTAACGTCACAATAGTAACACAGTCGTGTAGAGATCTATGAAGACTGACTATTACTTTGTAATTTATAATTAAGGTGCTATTTTCAGACGCTTGCGCGCGAAGCCTTTTCTACTCCGAGAATTTGTGAACCCAACCAGAGACCAGGCAGCAGCTTTCATTTTTCTTTGCCCAAAAAGCTTCTCTTTTTTTGCGAACAAGTTTTAAAACTGACTGATGCTGAGACTTTAAAAAAAAAAAAATAGAGACAAAAATAAATAACACAAAAAGTGATGTTACCCAAGCAAGGTCTTCTAATAAAGGAGTGGCCCCCTCACCCATCCCTCCCTACCTGTGCAAGTCCTGCTCACATCAGTTTCCTTCCATCCAATTAGGCGACCTGGGAGACCCAGCCAGCACCATCCAGAGGGACTTCGGAGTGGTGATGGGGTACCTCCAAGAAGCTTGCAAGATGGAACCAGGGAAGCTTATGGCCACTCCACATCTCTTAAAGTTCCACTGGCTCGATCACTACAGATTAGCGAAGAACTGCTGAGCAGAAACCAGTTTTCTCCAGCTGCCAGCCATGGGCCATCTGGACTGCAGAATCATGGACAGCACTTAATATTATCCAGGGAGGCTTCTTGGGCAAAACCACACTATGAATTCAATTCCAGCCGCATGAAATTCAGGGGAAATGGTGCACTCAACAACATCAGTGACCTTCCTTTTCTTACAGAAAACTCTGCCTTTCAGAAAATGGCACTTCATACTAAACAGGATGGGAAAAAGGATGTGAGCCATTCATCTCCTGTGGATTTAAAGATACCACAAGTTCGAGGCATGGACCTTTCATGGGAGTCCCGCACTGGTGACCAGTACAGCTATAGCTCTTTGGTAATGGGTTCACAAACGGAGAGCGCGCTTAGTAAAAAGTTAAGGGCTATCCTTCCAAAACAAAACAGGAGAAGTTTGCTGGATGCTGGACCAGATTCCTGGGGCTCAGATGCTGAGCAGTCTACCTCTGGACAGCCATATCCCACCTCTGATCAAGAGGGAGATCCTGGCTCCAAGCAACCTAGGAAGAAAAGAGGGAGATACAGACAGTACAACAGCGAGATACTGGAGGAAGCAATCTCTGTGGTTATGAGTGGGAAAATGAGTGTTTCCAAAGCACAGAGTATTTATGGGATTCCCCACAGTACACTGGAGTACAAAGTGAAAGAGAGGCTGGGCACTTTGAAAAACCCTCCAAAGAAAAAAATGAAATTAATGAGGTCGGAGGGGCAGGATGTTTCAATAAAGATGGAATTAGATCCCCAGGGAGAGGCAGCACAAAGTGCGAATGAATCAAAAGATGAGTAGGGGTGTTATATAGTGCCAATTACTTTACGGACTGGGTGAGCACTACTGCATTGTTCAGCTACTACTGAGTGCACCTGACTCCCCTCTGTTTACTGTGACACTTGCTCCTTTGCAGTTTAGCAAAAGACTCTTGTGGGCACAGGTGAAGGTGTGCTCCGAATGTTGCATAGTTGTAAATTTTCTGGCCCAGTATGGCTCAGATCTCTTTTTTTTTTTTTTCTTTCTTTCTTCCTTCGTTTTGCATGTTTCTCTATTGTTCATGGAGAATTGAGTTACCTCACAAATAATGCAGTAGACTCCTTGCCTGTGGAGCCTGGACTTTTTTCTTTTTTTTTTCCTTCATATTTGCCTTTCAAAACCAAGTCCACTTTGTGAAACTGATTCTTTCTAATGCCAGACATTTTTGAATGAGAATCCAACTATTTTTTACAATAATTTGAAAAGCTTCACAAATTCTTGAGAACTCTTTTTCTCCCCTTCTTGGATCCAGTTGATTGAAGGATTAAACTAACACACGCTCTTTAGGAATGGCAAATCTCTTGAACTTGGAGATTGGTAATCAATTGGGTCTAATAAGGCTTTTGCCATTTTCTTTCTAAATTAATTTACCATTAGAAGTCTGCTTAGTGCTCACCCAGAGGGGAGGGATGAGGAAACTTACATACACTACCTTCAGAATACTCTGGTTAACCACTTTGTAACACTACCTTCGCTGTAATTTTGTTTCATATTTTACAAAGGTGAGATTTAGACTCACCTGTTTGAGGATGTAGCCTTATCTCACGGAAGACAAGCTCCTTTTAGTTGGGAGCAGTCAGGGTACACTAAATGATGTATTGGGGTATGCCTCATTTTAACGAAACTATGGTTCTTTGTAACCTGTCACTTTTTACAGACTTGATTCTGAGTTTACTAAACTGCTGTTCCAACAACTAGGTTAAATGACTCTAAACTGGGGAGTGGGGGTACACGTAACAAATTATTGTGATCTTGCGTAAAACAAAACAGTGATCTCATGAACTTTACAACCTCTCTAGTCTCCCCAAATATCCACATTAATGAAGGATCTGTGTTAATGTTCAGGGAAGACATAAAAACACACAGGGAGCCTGATCTGATTTAGGCTCCACGTCATATCTAGCTGTAATAGTGTCAGGGTTGAACACCCAATGAGTGTTTCCTTTTTAAATACTACAGTTGCCAGTAGCAGGAAATGTTCTCTCATATCCTGCATTTCTTTGTTTTACTTTTACCTGGTGTTGATTGATAGTGGTTTAGCACACACTAGTGTTAGCAGTTAAACCTCATATAAACACTCCATAAACCACAAGTCCAATTGTTTTTATTATAGTGATATTTTTATCATTATATAGATTCAGGATATGTTTTGTACAATACTCTTGTCTTTGATCATTTCTGCTGGAGTGATCAGTCACCAGATAAAGCTCACTGGACTTATTACAATTTGTCAAAATCAGAATTGCTGGTTTTTCAGGTGGAAACAATTTAGTCTTAATTTAAACTTGTTCAAAAGGTTTGTAGGACCACCATTTCCCCAGCTGCACAACCAAAAGAAGTGTTGGAATTTGTGTGAGAGAGCATTAAGCACTGTTATTGATTTAAACTGGATACTAAAAGTTCATGGGAAGATGGCCTCCATAGCCCCAGGGCTACTGAATGAATTCTGGAGCAGTTAATTCAATTAGCTTTCTTTTGGTTATATATTTTTTTTTTCCAGCAACCTATGCCGTTCGAAGGTTAGGCACACCATTGCTGTCATTTGAAATATGCACTGCTCATTCTTGAGATGGGCTGGGCTTTTAGCCCAGCTGTGCTTTGTTTTTGTTTTTTACTTAATGTCAAAACTCAAAAGTCTGCTTCCTCATAGAGATCTAGCTGCCATCTCACCATTTAAAGCAGTTGTAAGCTCAGTAGCAGTATATAAACTCTGCAATATAGTCCAGTTAATCTGGGGATTGCAATAAAAGTGCACTGTTAAATGTGTGATTTCATCTGCTGTTGGAGGTTATAGTGGAAGGTTTGCTGCAAGCTAAAAATGTTACTCTTGCATAGAGTTTTACTGTTCAGAGAGGTTTAACCTTTTGCGGTTGTCTTTATTTAAGTGGTGTATGAGTTGAGTTTTATTGCAGTGCACATGGAGTGCTCATTTACTCACCTCAATATTTTTGTGTGTCTGTTTAAGTGGATGACAATCGTGCAGCAGAATGGTGTGCCTACCCTTGAATGCTGCAGTTTAAAAAGAGAACTTGTCTTGCATCAGTTCAGACTGTAGGCTAAGAATTGTACATAGATAGTGAAAAGTGAAGTACTCTTATTATTTACTTTGGTTAGAAAGTGAATTTTAAAAAACAAACCAAACGCTTATCTTTCTCAGATTAAATGTCCTGAGACCTGAAGATTGTAATATTCATGTCTGCGAAGCTTTTAAACATTACACTTGAGATCTGTGATCATTTAATATTCAGGTAATCTTTCTTTTCTGAGAAGCTTTTGAACAACCATATTTCCTCCAAAGGTCTCTGTATAAAAAGAAAAAAGGAAAAAAAAAAGTGTAGATTATTTTTTAAGCACTAATTGCGTTACATTGGTAACTGCAATATAAAATAGCCATTATCGTTTTGTGAAGCATGGTTGAGATTAGTTAGTAGTCCCTTTTAAAATTTCATGAGCCTCTCAAAAAAATAAAAACAATTAAAAAAAAAAAGCTGCTGAATATTCAAAAGATATATATTTTACCTTATTGTAGGTTTTGTAAATTTAGTCTGTAATATTCAGGTGCACCTTTTAATGTTAAATTTTGTTTCAAAGTCCCATCTAACGTATTTTCTCTGAGGTGATTGATCACATGACTGGTATCGCTCTAGTGCTGCAGTGATCCACTGATGTTCAATTTCTTTCCTTCACTACATGTTCTTTGCAGGCGCTTTCAGTGTAGCTATCTTCATAGTATTTGGGATCATTTAAAATATATAATTGGAATTAGTGTTTGTCCATTAGCATGCTTAATTTTCTGCTGACTAGCAGTTTGCATGGCCAGAATTCCCAGTTGACCATATTTTGGTGTGGGAAGATGTGGTGGTTCACTGCTGTCTTTATAACAAAGGCTTTGTTTCTCACGTTATTTCTGATAAGTGGATGCTTATGTTATTTGGATCAGTTGGACAGGAGAGAGGGCTTAGACCTTGTTCCTCCTGGTGCTTTTGTGGGAGCACAATGTTAACAGAACACAGACAAACTGCTACCCTGTGAAAATCAGGGTGTCTGTAGGAGGCGGCCTGTCAGGTATTTTCAGTCACTAGTTTTCTCTTGTTCCCAAGGGTAACCATCAGATATAGTCATTGTTGTATAGCACACTGATGATGTAGTTTTCACTTAGCTGAAAGAGGCTGATGACAGCAAGAAACTGTAAATCATATTTGTGGCAGTCTCTGAAAACTAGTTTTTCAGTCCAACTATCATGAAGGAGAATCCCTCTCCCTATTCCCATCCTAGAAAAGTAATGTTATATTTTGTGTGTATAAAGTTTTAAGAATCAATTTTCATATTGTACTGAAGTTTAGATGTTGCTTGGTAAATCTTTGCTGCAGCATATAATGAAGATGTGGTAGGGGTCCTGGTGTGGAGTTAATTATCGTACAGTTCTGATGAGCAAGCCCGACATGTATGAAATGTATCTGTTTTTTATTTGGACCTGTAAAATGTAAAAGTGCTTTTTTAGAACTCTAGTGACCTATTACAAATTATTACCTCACTTTCAGCCAGTTGGATCCTCATTCCACAATGTAGTAGGCATTCTTATTGTGGCTGTTACACTTGACTCCAGCTATAAAGAATGGAACATTCCAATTATATATTGTAGGGGCATGTAGTATTTGGGCTTATTTTATTTCTGGTGTAGAGAGAAGGTCCTCAGAGCCCCGTGCAGTCCATTAAAAGCTCAAGTCACAGCTTTCTTTGGAATCACTCCTTGTTATTTCTGCATTAGTCAGATGAAGTTCCTAAATAGCAACACACAAAACGTGCTCTTCTCACTGGCCCCAGGACCCAAACTTTGACTGGCCCATGCTGCCTGCCACTAGACCTGAAGTCCAGTCCCATTTCAGAACAGAAATGATTCTTAATAAACGTATATGATTGGTGCCTCTTGCGTGGTAACAAATTCAGCTGCTCAGTCTTGATGTAACTATTATGTACCCTTTTGTTAGTGGTTCTTTCCTGTGTTACGTGCCTGACGACACTCCTGTCACACAAGAGGTAGCTGCACATATACATTTAGATGGTTCAGGAGCAGACAAAGAATGACTTTTGCCAGTGGTCCTGGAACAGTTTTTGTGGTAGGGGTGCTGAACATGGAAACCATGTATTTGGGCTCTTATTACTACTGCAAGCCAGGGGGTGTGGCTGCACCCCGAAACCCTTAGTTCCAGCGCTTATGGTTTGTGCTGTGTTTCATGGCAGATCTGGATTTAAAAGAGTCGGTAAACATTTCCTTCAGGGGAGTGCTAAAGAGCAGGTTGGCTTCCTAAAGAAATTGTTTAGGGTTTTGTAAAGATAACTGTCAGAATGATCCCCCAGTCCTGGGGTTTACTAAACTCTGTACAAGCCGTAATAACTTATTTGTTCATATCAAATTGTTTTTCAAACTGTACTGAAAAGGATAGTTATACTTGTGTCAGGTGGAAGGGCAAATTCCCAAGTCTTTCTCTTCAGTTTCTTTAGGATTAAGTCTCTCTTCTTGGCTGTCCTCGAGTTTTAGGAGTGGTAGATGAATGTGGCCTGTGAGTGAAGGGAATGCTGTGGAGTTCCCTTGTCTTACCCAAAATGCAGTGTTACCAGAACTATAACATGGAGCGGTCTTTTTTTTGTTTAAATAAAGACAGACGCTTAATGCTTTGGTTTAAAGATGATGTACACTAGCTGTAAGTCCAAACTGTATGAAGGAGAATTTATTACATTGTACAGAAAGCTTTATTTGTCACAAAATGAGTTTTGTTTTAAATTCTCTGCCAAAACATAGTGGTAACATTGGTATGTTGCCTGCATTTTCACGAGGATCAGGAATATCTGTCCTTAATAGAAATTTCAGTAGTGAGATTTATGCTGGTTTAAGTAAACCCACCTTTTTTTTCCCCAAATAAGGTTATATTGACTAATGCTAGTATACAAATTATATCTATCAAATTCTCTTTCTGTGACTAGTTTTGGTACTGTTAAGGTTTCCACTGCTTTTAAATTGTACTCAAAACTCGAAATTAGATCCTGCAGAATCTTAAACGTATGCACTGTTAGTTAGTTGCAAGTTCATTTGGAACTATCATATATTGTAATCACTATATTTACTCTCTGTGTGTAATATATAATTGAATTTTTCATCATATCTTGATGATAGCTAAACAGAAATATTGTAGACACAAAAAATGATCCACAGGTACACTACACATATGCCAAAAACCCCACACGCAGGTACATGCGTACATTCCAGGATCTGTCTTTCACAGATTCGGGGTTTGACTTAGGCGAAATCTGTGTACAGTATTACAGCTGTCTTGGTTTTCATGTCCTACAAAATTATACCCGTACTCAGGTAATGTCCTGAGAACATTCATTTCAAAATAGCCTTATAGTAGCCTCATGAAAATTGCCTAGCCCAGTTGCAAAATCGATTTCCCCTCCCTTTTTACAACGATTAAGGATTTTTTAAAATTCTGTCCAGAAAATTTCATTCTCTTTCTAAAAATATATTTTACTTGTCCGTATTGAATGGGTGAGTAGAATTTAGCAAGATTCTTAAGATAATATATTTGCAGATATGTCTGGGTGAATATGATGATGGCTGGGGTTAGGATACAGACAGATCCATCAGAAGAGAATTTTCTGTGGCCACTAGCCAAATGAGATCAGATCTAGATATTTTATCCACCCTAAAATAATGAAGACCCCACTAGAGTTACTAATACGGTTTATCAAATACTTGGTGCTGCATCTCAAATGTTTTTGCAGGTGATATCTTTATGCTTGGTGGAAGCAAATACAGTGAACTTTACAGTCATTCTAAAAGCACTTGTCTGACCTATTGTACAATACCGGAAAAGGGATACTTCAGCACGTCTTCGTGTTATAATACGAAAGTCTTAATTTATCTGGTCTTCAGAGTCTTAGATACTGTAAATGTTACAGTCTAGGATTATTATTAACCACTTTTCATGTCAGATCCCAAGTTCTCTTGAGATATTAATCTGTCTTTAAATAACACTACTACAATATTTTATAATGTTCAGGCAACTTCTAAATGTATATGCTTGATATTTTAACAAATCATTTCCACAGACCATTTCAGGGCTTGAGATTTGGAATCTGGGGTAATGGAGAGGGAGGAGGGAAATTTCCCAAAACGAAAAATCATTTTAAACCATTGTATAGTGTTCAGTTTGAAAAATATATCACTAGAAAAATGGGTAGGGATTCTTTCTCCCTTACACCTTCAGGGAATGAGCAGTGTTTAGAATCTTTTGGCTGAAATTCAAGCCTTTTTACCATGTAAATTTTTAATATAAACTCACTAACATGATTTTTACGTCTGAGGACTGAAAATGGATCTTAATGTTTAAGTTGTGGAATGGTCTATTTCTTAAATGAAGGAGGAACATTTTAAAAAAACTAACTAGATTAGAATACCAGCATTTGTGTGCTTGAGGAATTTTAGTATGTAATAGCAAAGTATTTGATTAAAAACCTAATCTTGAATTGCTAGTCTGTAATTAGGTGCATTCTAATTTAGCAGGTGACTATTCTTTACTTATTGATATGTGATGGGCTTTTTGCAAATAGAAACCTTTATCTGAGTCCCATGTGTTGCTTGTACTGATGGGATGTATGCTTACAGCAGCTTACTGCTGCTTTAAAAAATGTATCAAATATGTTTGGAGTGTTTGCTCATAACTCTTTCTAACCTTCACTTGTTAAATTGTGAGACGTTGGTATTTGATCAGTCCGCAATGTAAGTTAAACTAATGTTCTTAGGAATCCAGCTTGTACACACTGTTTAAAAACCCTCAGGGACAGTTTACACACTATCCTCACTCAATTCAGGTACTTGTACTCTATTCTTAAACCTAGCAGTGACTTGTATTTTGTTTTGCTTTTCTTTTGACGTGCTGATAGCACATCTTTGATGAATGTCAACTTAAAACTCAGTTCAGGTATCCAGGTATAACTCAGCCAAACGGATTTTAAAGCTGCATATTACTCTCCAGCACACAGTGCCTCAGACACTTATAGTGGCATTCTGTATATTCAGTAACTACTGAGCAGATCGCATGGGGGTTCCTGTTAACGATGTATTGTAAGAAATTTCTCTCTATATATTATATAATATGTATTATATTACATACATATATATTATATATGTAATCTTAGACGTGTATATTTTAAAATGCCACTACTAGCCAGTGCAGCTAAAGTAAAATACATTCCCAGCTGCTTCTGTAAACTCTACAGAAGCATTTCCTTAATGTGGCTCTTGCTTCTCTTTCACCATAACTACTTCTAAATTCAAGCACCGGTCCTTGGGTGTCTGACCTCTACATTCTAGTTATGCAATGTCTTTAGAGAATTCTGTGCACTGGCCACTGTGATGGAAACCAACGGGCCAGAAGTGCTTTGAGTTTATTAGTAATTGTTCTGCCAAAGTCGGTGTTGTGTGACAAGCATGTAAACCTGTCAGATAATCAGCAGAGGTACAAGGCTATAATAGTCTGTATAATCCCTACCACATAATTGGAAAGACTAAGCCCCTGACAGGTGTCTCTTTTCTAATGCTGAGCACGAATTCAGAATGTGTTGGCGCTTAACAGCTGTAGTGATGGGCCTGTCTGCTGTATCTGCACCGGGGGTGAAATTTTAAGAAAAAAATCTGCTTCTCTGCACCTGTAGTGATCTGTCTGCAGTTGCAAGTCAGCAGCACCTCTGCTTTATTATTTGATACTTTACATCTGAAAAGAGTTCTCTTTCTATTTATGTGACCCATCGTCTTTGACGAGTATGGAAAATGGCATTTCTCTCTGACCTCTAGAAGTTCAAGTGTCATGGGAAAAAAAACAGGAACCCCCCCTTTACTCTTATGGACCTCATTTCAATATACTGTTTACAGTTTGACGGAATTGTATAATTTAATAGTTCTCTTGTACTGTAGTTTATATTTATTTACAGATTTTTTTGTACTGTGTGATTTGAACTTTTGTTCCTTGCTATGATCAACGTTTATGTAGTAGAGCACTTATGATCACAAATTAAGGTTTTTGGTTTGATTGCACTACATTAATTTTTTTAATGCAGTTCTGATTTTTTGACTGGACTAAATAAGCTGTGTCTTAATGTGTGTGATAAGTACTTTTAAATTTTTAATTCATGTGGTCCATTTATTTTTTTTGCATTGTATGTCAGAAGCGCTAATTCTCTTGTTGTGCATGTGTAAGATTTAAAGGCTCCATTGTATTATTTGACCATGTCATTTTGGAAACACATTCCCAGCTATAACGTCGTGTATGGTAGTTTTCACTGGATGCTAGACTTTTCAAAACCACTATTCTTCTAATAAATTTTGTTGTGAAAAACTTTCAAAGGGTTGTAATTCTGTTGTTTCTAGTGTGTATTTTAAAGTGTCACAATTACAACCTATAATGTTGTAAAATGTAAATTAACAAGAAGAAAGAGATGCAGAGGGGAAATCAAAATGTAAAGTAAATAATTACTGGTTGAGGGATCAAGGTTTGGAGTCTCCATCTGTTTTCAGTAGTAAATAGGATTCCTGATTATTCAATAGTAAATAGGATTCCGTAGCAGTTGAGTAGAGGATGCATGTGAAAGCTGAAATGCAATCTTGCAGGAATGTCTATTCCCATGATCTCCCTTATTTTAACTAGCTCTCCCGCATGGGTCATCTTAATTTTCTTTCATTGTAAATAATTTATCTAGTGAAGGGAGAGAGTGGGCTCTTTGCAAAATGATGCAGCTGGACTTATTGAGGATTTACTAATGAATTAGGAGTAGACACCATGGTTGTAAATGCCTAGCTATCAATCCCTGTTTTCTGCTTGTGTGGTTTGACATGGTTTGTGTATAGTTATGTAGTGGTGCTGATGTGTCTTTGTTGTATCGCTGGATTGCTTGTCAGATGGAATTGGACCAAGAGAACTGTGGTTTGCTTGACGGTTTGCTGTGCAGAAGTCAGCATTAGTGTTGCTCTCATCCTCGGAGCAGATATTGCTCCATAGAAGAGGAATGTCAACAACTCTGATTAATACATGGAAAGCTTCCAATAACAGTAACTGTGTGCTCGCGGGCATCTTGCTCCATTTGTTCCTGAGTAACATTCAATATAGTGGCACCCTGCTTCAGCTGTTCCTGACTTTAGACCCAAATTTACCTTCTTTTACCCATACTTCGTGTGTACCACTTTTAATGTTACACATTATTGATATTGGAAATGCTCCCTCGTGAAAAGTAGGTTACTGCACAAGTTGTACAAAGAGATGGAACCCACATAATTTCAAGCTGTTTCTGCTGAAATTCCTTATTTGGACCTAGATTGGGTGAAGGCAACAGATAGTAGGAATCTCCCTGTTGCGGAGAAATTCTGTTAGTGCTATGGAAAATATGATGCCCTGCATTTGTTTTCTGCCCCTAATCAACCAGAGGTTTCTTATTTATAGTTCATGCTAGCTAAGCTTGGATACATGAGGGCCCACATTTGGTAACTTTGCATTCAATTCACAGTTAAAAATCCTGGGAAAGCATCTGCTAAAATGTGCACAATAGCCTGCTCTCGATGTTTTACTAACCCTGGTACTATGAAGTAACAGAATTCTCTGTATGTATAAATATCTGTGTGTTCCATTCTATGCGTCCGAAGAAGGGAGCTGTAGCTCACGAAAGCTCATGCTGAAATAAATTTGTTAGTCTTTAAGGTGCCACTAGTACTCCTGTTCTTTTTGAGAAAATACAAAGGTTACTTGACCACGTTAGACTTTCCAAATAATCCTTTCACAATAAAATCAAAGTGCTTTTGATTGGAGGTGACACTTCATTTCAAGCCAGCAATAAGCCTCTTTATATAATTTAGAAGTATCAGTTTCTCTGTGTCTTGAAAACTAATATTTTCCATATCTTTATGCATGACTAGAGCACCCAGCACTGTAAAACGTAGGTGTCCAGCCTTTTAAAGGTGATACATTTGTCCCCTTTGTGGGTTCTTTAAAATGTGTAAAGGGTTGAAAGGTTTTCATCATTATTTTAATGAAATAAACTTTTCTGCTGTAGGACTGTCAGGAATGTTTTGCTGAGAACACACTGGGAGTCTCAGAGATGTGGATTGAGAGGTTTTGTAGCCTTCAATTAAAAGAGTGAGGTGTAGACTCTTTAATGAAGGCTATTTATTATTATTAATGTACTTATACAACAACAGTGACCAAAGCATGCCAGGCACTTAGTAACACTTAGGCGACACCATCCATGCCCTGAACTGGTTATATTGTAAAACTACAAGAGGAGAATACAAAGCATATTAAATAAATAGCCTCTGTACCTAGCTATATTTAGCCAACTCCTTTCATGCAGGCATCATGCTAGAAATGAGTCTTCAGGAGCAGGGTTTTGGAGCTGTGCTCCGGGTCCGGCTCCGCTCCAGCTCCAGACAAAAACCTGCAGCTCCACTGCTCTGGAGCTGCTCCAGGCTCCGCTCCAAAGCCCTGTTCAGGAGGGAGTTAGGCCCTGGTTCACCCAGGTACTTAAGTATATGGCTGCCTTTAACCCATTAAGTTCAAAGGGAGCACTCTGCATGTGTTAGCACATGCCTGAGGTTGGGTACCTTTGCTAAACTGTGGCACTAATGAGCAGAGAGGAGCAGTCCCCAGACAAGCTGAGGAATGGCATTTTATGCGCCAAGGGGCAGCATGTAAGAAAGTGCAGCAATGATTTGGGAGAAGTGGGCAATGTTTTGAAACAAACAAAAGGAAGTATTTCTTCACACAACGCACAGTCAACCTGTGGAACTCCTTGCCAGAGGATGTTGTGAAGGCCAGGACTATAACAGGGTTCAAAACAGAACTAGATACATTCCTGGAGGATAGGTCCATCAGTGGCTATTAGTAGGGCCCTACCAAACCCATAGCCATGAAAAATGCATCACGGACCATGAAATCTGGTCTTTGGTGTGCTTTTACCTTATACTATTCAGATTTAACGGGGGAGACCAGCATTTCTCAGTTTAGGGGCCTGACCCAAAAGGGAGTTGGGTTACAAGGTTATTTTATGGGGGGTCATGGTATTGCCCCCCTGACTTCTGTGCTGCTGTCTGCAGAGCTGGGAGGCTGGAGAGCGGTGGCTGCTGGCCAGGTACTGAGCTCTGAAGGCAGCTCCCCGCCAGCAGCAGCACAGAAGTAAGTGTGTAAATGCCATACCAGGCCATCCTGACTTCTGCGCTGCTGTCTACAGAGCTGGGCGGCTGGAGAGTGGCAGCTGCTGACTGAGTGCCCAGCTCTGCAGGCAGCTGCACAGAAGCAAGGGTGGCCATGCCATACCATGCCGCCCTTCTTTCTGCGCTGCTGTTGACGGCAGCTCTGCCTTCAGAGCTGGGCTCCTGGCCAGCAGCCACCACTCTCCAGCCAACCAGCTCCGAAGGCAGCGCCACCACCAGAAGCAGCACAGAAGTAAGGGTGGCAATACCGCAACCCTCCCTGTAATAACCTTCCGAACCCGCCCCCCCCCACACACAGACACGCGCACACACAATTCCTTTTTGGGTCAGGCCACCTACAATTACAACACTGAAATTTCAGATATAAATAGCTGAAATCATGAAATATACGATTTTTAAAATCCTATGACTGTGAAATTGACTAAAATGGGCCATAACTTTGGTAGGGCCCTAGTTATTAGCCAGTATGGGCAGGGACGGTGTCCCTAGCCTCTGTTTGCCAGAAGCTGGGAATGGGCGACGGGATGGATCACTTGATGATTCCCTGTTCTGTTCATTCCCTCTGGGGCACCTGGCATTGGCCACTGTCAGCAGACAGGACACTGGGCTAGATGGACCTTTGGTCTGACCCAGTCTGGCAGTTCTTACGGTGCCTGGGCAGTGCCAGGTCGTGCACTGATGCTGGGCCACTTCGCGCTGAGGAACCCGGGCCCAGTTCCGGGTGGTCTGGGGCTGGTGGTTGTTGCGTGGCCTCCATGAGCAACTGCTTAAGACAAAAGTCTTTCGTAGTGCGTGGTTTGAAGGCCTTACAGATCTTGCAGCGCTCGGCCTGATGAGCCTCTCCCAGACACCGGAGACAGGAGTTGTGGGGGTCGCTCTTAGGCATAGACTTGCAGCACGTGGTGAAACCCTGGGCTTGCAGCATGCCCTGCAGCACAAGGCTGGTGCTGGAGCTAGCTTCCAGACACCTGCATACAATGGTATGTCACTATCTAAGAACAACTCTAACTTGAAGACTGAATAGCTAAGGGCTCACTCGCGAGCGAGAGAGAACATTTCAACACCATCACGGATGGTAAGAAGGAACTGAAGGGGGTTTGGGCCTGCAGGGTTCTATATATACCACCATAAGAGCCCCCCTCCAGGGGGCTCTCCTGCATTCCCAACAGGAGCTGCTAAGGGAAAAAGTTGCCAGCATCCGTGCGCACAACGCACACACACCTAATTGGAATGGATGTGAACAATCGCTTGAAGAAGAATGGAGCCTTCCGGCTGCTGCCATTGCAGGGTGGCGAGGGATGCTGCCGATGCAGCCGGCAAGGGTGGATACGTGAGGTGGGGCGAAGTATGTGGCTCCTTCAAGGCGAATCCAAGAAAGTTGAAATGAATGCAGTGGAAAAGGAGGAGGGATTAAAACTGAGGAGTGACATCTTTTCAGCTAACAGTTTCCCCCAGCATTTGAAGTAAAGAGGTGTTAGGCTGACAGAGGAACCGGAACAAAGCCTGGTATTAAACAGTCTGACTCAAAATCACTTCTCTCAAGCTGGTTTCCAAATGTCAGAACTAAGGCTTTGTTTTAGTCATGGGTATTTTGAGTAAAAGTCATGAACAAGTCAAAGGCAGCAAACAAAAATTCACAGCCCATGAGCTGTCCATGACTTTTACTAAAAATGACCATGACTAAAACTTGGCTGAGGGGCCTCTGGGTGCTGGGGGAGGTGGCCCGGGCCCCCTACTGGTGCTGGGGTGTGTGTGGGGGGTGCTGGGGAGTGGGACCTTGCAGGTGCTGGAGTGATGTGTGGCCCAGAACCTATGCTGGGGGGGGGGGCATGGCCTGGGGCCCCCGTTAATGGGAGGGAGGGGACCAGGCTATGGTGCACGGCCTGGGACTCCCGCATGTGCTGGGGGGGGGGTGGGCTGGCAGGGGCTCCCTACTCAGCTCTGTGACCCTGCAGCGCCTAGGCCGCAGAGGGGCCAGGGGTGGTGCGTGCTGCTCACCCACCACAAGCACCACCTGCACAGCTCCCATTGGCAGGAAGCATAGCCAGTGGGAGCTGTGGCGGTGGCCTGTGGGTGCGGGCAGCATGCAGAGCCCCCTGGCTCCTCCACCGCCTAGGAGCTTCAGGGCCATGCCGGTGGGAGCTGGGGAGCCCCCAACCCCGAGGTAAGTGCCCCCCCACACACCTCCCAACCCACTCCCCCCTAGCCCTGAGCCCCCATCCCACACACCCAAACTGCTGCTTCTGGCCCAGGGGCTGCCAGAGTTGAGCAGCCCCTGAGCTAGCACTGGCTGCTGTAGAAGTCACGGAAAGTCACAGACTCACAGCCTTAATCATAACCCTACCAAGTTCTCAGTTGTCCATAGTCTTACATGAAAAAATTGAGTAGACAAGACCTGAATTTCTAGTATCGGAGAACAGCATCTCACCCTTTTATTCTGAAGGAACAAAGGAAAAATTCTAACTTTTTGAAGCTGCCTTTGTCCATAACAAAGCATCAGAAAAGTGCAAACTCTACTTTCCTTCTTTGCAGGCCTACTTCAGCTTGATAGAAATTTTATAGGGATACTCAGTACATAGGAGTATTTGATGAAATAAATATCACTAGCAGTGTTCCACTAAAATGATTTCTTCAATCTCTTAGAATTTCCTTTTCTTCCCTGTTCTTCTTCGAGTGATTGCTCATATCCATTCTAGATAGGTGTGCGTGCCGTGCGTGCACGCTCGTCGGAAGGTTTTTACCCTAGCAACCCTGGTGGGTCGGCAGGGTCGCCCCTTGGAGTGGCGCTGCCATGGCGCCGGATATATACCCCTGTCGACCCGACTGCTCCTCAGTTCCTTCTTACCGCCTGTGTCGGTCGTTGGAACAGTGGAGCGCGGCTTAGCTGTCCTCTGCTTCCCTAGCTTCTCCTTGTTCTTTGATCTCTTGTTGTATATAGTTGACTTAGTCTATAGTGTAATTAGTTTTATAGTTTAGTTTAGCGGGGCTTGGGCATTAGCCCTTCCCCACACCTGGTGCCGGGGCCCATGCCCAGTTCACCAGGTTTCAAAGCGTGCTTGGCCTGTAAAAAGCCAATGCCCACGAGCGATCCCCACAACTCTTGCCTAAAGTCAGGGAATCGCACATCTCCGATAAGTCCCACATTTGTAAGGCTTTTAAGCCGCGGACAAAAAAGGAGAGGGACTTTCGCTTGAAGACTCTCCTTATGGAGGCAGCCCTGAACCCTCTGTCCTTGGCACCGAGCGCTGACAGCGCTCCTCCGGCACCGGACCTCGCCGGCTCCGCTAAGGCACCTCGGCACCGGCCTTCTCCGGCACAGGGACCTGATCGGAGGCCCTCCGCTTCCTCCATGCCTTCAATAGAGACTCACCCTCGTTCGGGTCGTCTGGCACCTACTCCTGCTGTGGCACCAACAACTGTGGTACCGTCGAGTCTGGTCCTTGAGAGCTCCCCGCCGAGGCCTGTGGTTGAGCTTACGGTCCCTTCCACACAGGAGACATTCTCCTCAGCCAGGGACCTTATCGCGATGACTGAGTCTGCCCTGCCTCAACCCCTGGCACCGCCGGTGCGGGTTCTGCATTCCAGAGGCAAGCCAGCCGCTAAGAGACCTCCTTCACTGGAATTGGCAAGCCGGCACCGATCTCGATCCAGGTCCCGGCACCGCTCGCGGTCTCATAGACGGTCCTGGTCTAGACGCCGCTTGCAGTACTGGCACCGCTCATCTAGGCGGTACCGGTTGTACTCGCGGCACAGATCCACCTCTCGTCCTGCCCGGTACTCTCGGTACTGCTCTGGTTCTAGGCACCGCTCCCGGCACCGAGACTCTCGCAGCCGGTCCCGCCGCAGACCATCGAGATCCAGGTCAACCTCCCGGCACCTCGCTGGTTGCAGGTCCCGGTCTCATTCTCGGCACCGATATGACTCCCGGTACCGATCCCCGGCACCGAGGAAACCTCCAGCGACGAGAGCGAAGGACTCATACCAGCCTTGCTCGGCTCCTCCATGGCCGCCTCGACATCCATCCGTGTCTTCTCAGGTGGATGGTGCATACGCTCCAGACACCGACGTGCCTGCTGCATTATTCCATGAGCCTCAGCCTCAAGATCATGGGCCACAGCAGCGGGGTTTCTGGACACCTTGGGCGTACCATCAGGCCCAAGGTCTCACCCAGGTCCATCGCGCTCGGCCGCCTCAGAACACAGGGTGCCGGAAGCCACGATCACCCGCCCTCCTCCTCCTCCTATGGAGGAAGGGTTGACCCAGCCTCAGGACTCCCAGCTCCCCAGGGAGACAGAAACGATCCACCCCGCAGAGCCCTCATCAGACCTGCTTGTTCCAGGTCTCTCCTCTTCATCCTTCCCTGACGAGGCTGTAGCTGGAACCTCATCTGTCGGCCCTCCACCAATTGACCTCAGGGCCCACCAGGACCTCCTCAGGCGTGTTGCACAAAATATGAACTTGCAGGCTGAGGAGGTCCCGGAGGTACAGGACCCAGTGGTGGACATTTTGTCATCAGATGCCCCCACTAGAGTGGCTCTTCCCTTCATTAAGCCCATACAGGCCAATGCCACTACGATCTGGCAGTCTCCGGCCTCTGTCCCACCTGCTGCGCGAGGTGTAGAGCGTAAATACGTGGTGCCCTCCAAGGGCTATGAATATCTCTATGTCCACTCTCCTTGCTCCCTCGTTGTCCAGTCGGTGAATGAGAGGGAGCACCATGGCCAGCAGGCCCTGGCCCCTAAATCAAAGGATGCGAGACGCATGGACTTGCTAGGGCGGAAAGTCTATTCCGCAGGGGCACTCCAACTCCGCGTGTCCAATCAGCAAGCCCTCCTTAGCTGCTATGGTTATAACACCTGGGCAGCAGCGGGCAAATTTAAGGAGTTGCTTCCGCAGGACGCACGACAGGAGTTCTCGGCGATCCTCGATGAAAGAAAGAAGGTGGCAAGAACTTCCCTCCAGGCTTCCCTGGACGCTGCGGACTCAGCTGCCAGGACTCTGGCCTCTGGCGTGACTATGCGGCGTATCTCATGGCTGCAGGTCTCCGGTCTCCCCCTGGAGCTCCAACACACTATTCAGGATCTTTCATTTGAGGGCCAAGAGCTGTTCTCAGATAAAACTGACCCTAGGCTGCAGAGCCTAAAAGACAACAGGGTCATTATGCGCTTGTTAGGCATGCACACGCCAGTGACTCAGCGCAGGCCCTTCTGGCCCCAACCGCACCACCCTTCCCTCAGCCCCGGCAGAGGCAAGACTTCGCCAGACGGCAAGGCAGAACCGGTCGCCGAAGGCAGTCGGGCAACCAAGGGTGCTAAGACCAAAGCTCCTCCAAGCCTTCCTCAGGGCCAAAGCCTTCCTTTTGAAGGTGCGCCCAAGGGCATTGTACCAGTTTCTTTAAAGGATCCATCCCCTCCTTTCTCCAACCATCTTCCCTTTTTCCTCCCTGCGTGGTCCCAGCTAACGTCAGATCGCTGGGTCTTACGCACACTGGAATTTGGATACCACCTCCAATTTATTTCAAACCCCCCCTTCCACCCCCCTCCCTCGTCCCTCTTCAGGGACCCCTCTCACGAGCAACTCCTCCTCCAGGAGGTGCAAATGCTCCTCGCCAAAGGAGCCATAGAGGAGGTACCGGAGCACGAGTGGGGCAAGGGGTTTTACTCCCGCTACTTCCTAATCCCCAAGGCAAAGGGAGGTCTCAGACCTATCCTCGATCTGCGGGAATTCAACAGATACGTGATAAAGTTGAAGTTCCATATGGTATCCCTGGGGACCATTATCCCATCCCTGGATCCTGGAATGCCGCCCTCGACATGAAAGATGCCTACTTCCACATAGCCATCTTCCCACCTCACATGAGGTTCCTTCAGTTCGTGGCCAACTGCCAACATTTTCAGTTTGTGGTCCTCCCGTTCGGCCTCTCTACAGCCCCAAGAGTATTCACCGAATGTATGGCTGTAGTTGCCGCCCACCTCCGCCGCAGTCGGATACACGTGTTTCCGTATCTAGATGACTGGCTTATCGGAGGGACCTCCGAGGCGCGAGTCCTCGGTCACGTCCGCATTGCCAAGGACCTTTTCCTACATCTAGGTCTAATGATCAATGCGGAAAAATCGACTCTGATCCCCACTCAGAGGATAGAATTTATTGGCGCCACCCTGGACTCCACTCTTGCCAGAGCCTGTCTACCACTGCCACAGTTCCAGACTATGGTAGCCATCATCCAGAGGCTGCGAGCGGCGCCGTTGACTTCGGAACGCACTTGCCTCACTCTCCTGGGCCACATGGCGGCCTGTATGTTCGTAACAAAATACGCCAGGCTGCGCCTCCGGCCCCTCCAGTCGTGGCTGAGCTCACAATACCAACCAGCCAGGGATCCTATGGACATGGTCGTCACAATTCCTCCGACTGTCCTAGACTCCTTAGAGTGGTGGCTGGATCCCGCTCCATCCGCCCCAGCCCTCGGTGTCCCTGACAACGGACGCATCATCCCTGGGCTGGGAGGCTCACCTCGGGCACCTACGCACCCAGGGCCTTTGGTCATCTCAAGAGCTGACCCTGCACATCAACGTCCGGGAGCTGAGAGCGGTCCGCCTCGCTTGCTAGACATTCCAACAGCACTTATAGGGCCGTTATGTGTCAGTATTCACCGACAACACTATATAAACAAGCAGGGCGGCATGAGGTCTTTGCCCCTGTGTCAAGAGGCCTTACGACTCTGGGACTTTTGCATAGCCCACTCTATACACCTCATCACGTCCTTTCTCCCAGGAGTTCAGAACACGCTGGCGAATCGCCTCAGCAGATCCTTCCTTTCCCACGAATGGTCACTTCGCCCGGACGTTGCTGTTTCACTCTTCCAGAGGTGGGGGTTTCCCCGGATAGACCTTTTTGCGTCCTGCGGGAACAGGAAATGCCAGATGTTCTGCTCCTTTCAAGGCCTCTCACCGGGTTCAGTGGTGGACGCCTTCCTTATACCGTGGACGACGCACCTGCTCTATGCCTTTCCACCATTTCCGCGCGTCCACAGGGTCCTACTGAAAGTACACAGGGACAAAGCCCGCTTAATCATGATAGCTCCAGCGTGGCCTCGGCAGCACTGGTACACCATGTTGCTAGACCTATCCATAGCCGACCCTGTCCCCCTGCCTCTTCACCTGGACCTGATCACTCAGGACCATGGCAAACTGCGTCACCCAGACCTTCAGTCCCTCCACCTCATGGCATGGCTCCTGAGTGGCTGACCCAGTCTGAGCTGCGTTGCTCTGCCCCAGCGCAACAGGTGCTCCTGGGTACCAGGAAGCCTTCCACTAGAGCAACATATTTGGCCAAGTGGAAGCGTTTCACGTGCTGGTGCGTGGAGCAGAACTTCCTTCCCACCGAGGTCTCCATCCATAACATCTTGGATTACATCTGGTGTCTCAAACAACAGGGCCTAGCGGTATCATCTTTGAGGATCCATTTGGCGGCCATCTCTATCTTCCACCCAGGGGAGAATGGCTGCTCGGTATTCTCACACCCGATAGTGTCTAGATTCCTTAAGGGCCTAGAGCGCCTCTACCCCCAGGTATGCTGCCCTACCCCAACATGGGACCTTAACCTGGTTCTTGCCAGACTCATGTCCGCCCCATTCGAGCCGTTAGCAACTTGCTCCCTTCTCTACCTCTCATGGAAAACCGCTTTCCTGGTGGCCATCACATCAGTGAGACGAGTCTCCGAGCTTCGGGCCCTCACGGTACATCCCCCATATACTGTATTTCACAGGGACAAGGGGCAGTTGCGACCACATTCAGCCTTTCTCCCCAAAGTGGTATCTGCCTTCCATGTTAACCAGGAGATCTTCCTACCTGTCTTCTTCCCAAGGCCACATTCGTCTTGCAGGGAGCAGCAGCTACACTCCCTAGACGTCCGTAGAGCACTCGCTTTTTATATCTAGCGAACAAAGCCATTTCGCAGAACCCCCAACTCTTTGTCGCACTGGCTGAGCGTATCAAGGGCCTTCCCGTCTCCTCGCAGCGGATTTCCTCCTGGGTAACGTCGTGCATCCGCACCTGTTACGACTTGGATCACGTCCCATAGAGCCACGTGACTGCACACTCTACCAGGGCTCAGGCCTCATCGGCTGCTTTCCTCGCTCACGTACCCATTCATGAGGTTTGTCGCGCAGCTACCTGGTCCTCGGTCCAGACCTATGCCTGCCACTATGCTCTGGTTCAGCAGTCTAGGGATGACGCAGCCTTCGGCTCCGCAGTGTTACTCTGCGACATCTCACTCCGACCCCACCGCCTAGGTAAGGCTTGGGAATCACCTAACTGGAATGGATGTGAGCAATCACTCGAAGAAGAAAAGACGGTTACTCACCTTTGTAACTGTTGTTCTTCGAGATGTGTTGCTCATATCCATTCCAAACCCACCCTCCTTCCCCACTGTCGGAGTAGCCGGCAAGAAAGAACTGAGGAGCGGTCGGGTCAACATGGGTATATATCCGGCGCCATAGCAGCGCCACTCCAGGGGGTGACCCTGCCAACCCACCGGGGTTGCCAGGGTAAAAATCTTCCGACGAGCGTGCACACGTGGTGCGCACACCTAACTGGAATAGCTATGAGCGACACATCTCGAAGAACCACAGTTACAAAGGTGAGTAACCGTCTTTTTCCCCATGTACTGTTCAAAAAGTCTCTAAGGTGCTTACTTTATAAGTATCTGTTCTCCCTTGGCTGGACTCTTCTTCTTTCTTGGGGAACAATTTTGAAAATAACTTTTTAAAAGCAAAGAATTATTAAACAGGTTTATGGAAGGTGACAGGACTTGGCATTCAAGCTACTGATAGTTTTACCCATCTCAAGGAATTGGCACTAAAACATTTCTTCAGCTCGAGCAATTACGTTAAAAATAGCAAAAGGACGTGATAGCTCTTCAAAAAATACATAAAGCACAGCAGTTGATCCCAAAAATTAAAGGTGAGAGTTGGTGTCTCAAGTGCAGAGAATGTTTAGCGGCATAGAGGGTTTCAGTTGGGTTGCTTTTTCTAGCCTCATGGAATCAACAACACAGACAAACTGAAGAAAATGTTGAACACATTTTTTTCAAAGCTAAGTTACATAAATGCCATTTCCTCAAAGTTCAAAGATTGTGGGCATTAAAGTGCAGCTCTGCATCTTCCCAAAGGACTGGCCAGAGCCTCAGTGACTCAACTGCCTTAATTTGTTTCAGAATGAAATCTCTGGATTCTGAGGCTGCCTTTTTTGAAAGAATTGCTTTCTCTCTAAACCCAAAGCTTTAATGCTTTACTTCAGCAATGCCGAGCAGTTCATGAAGCAGGTTTTGACATTAATTGTTAAATTTTAATAGTGGGTTGTGTGAGGAGAGGATTGAGTCTATCAGATGCAGGTCAGCCAGCCATTTTCTCCTGTGACTAATGCACGTGCAATGTAGTTTTAAGATGTGGTGCTCGTGTATCTGATGAATTCTCCTGCTGGGAACCTTGTTGTAACCTGGATCTAAAATGCTTCCATATTGGATCAAATAATGCAACTGTAGTTTAGAATCTTGATGGGTTTTTCTTTGGCTGCACAATAAAACAGAAATGGTGACGATGTTCTTGAATTTAGTGTCTCTCTGCCCTCTGTAATTTAGCAATACATTGAATTTTTATTTGTTACTTATACTGTTCTTCCAAGCGGAGTGCATGGTGAGGTTTTCCTATCACACTGATTTGAAATATTGTCCTGTACAATCCAGCAGCGACTTTACAGTTGTTATATCCACTAACAAAACCCCACTATGGTGCTTGATAGAATGGTGATAGTGGAAGAGGCAGGTGAGACAGTTATGGCCAAGGTAGTGAGGTGATTTCATTTCCCTTTTTGACCTGTTTATAAAGCTCTGCACTGCTCTATGTAGAAACATTGTTTTCTGCATATCCTCAAGCTACACATACCAGAAAGGCGTTTCCAGTTCCTGCAACAGGTGAAGTTCAGACTGGAGTTTCAGCCCCTCCTACATTATGCTGTTGTGGTTGGACATCTCATTTGTTCTCTTCAGTTTTTTATACTGTCACCGTGGTCCCTGAGTGTGGTTACTTCTGAATCCTTGAAGAGTGTAACCACTTGTAAGATATTCATAGATTCATCTATGAATGGATCTGGACTGGAAGGGACCTCAAAAGGTCATCGAGTCCAGTCCCCTGCCCTCATGGCAGGACCAAATACTGTCTAGACCATCCCTGATAGACATTTATCTAACCTACTCTTAAATATCTCCAGAGATG